>NC_139232.1:96042053-96537053 GCF_977018435.1 Lepisma saccharinum | reverse complement strand
ATTAACTTGGGAGGCTTGTGTATGAAAGTTATGTAATTTGTAGTCTTTGTGCACTAAATTGAGGAAAATGTTACCAGATTTTATGTACATGCTGAATATAAACTGGGCATGAATTGTTGTGAAATTTGGTTGATATTGACATAGTTCTGACATAAAATTTTCCAATAAGCAATATCCTACAGGTCCAGTATAAAATTGCAAATATTCCTTGAAGAATCTAAATGGTTCATTTCCCTTCTTAATGAATATAACCAAGGTGACTGCAATGGGTTTTGCTTTAGAAAAAGAAACTGTGCATTTAGAAATGTACTGCACAGAGCCAGTGTACGTGAATTATACCTTCACATTCATTACAAATCTAACAAAATAATGCAGTTTATAACTGGTTTCATTTTAGCATTTGTTCATCTTTTCTTTTGAGAGAGTGCAGTTGTAGCGTTGTCGCCTTATAATCAAGGGGTCCCGGGTTCGATACCAGGTGGAGGCACGTAGTGGTTCAGATCCCACTTTGAACTGTAGGTCGAGTTCTGATTAGCCATACTGTGCATAAAGTTGACTTAAACACCAAATCAATTAACCAATCAAGCCTTTTGAGACAATGTAGAACAAACTTGTAAGGCCTGATTAGACCCATGCACCATGCACAATATTGCATAGATATTTTATAATATCTGGTGTGATTAATTTTGATACAGTTGATCCTAATATTGAATGGAAAGATAAAGTCATGTTTGGGGAATAAAGAATGCAGTAGTATAATTAATAAATGTAAGCTCGTTGTGCCAGGCAAGTCTGCTATACTGATAAACCTTGGCGAGAAGGGGCATGGTGGGTGTCTGCTGGCATTGCCCATAAGTGCAAGAGCAGCACATGATGCTAGAAATTATTCCAGGATGCCCAATGTTGTATTGTGTTGCACTGTGCTGCATCTCTTGGCCTTTGTGAGTCTTTAGATCTGCCACTCACCTCGCACATCACTTCAGCATTTCACCGGTTTTTTTTAATATATATATATATATATATCAGCGGTGTATACTCTGGCTCATGTAGGTAATCGCAGATGACCCGGCTGTATTTCTTTCTTTTTTTTTAAAAAAAAAAAATATATACATTTCTTCGCAATATTCTTCCAAACCAATTTAGATGCATACATTTCTTTACTTCCAACGTGCCGCGAATGCTTTCAACCGTTTGCCGCTGAATGTCCGGGAACCTTTCTCCAGCCGGTGGAATGACGTTAGGGAATCTCACCCTGACGTCATTCCACCCGCTTCCTTTACAACCCTTGGCGAGAAGGGAAGAGAAAGAAAAGAGGGGGGAGGAAACTCTGCTTCTCAGGCACGGCGATTCCGTGGCCAGGGTAAGCTCCTTCTGGTGAGAGTCCACCGGTCTCAACCCCTAGAGTTTGCCTTTCCCTCCGCTGGCGACCATTGACCTCCTACAACCCTCCTCCACAATTCTCTCCCAAAGGCTATGTCGCCGCTAAACATAGAAACTGTGTTTTTTATGGCAGGGACATTTCTCAGGAACGGGTATTTTGGGTTCACAAAGTGCCTTCTGTAAGGGATATAGGGAAAACATACCCGGTAAAGTGCGAAGAACAGGAAAATATGAATAACATAGGCAAACCAATTCTACGCTAACTTTCACTATACATTTACTTCTGTCTTGCTGATGTCTGTTACATAGAAATTTATCAAAAGGAAAAAGCTTAAATATTGAAGATGAAGCAAACTAAATTAAAATTCAAAACTTAAGCAATTAATGCACCTATAAGCTGACTCCCCCCCATTCTTGTATTTGCAAAAATAGTGATTGTTTCTTCTCTCTAATCTTCAAAAGCAGCGAGAGTACTTCCTTCACGGAACTGAATATTTTTTAAAGGAAAAGATATAAATAAATTACATATATTTTAGTTTATTTAAGTTAGTATTCCACCTTTTTAGATTAATAGTGATGAAGATGAACGACTAAAACATATAAGGAACAAACACATCAGGCACGTAGCCAGGTGGAGGACTCGGGGAGCTGAAATCCCCTCCCCGAAATCATTCATATATCTAATTTAAAAAGTGTATAGTGGTAATTAATTTTACTTCATTTGCAGATTAAACACCTTGCATAATACGTTGTAATTATCTGAGATTTATCTTCAGAACTTCTACCCCCACTTTTTCAACTTTATGTGGCGGCTGCTAATGAGTACCCTCCTCTCCACCCCCACCCCGAAATAAATTTCTGGCTCAGGCCTGCACTGATTCGAACTTTTAAAACCTGTCATCGCAGGGAATTTGGAGCTCGGAAAGGGAATTTTTTTTATCATTCATAGGGAATTTCATTCTGAGTCCTGGAGTAAGTTGAATTTTGCACTTAAATTAATAATGAGGGTTTATATTTCACTAGTGCATGTCTTTCATTTTATATTTCACAGTTTTTTTTTATTTTGCTTTATAATACTGTCTTGTTTTATTATTTGAAATTCTGCACGTATATTAAACTGCAATAATGAGAATTAATTGATTGTGGTCGCCACAATAAGACAAACATTCCCACAAAATATTCCTAAATCCCATATGGATCCTGATATAAAATGCACGGAAACTTTTGGAGTTTGATGATCAAGGGTCGGAGATTACCCACTCGTTAGAACCAGCATACGCCACTGATATATATATACACCGATGATGCTATAAATTAGCGAAAATTTTGAATTTTCCTACTGTCCGGTGAGTGTATCCTTTTACCTTATAAGTCTTGTCTTGTTCTTATCATGACCAGGCACACACTACCTATTGATCAACAGACAGTTCTCGGTGGGCAACAACACCCTCTCGATCATCACATTATCAGCTGGTCACATTCACTTTGCACTGGGGTGGTCATTATTCAATGTATATGTAGAAAGATTTTTCAAAATGCTACTTGTACAATTCATCTTGAAATTAAACGTAATTAATGACAATTTTCAACATTGTTGAATAATGTTTCCTCAGAGAATAATAGTATGAAAAGACATTAAATTGCATGATAGCATGTAAAATGTGGGGGGGGATGACCCTTATATTTGATTCATGCTGAAGGAGGTTAAAATATATTGTTTCCGTCCAGTTTTGTGCCTATCTGTTGTGAAAGATAGCTAGCATTTTTAAGTGTTTCTGTATCACAGTATTGTTTATTCTTTATATTTACTATTATGTTTTGAGAAGTTACTTCGAGATAGGATAAGGTCCAATGAGGAACATTATCTTTTATATTTTACATTATCTACTACAACAAAAAATGCAAATGCATTTTTATATACTCCAATACGAATGGAATGATAAAAGTCTACATCTTTGCATATTGTGTAGGTATGTGTAATCACAAGCATATTATATTAAATATTCAAAATGCTACTTGTGGTGAGAACTTCTGTATTCACTTGATATTTTGACACATGCACATGTCCTTTCCAAGAGTAAAATTAAATTAAACAGTGTAACAATATATCAGAAGTTGAAAAACAATCAAAATTGAAAAAAAAATATTGACCAAATATAATCTAAGGAACAATAGGAGCTCTAGAGGCTGTTAAATTATTATTTCTTCTTTTATAAATACATACTCTGTTCAAAAAGAAACCAAATTTGTTGAGAATTATTTTTTTTTACTTGTACATTTATCCCTTCAAAGTGGTTCCTTCCACTGTTAACACACTCGCTACTTCCATCGAGGCCTTCCCGATGGCATGGTGGTAACGTTGTCGCCTTGTAATCAAGGGGTCCCGGGTTAGATACCCAGTGGAGGTGCATAATGGTTCGGATCCTGCTTCAAACTGTAGGTCCAGCCCCAACTAGCCTATCAGTTCACAAGTGAACTTTAAACAAAACTCAATCAAACATTACTTCCAGCATGTCTTCCGCTCGGGGAACAATAGTTGCATTATATTTTGCCAAAAACTCTTTAAGGAGCTCCAAATGTGTTGGAGCATTGCCGTGGTACAGCATCCACATATTGTTTGCCAATGCTTGAAGCCTCAGAAAATTGCCACAATCACGGAACACTGCCCCACTTGAATGCTTTGTGATGGAATTTAAACTGTGTACAGTGATGCTACTTTGCAATGCCAGCAGATAATAACGGGTATCAATATTTTGGCATACTATTTTGAACTTTGATTTCTGTTTGGACAGACCTTGTATGTATGTGTACACACACACCACACACACACACACACACACACACATATATTGTCATGTGAGAACCAAAGGGTTGTAACTCCAGTTTACCAAATTCACAGGAGAGAGGAAATAATGTATTCTTAGGAATACATCTGACTCTTAACCTCTTATTAACCAGGTATCTCGATCGAGATACTTACCTGTAACCCCTCGGGGACCAGGTATCTCGATCGAGATACTTTGACATGTTCATAGTTTTTACGTCATAATGTCGCTATTATTCGCTGGAATTGCAATTTTCTTCTCTTATATTGTTGTTAACACATATATTGCACTGTAAGGACTCTTGCATATCTTAGTGTTCAAAAAAAAAAAAAAAGCAGGAAAATGGCAGCTTTTTCTCAAGAAAAAAAGCATTGTGCCCATCAAAGGCTGGAATTTTTGTTCCGCTATAATGCATTTCAACCTCGATTTGGGAATAGTTTGCTGGTCGGTAGCAGGAAGTTGCAAAGTACTTTCAGTTTCGGCAAAAGGGGTGGAGGGAGTTAGGGGTGGAGGAAGTAGGGGGTGTAACAAAGTAAAGGATCAAAGTGCAGGCGGAAAGAGAAATCCTTACACTAGAGTACAGGTGTTCGTCACGTGACTGCAATGTGACTGGCAATGTCCAAAAATAGACTGAGAACACACTTCTAAGAAGTTCCACGGTTCTGAGTCACTAACAATCGTGGTTGTGCACCGAAAAGTTCTTGTAATGTGTGGCTGTGCATTGACAAATTTCAGTGGCACACTGAGTCAGTGGCACACAGACATTGCTCATATGATAATAGTGCAATTATTTTCTTGTTCCAAACATGCCTGCGATCATTTCCATGTGTATTTTGACAATGTCCTGCACTTTGTTGTCCAGGGAGAGTGGGGAACCCAATTTTTCTTCATAAATATTGGAATTTTCCGGTTCCTCCCCTTCCCCCCTCCATATATATACTCAATGTCCATAAATTGTAGGTAGTCCGAATCTATGGTTCTTTCCACGTATAACGGTATTTGATTCATCCGTCTAGGGAAATTAGCCTCCAATATACAGTCGTTTCAAGGTAACTGCAATCCAAGGCTTGAGTCAGTGGCACACAGACATGTCGTTTTGGGGGTACAAATCGTGTTCTATTGCTCATATGATAATAGTGCAATTATTTTCTTGTTCCTAACATGCCTGCGATCATTTCCATGTGTTTTTTGCAATGTCCTGTACTTTGTTGTCCAGGGGGGAGGCATTTTTCTTCATAAATATTGGATTTTTCTGGTTCCTCTCCTCCGCTCTCCATATATATACTGAATGTGTATAAATTGTATATAGTCCGAATCTATGGTTCATTCCGCGTATAACAATATATCATTTGTCTGTCTAGGGCAAGTAGCCTCTGATGTACAGTCATCTAAATGAAAGTCTGCATTTTGCTAAAAATTGGCCCGGTCCCGGGGGGCTTACATGGCAAAATGGACTCTGTAATCAAAACGTTAAAAAGAGTCAGTAAGTTGGAGATACATGACTCCACCTTACTGCTAAGGATTAGAAGTGGATATATATCAATCTGACTCCAAATAGAGCTCCTCAGAGGAATTACATTAATCATCTGGTTCTCATACGACAATATATAGGAAGGAAATGGTAAACATGTACTGCACAATATCGAAGTGTCTATATTTCGTAGCCTAGCTACATGATCTTTTTCCTTCTATGTTGAAAATGCGGCCAGGGTGCAAAATATAGAATCTTGCCGTTTGTGTGGTAAGTGTTTAGAGTTTTTCTCGATTTTTTAGCTGCACATCTCCATCCTTGCTATTTCATGTTCACTTCAGAATCAGAAATGATGATGGCATGTTCCTGTAGTATGGCCAGATATGGGACAATGATAGAGAATAGGTGTTGGACAAAAATGTGTTCTCACCAGTGTTTGACTGTTTACTATGTACGTGGTGGCTGAAATGTATGTGCACACATTCATGAAAAGTATTTTTCCGTCCTTTGAATTTATATGTAAATACCAGTGTATGTCAAAAATATTAAAGTAATGAGGCTTTTGAAATCGTATCCTCTGGTATTCATGAACACAACATTGTCCCTATTAAAATAATACCACGTGGATTCAATACATCTACAAGACTTGGTGCAACTTTCCTCATGAGGATTGGAAGTAAGCTTTTTGTGAGAGTCTTTCTCATTTTGGTCACAGTTCTTTAACTGTTGACAGTTTATAAGTCTGCAAATTGTGATTTCAACTTCCAGAGTGATAGAACAGGCAAGCTATATACAATTTTGTAGACCCTTAAGCCTTTGAAGAATTTCTGAGACAATATGATCACTAGGGAATGAATTTATATGCAAATACATATCTTCATATAATGCTAAAATAAATGTTGTTTTGTATTATCTTTGCGGATTTGTGGTACGTAAGCTCGAAAATGCTGTTTTTATTTTCTATATTTTATATATATACTAGTTTTTAGCACATATTTTACATATTTTAATTATTTTTACACATAATTTCCATATTTACTTTTAGTTATTTTTACACATAATTTCCATATTTACTTTTAGTTATTTTTACACATAATTTCCATATTTTCAAACACTTTCTGGCATATATTTCATATTCATGCTATTTCTGCATTTTCCTTTCTTGTACACTCTGTTTATTTTAAATCTTGACAGTAGACAGTGCATCTGTTATTCTAACATTCTTATCAACAATAGAAAATGCAAGCTCAAATTTTTCAGTGAAATCCGTTGCATATTTTAAATATAGGCTACTCACATCACTTAATGTGATATTGAATGCAGTTTCACTCAATATATCTTCAGGATAACTGAAGGAGGTTTACATTTCAACACTTAAAAGTGGTAATCCGTTGTTTTGGTAACAAAAAATTAACATATTTTGTATTACAATTAATGTCATGTAAGGTTAATGCATTTTATTGAGCTGAGTGAGCCACTTGGTTAATGAAAATAGTCATTTTTCGCATTGGTAAGTCCATATTTAATTCCAAATTTTGATTAAAATAACTAAATATTTATTTACATATCCAGCACTTTATTAGTACATATAAATCCATTCCCTAATACAGTGTTTTTTGATGGCCATGCAGAATATTTTTTTTAAACAATCTTTGTATCTTGTTTTGTAAGAAACTTTTTCTTGTTACAATATTTTATAAAATGTTATATTGTATGTTTAAATAAATTGTATTTGTTGTTTACTGTTGTGTTTTTATTTTATTTTGGGAGTGACATTCTGTTATGCCAGGGGAAGTTCAGTCTGCTCTCTAACCATACTGTTCACCTCAAGAAAGAACTAGCAAATAACATGATCTACATGGTGGTCCAAATAAAACTATATACAATACACAAAGTTGGTCATAATGTTTGGGTATAGTTTTGTATTACTAAAAACTACTAAAAAAAAGTGATTGAGCAGGCTTTTTAGGATTAAGATGTGCCCAGCAGCTGTATAGTTTGGCTGATGCCTCATCTTCTCATCACTGCTATTACCTGGCTACCATTACTTTCAAGCAACTCACCCAATTGTTTTCATAATAGTTTCATCAACGCCAACTCATACCAAATACTAGAGAGCTAACTATTTGGCTATAGCAAAAGCCACTAAATCTGACTAACCATCTCCAGTAACAGAACACATGAACCAAATATAACCAAAAATAAATATATATATATATATATATATATATATGATAAAAGGAAGGAGGGCCACAAGGGCTAAATAAAAAGTGAAAGAGGAGAGAGGAAACACTCACCGGACAAAGAAAAAATTCAAATTTTCGTGATGGTATGTCACATCTTCAGGAGTAGAGACACGCCATCACGAAAATTTGAATTTTTTCTTTGTCCGGTGAGTGTTTCCTCTCTCCTCTTTCACTTTATATATATATATATATATATATATATATATATATATATATATATATATGGATTTTGTTAGTTTAGAAATTTAATACAAGAAATTTCAACTTCCGTGTATTTAGGTAAGGCATAACTTACACCACATGACATCATTTCACTAAGTAATAAAGACCAGTTTTGGCATGTACTTACTTTGTTGTCTAGCTTTCACCATATCATGTGACTTCCTCAGGAGATACGACAAGAATAGTCAAGATTTAAGACATGGGAAGGTAAGTCTTTTATCTTTTTATCATCTTTTTATTCTTATCCTATCTCCTGAAGAAGCCACATGATGTGGTGAAAACTAGACAACAAAGTACATGCCGAAACTGGTCTTTCTTACTTAGTGTTCCCTGTATTTGTTAGTAATGTTATAAAAGAAAAAAAGATTAAATGAATGTAAGAGAATGAAACAAGCTGTATAAATTTTGTTCAATCTGTTCAAATAATAGTTGATGAAGTAATTTAAGCATCATAGCGTTGAAAAATATATTCAGAATAAATACAAAACACCAAATTTTATAAAAAGAAGTGTTTATTGCACTAACATGTCTCTTTATAAACATCATAATCTCAATGTTAAATCCTTTTAGGTATTCCAAAATATAGTGTTACATTTCTTACTTAAAGAACATATTTTGATATGTACATTATATACATGAACATCACAACAGCATGAAATAATCAAAGTGTTGAATTTGCATATCCTCTAGTGCTCAAAAATTGTGGATGGTCGCCAGTATACCACAGTTTCAATCAATTTCGATTTGAAGAATATCTTACATTTTTAGCAAAAGTAGGTAAAAAGGTGAAGTTCCCGATGCTCTTTTCAACATACTATGAGGACATATAAGAGGATGTGAAGGAAGGCTCCACATATTCTCAAGCTCAGCCAATTTTTGGGTGATATTGCTCCCATGCACCTATTTATTAGAGTCTAGCTGAATCTCAGAACCCCTTTTGCACAGTAGGAACGTACCCTTGGAATCGAAACCTAGCTCTCCTGCATGGCAGACACCTTACCGACAGGATCACCTCAGCTTCAGCAAAAAATAAATAATGTTTAATATTCCTTCAGTTTTAACCAATACATTTCTCTTTCCCAGTTTTCTCATCTATGGACTTCAAATAGCTGAAAGAAGGGTATAAAAGAGCCTCCCTGAAAGCATAGTGGTAACGTCATTGCCTTGTAATCAAGGGGTCCTGGGTTCAATACCCGGTGGAGGCACATTGCACAGTATTCATGATGAAAGTTGTGCGAATTACTCACAAATTTAATATAACTATATTAATAACTTACATTTTGCGAGTATCTATGTTGCTCCTGCTACGTTTCGGGACGCAACTGCTCCCTTCCTCAGGCTATTCACGTTTAGGTTATATATAATTCATAACCACGTCGACCTCTCCATAGGTACAGGATATGGGATTGGTAAAAGGTGTGTGATTGCAATTGCAGCACACGCGGGCCGTGGCTATTCACAGTTTTAAAGTTTTAACATTCCAAGGAGCAGTTTCTAATCGGGGAAACAGCATGGTACTAAGACATGCACCTGTAATGGGTTTTAGATTTTTATTGTTTTTTAACCACACATCTTTTACCAATCCCATATGCTGTACCTATGGAGAGGTCGACGTGGTTATGAATTATATATAACCTATACGTGAATAGCCTGAGGAAGGGAGCAGTTGCATCCCGAAACGTCGCAGGAGGAACATAGATACTCGCAAAACATAAGTTATTAATATATTTATATTAATTGCACAGTCGTTTGAATCTTACTTTAAACTGTAGGTCAAGTCCCAACTAGCCTATCTGTGCATTAAGTGGACTTAAAACAACAACTCAATCAAGAAAGCTATTAAAGTATACGTATCAACTCCTTGTAGAAGACTGTTGAGCCGAGAGATGTAAGTTACCCATGCCCACGTATGGTCAAGTCGTTGGGTAGGAATAAAAGTAACTCAAATGTAGCTATTCTACATGACAAGTCCTGGATATTTTTCAATAACTGCAAATTAAAACATTACAATGCTTAGAATGCAGAATGTGCCCATCTTAAACAGTCTGAAGTTAGATGTAAATTGACTTGATTCCCACCAAAGAGCCGGCCTCCATGGCAGAATGGTTAGCACCATGTGCTACGATGCCAGGGGTCCTTGTAAATGTCTCTTCATCAATGTCATCATACCATCACTCATCTTCATGACTAGCCGAAAGTAGCAGATATACGAAGTAAAACAAACTAAATTAATCAATCAATCCCACCAAAGAAGATGCAATGCCCCTAGGCTAATGGATACTTGAAATCTATAAAAGAGAAACAGTTGCTAAAACTGACAAAATGTTCAATTTTTTTAGGGCTGAGCCGATACCATTACCGATGTATCAGTATTGGTCGATACCAGTGGAATTAGTATCAGTTGAAAGTCAAACACTGCTACCTGCTGATATTTGTCTGGAATCCGTGTGTCTCACAGAGTCCACTAAAATTATGCACAACACTTTCGTGGAGTCTAAATGTCCTGGAAATTATGCAAAATGTACAATTTTCGATATTTTTTGTAATAACATTGTGGTGAGAAATTAATTTTATGCTTAAATGATTATTTCCTATGAAATTTCAAATATCTTAAAGTAAAACTGTGGTAGCTTGATTTGGTATAATTTTAGTAGACATTTATAAATATCTGAGCTACTTTAAATTGTTACAATTTCAAAATATCGGTATCAGTATCAGTGGAAATCAGTAAGAGTATCAGCATTGGTAACAATATTGGGTCAAAATTATATCAGCTCTGTGCTAGGTTTGATTCTTTTAACACTAAAAATTCAAAATTTTCATCACATGTTCAGATAAAATATACGTAAGCTTTTGAGTACTGAATATTGAGCACTTTTTCAAATTCAGCATTTTTATTATTTCGCACTCTCCTAATGAATTATACCAATATCACAGCAGTTGGATCTCTAACAAATGAATATACATAAACTTTATAACAATCATTTATAACAACAACCATTTATAATGAGCTGTGCCAATACAGTTTGCCTATTGTCACATTGTCAGTTGGTGGTTTGTACAAGTATTAGGAACACATGGTATAATTCCCTGATTATAGTAACTTTGAATGTATTTGCTCCTTCAATTCATAATTTAATGTCAGAGCTTTGCACGTCTTATGATTTTGCCATTTGAATATTATTATTGAAGGCACTTTGGGTACTTCATCCACTGAAAATGCAAACATTTTACATCCAATTTGTCAGATTTTTAGAGAAAGTTTGATGTAGAATATTTACAGCTGACTATGTTTTGGAGAGAAACTAAAAATTAATACCAATATTGAGTGTATGCAGCAACCAGTATTTAATACTTAGAAAGAGGGGTGGATTGCTGGAAATAGACAGTCTTTTGTTGAGGCAAATTGAAGGTGGAGCCATTCATATGTACTTTTGCTTGCAGAGGAGCCAGTGAGGTGGGAAATTGAAGTAATTGCTCCAAATTAACATTTGAAATCTTATTTAGATATAATAATAACTTGTACATGGGCTCGTGTGTAGTCAAACGGTTAGCACTGTTGCCTTTGGTGTGAGTGGTCCCAGGTTTGATTCCTGGTGGGAGCCCCCTAAATTTTTAGCATTGATCCAGCATCGTGGGGAACCACTTGAAATGAAGAAGTAGTGTTCTCTGATCTCGAAAGCCATACAACAGCGAAAATGGAACTCTGTGCTGACCACACGTCACCCAATGAAAAGGCCATTCTGGCAGGTCCTGTCTCTTAGAGGACTGTTGCACCATGGAGTTTTTTAAAAATACATTGTAAATAAACTTTTAACACACAGCAGTCCACCTCAGTCATGTTGTTTTGTTTGTTGTTGGTGAGGATTTCCATTGCAATTTACAGCTCCTTTGTCTTCTTATTTCTGCCGATCTCCATTACGGAGTGATTAGTATAGCAGACTACATTGCCAGAGGTCCGAGATTCAAATCCCGGCCTGGGCTTGGATGTCCTTTCATCATTCATCACTCATCCTCATCTTCATGATTAGCCAATAGTGACAGAAAAGTGAAGTAAAATAAAGTAAATCAATCGATCTTTCTTATTTGTGCTTGCTGGAGATTCAAATTCTTTGATACAGAAAACAGCTTTTTCCACTCCAGTGACATCTATACTCTGGAATGTAGGTTGCATGGGTGTAACAACTGTGTAATGGACCACAGAAATAATATCTCAATTTGATTACAATTTGGAGATAGATCATTTGCATTCTCAGTGGACAACTTGTTACAATCAACATTTACACTTTCTTTCCTAGTTAAGCATTTTTCTTTTTTTCTCTCTGTACACTAACAGGATAAATTATATAAACAGCTTCAGTGTCACGTTGAAAGTGTTGTAGATTTTTTCTATATTCTAATATTTACATCTTTACAGTGACTTCAGTTGAGATTTTTGGAAAATTAATTACTTAGAGTGTTTGAATCTGATAAGAACTAATTAATTAGTGTATGAAAAAGTATATAATAATGAACTGCATAAGTTATATTAGTCCTCTAATACTAATAGATTAATTTCTAAGATTAAGATGAGAGGCAGAATATATGTGCCATATGAGAAAAGAGTTTATATGTAAACATAAAGATGAAGAAGAGATTAGATTTTAGCCACGTTTTACTGGTGGCAGTGAATTTTTTTTTTTTTCGTGGATGGAGTCTGAATGGACATGAAGAACCTGAACCACTGAGCTATCAAACTAACTTTGATTATAACACTGTCTGAACTGTAGCATTATCTTGTCTATGTTTCTGTAACCCCCCCCCCCCCCCCGAACTTGTCTAACTTCTATTCTAAGGATTTATCCTCTGTTAGTTCAACTGTATATTTTCAGGACCATGGGGCTAAAAAAAATAGGGATAATGTAAAATCCGATGAGTAATTTTAACATATTGTTATATTGGGACTAGAAGAATTAAGTAAATTATGTGGAAAATATGTAAAATTGAGTTTTCACTGTAATATAATCACACACTCACATGTGCACATATGTATACACATGCATATTTTACAAATAGTTCATTATTCTTTCACACACGTTTGATTGCGAAGTCATTCACTTCGAAAAGTAGCAAATGAAATTCTACAATGTTATATGATATTGATGATTGATAGCCATGCCCACAACAGTTCTCAGTAATATGTATAACCTACCGTTTAAATATATGAATGGAATGTAACTTCATTTATTAACACCACATTCGTTCCCTTTGCAGATTTTACATTAGCTGTAGAAATAAAATTTTCTACATGCATTATTAGCAAACTTAGTATTTTCTCAAAGTGAGTCTTTATTCAAGATAAAACTCCTATCAAAAAATGTGATACTTTATTTGAGCAATATAGATGCCTTTGTATTAAGTTTAAGGCAGTTAGTTAGTATCTTTGTAAAGTGTGCCAATGGAAAGTTGATCGGAATTGAGCATGATTATTTCTTCACTTTACCATTCATGGTTGGTTCTAGTTTTTCAGGCATTTTCCATGTTTCAATGCTTGCTTTCCTCTTCACAAGTATGATTGGCCATCTGAGCGAGAACTTCTTGCTGAGGAACCATACGAAGAACGGTAAACAAACAGATCCCAAGCATAGTAAGATGTAGATTATCAAGTGGGATGCTATCAATGCAATTTGCACAACGCGAACAATGTGGTCTGGCATCTCATTAGGATCCACTCCCTAAAGAAAGAAGGAAACAAAATATTAATACTACGAAATAAAAAATTTAAGCATCACAACTTTTTAATCTATCTTCTATATCTCTCTCTCTCTTTCTGCATGGCGGGGGGAGAGAATTAAAATAAGTACAATCAATTTGTGTGGAAGAACTAAAATCAAATATCAGTGAAGAACTAGAATAATTACATTTATCATAAGAATTATACTGTATGTGATTAATAATAATAATAATCTTTATTAAAACAAGTATATTTTGTCCGCATGAGACACTTTTACAATCGAACGTTATCAATGAGGAAGTGAGAATAAATGAGGATTAATAATAGAAAAAACTTACAGGAGTAATAAAAAGTGACAGTAATACAAACCTAGAATATGATGCATGTAATACCAGTAGTAAAATTATTTTACAATAGAAAGTAAAAGTGAATTAACAGGTAGCATGAAATGACAATAATACTGAAAAAGAAATAAGAAAATTAACAAGAAGGTATACAATTGTTGCTACAAAGTCCCTCGACTAGTTTACATTCAGCTGCTATTGTAACAGATATTGTTTGAGATTTCTTTTAACTCTTCTATGTCCAAGCTATTGGCAACAACGTACAGAAAACGGCAGTGAGGTGGCTCAACATGCTGACTTCTCATGACCCATCACATGGCCCTCGGAGGATGTTGTGCCAGTGCCACAGAGTTCAATTCAGTACATATTTTTATGTAAAATGCATTTTTTCAATTAATAGTGCAAGAATTGACTATTTCACCAAAAAAATCAGTACTTTTTATCTTAGTGTTTATCAGGACTCTCACTTTACTTTCACTTAAGGTTTTAAGCCATTAAAAATCACACCAAAACAATTTAAGACTTCGTGTGCATTTTTGTTCACTATTGCCACATTCTTTGTTTGATTGTTTGATTTGTTGTTTTAAGTCCACTTTATACACAGAAAAGCTATTCGGGACTGGACGTACAGTTTAAATCCGAACCACTATAGGAGCCTCCACCGGGTATCGAAACCTGGGGCTCATTGATTACAAGGTGACGACGTTACTCTTACACCATTGGGGGGGGGGGGGCAATTACCATATTCTATGAGCATATTCTTGTATATTGTGGAAATGCTTCCTTTGTGGTGCTGAACTGTAACCAGAATAGTTGTCATTCACATTATCAGTTTATCATAATCCTGAACTTTACAATGATATTTAGCACATTATATTTTTGTTATAATAGGGTAGCTTCTTAAAATAAAATAAAATATTGAGAAATTAATTAAGTATAATTACTTTTTCATTGTCAGCCACCTAAAAAGATACTGGAATGTAGGCTGTGACCGAAGACTATGAAAATTTTTTGTAATGGTGTAGTTTTTATATTTTTCAGCATTTTTTTTCAGTGTATTTATAGTGTATATATCAATAAGTTAGTTCATGGACTGGTGCCTCAAGTATAGGCAGCAACGCAACATGGTGTACAGTTCACAGATCCACATCGTCCCTCAAAATAGTCACCGTTGGGTGCCATGCACGTCTGCCAACGTTGGTATAATGTGTGACACAGTATGCTGGGTAACACGCGACATGTTCAGGTTATCAGACAGAATTTTGTGGCACGTAGTATGGCTAATCCTTACTGCTGCTGTTCGATAGTCTACCATTTGTGTGCGGTTTGGCATGCACCAACGTTGGAACTTCTTCAATCTTGCATTCAGTTCAGCTCATTTGTGGCCAAACAAGATCACTCACCATCCTCCAAACTGCCTCTCCCCCCCTCCCCCCACATCTCCTGTGCAAAGCATTAGACACAGCACCGTGGCCCCAAGCATCGTTGCTGTACACTTGCTTCATCATCTGAAATGTTTCGCTAGCGGATTTGCTCAAGCTGCGACATTCTTGACTTATGCTGCTTGCATTCAACTACCCTTCACAAGATAAACCGTAGTTCTGCTTACACTGTTTGCACACAACTGCCTCTTGCTGGGATGAGAGAAGAACTGACGGAGGACCATCCTGTGGTGCAACCTATCCACTATTGTGCACCATAGCGACATTATGCGACCAGTCCACGAACTTATTGACTGTACTGCGTATATATAATTTGCATGTTTCAGATACATAAAATTCTAATCTTTAATTATTACATATGAAGAACGAAAGTTGGCAACTATAAAAATTCCAATAGGATTTAACTGAGATGTACTCACCTCTTCAAACCATGTAATTGGAAGAAGAGTATCCTCTTGGAAAGCTTTCATGTGGCGAACTCCTTTCGTCTTCTTTGCCATGATGTTCAGCTGAAGTCTACCTTTGCCTCCAAGTGGTATACCAAATTTCTAATTTAAAAAAAAATATAGTCAGAGTAAGAAAACTTAAACATAACAGATGAAGCAAAAAATATATGATGCCTGGCTTAGGTGATCCACGATTAATGTATTAAATTCCTATCTCGGCCTTTTTGTTTTCACTAAATGTTATACACTTGCTTACTCTGATTAGGCAACACTGACAATTGGAACCATATTTGTAGATGAAGTAAGGGACTGCTGTAGTGGTGGATTAAAGACTCTCCCCTCCCCCTTTTTGTCTCTGATATAGTATCTTATAATGAGTTAAGGATGAGGATTAGGTGATAGTTTAAAAACCTACATTCCATTGGGAGATGGAAGTCTGCACCCTCCCCCCTTAGTAATGAGAGCTACACCAATGTCATACTATTATTCTGGGGTTAAATGTGACTATTTGAACATGTTGCAGTGGAACCCCAATTTTACATCCCCAGACTTTACATTTTCGTGCATTATACATTCAATCTCGATGTTCCCAACATAGCAAAATGTTATAAAATTTTCCTCGATTTTACATTTTACCACATTTTAAGTTTTTTCAGCTTGGTTCCCTGAAAAACGCAAAATCAAGGTTTCACTGTATTTGTATTTGGTATTCTCAATATTTTTATATCGCTTTTCTTCCCCTTTTGCCGAATCACAATAAGAACACATTATCAAACTCTTAAATCATAACTAACCACATAATAATATAATGTATGTGGGAAAATGAGGTTTTGGATTGAAGTGGTCAATATGCTCAAAGTATAGCATATCCAGAACACCTCATTTCATTTACACTTATATAATTCGCTTGAACCTGTAGTTGCCAGTCTGTTTTCAGTGAGAAATTTGTACAACTCTAAATAAAATATTTATCCCAGAAACTAATGGTAGTAGACACAAAATATACATAATTTTTTCAAGTCCAGATTTCCATGCAATGAAAAACATGCATGTGTTAGTAATTGGTAGAAGAAGAAGAAGATTTTACTTTATTTATTTATTTAGTTTTGAGTTTAAATGAGATTTGTGGATGCTCCCTCTTGAGTCAGAGCCAGAACTTTAGGGGTTTAAAGGTTGCCAACATATTCGAGAAGTCTCAAATTACAGTCTTTATATTACAGAAGCCTATCGTGTTCTGTGATCTCACAGGTTTTGCCCATTTTCCTCTAAATCGTATGGCTACACCCACTGGTGCATGCAAAGGGTGGGGGGAGGAGCTGATGGGGCCAAGCAGAGGGATCCAAAATACTATGTGCCTCCACCAGGTATCGAACCCATGACCTCTTCAATAAGAAGTGACAACCTTATCACTACACCCTGGGGATGCCCAAACCTGCCTTGGGAATTGGCAGCAGTTACATTTATGAATTGGTTTGACTTTGTGTGTTAAGTCCACTTTATGCACAGTAAGGCTAATCGGGACTGGACCTACAGTTTAAAGTGGGATCCGAACCACTTGTGCCTCCACCGGGTATCGAACTCGGGACCCCTCGATTACAAGGCAATGACGCTACCACGGCGCCATGGGGGAGGCCCTACATTTATGAAGTTTGCACCAATAACGTCATGTTGCATGGAGAGAAGAAGGTTCTCCGTGTACAGTGCCCACTCACAGACGACTGGATGAACTTCACCACGGAGAAAGCACATGGTTGTGCAGTGTAGGGGTGTGCGGGATCGCAAAAAGTAGGGTCCGGGATCGTGAAAAAAATTTCCCGTCCTGACACTGACTTTGGGAAATGACTTCCTGACTTTTTGGGATCCTGAGCAGTCAGGAAATACCGAATGTTCATTTTAAAAAGTCATTAATTCTCGACGTTTTCTGCATTGTAAGTGTCTGGAACTTATCGGAAATTGTTAGTTTTTATTGCAGATATGTAAAAACAATCACTTAAAGTAAAAATTACATGTAGAATTCGAGATTTCCAGAGCTTCGGGAAATTTCGAACTTTTCCCATCTCGAAAATTTCCCGACTTTGTTGGGAAATTCAAATTTTTCCTGACCCGAATGTTGGGATTAAAATAATTTCCCATCCCGACCAAAAAAATTCTATTTTGCACACCCCTAGTGCAGTGCTTCAAAACATGATAAAGATTTAGTATTGGACAAATTTTATCTTCTTTATCATCAAAGAATAGAAGTCATTGCACTGGAAACGGTGCCTTTTTGTAGATGCAAATTCCATCTAAAACTAGTTCTCATAAAATTATTATTAATTAATAATTACAACTATTAATTTATTATAAGCACCTAAAAGTCCTAAAATGGGGATTATAAAGATCTAAATCCCTCTTTTTTAGCATCTAAAAATCCGTTCCCTAGTCATGGCACCCCTGAAAGCTTATGAATCAATACAAACATTAATGGAGCCACTGCATGGTGTTGACTTTAATACCAGATTGTCCTAAAGTGCCAAGTGGCAGAGAAACGATGCTAAATAACAAAAATACAAATACAGAATTAATGTTCAACATGTTGTTATGAATATGAGTTGTCCAATCAATATACTAACGAATTTTTTACCTTTGCAATGTAGAAGTATGTTTCATGTTTCTCTTTGTCTGGATGTAATCCTTGTACTTGATTAAATAGTTCTTCATCGCCTTGGTAGAAGTGAGGGAAAGAAATCATTAAGGGGGCTCCTGAAAATAAGAAAGTAACAAGTTAGTATTGTGAATATTGGTAATATATTGATAATTAAAATTTAAATACTATGGGGTGAAGGACATTGACTTGTTAAAATTTTTTATGTAGTTTTTAAAAATTGCAGAGAATAATCCCTGCTTTCAGTTTTTCTTACTTAAATAATGAGATTTAAGTATAAAAATATTTATTTGACTTTCTAAGAACTTTAGAAGCAGTTACGTAAAATAAAAACAGTATATTTACTTTGTAATATTTCAGCCCAGAATCCAAGCTTTCTGATGTAATCATGTTCTATCAGTAAACAATGTGCACAAGTGCAAAACATGTATTGCACATACAGATGTCATATTTAATAAAATAATAATATATAAAAATGTGTTGATTGTTACGTACTGCAAATCATTTCACGTTGAGCCTCTGTCAAATGCACAACTTTGCATGTAGGCATAAAATAATAAATTGTCAATATATATGTGCAATTGTAACCTAAATGAGAAAATTGGCAGAAATATAGACATGTTATTAAACCTCGAACAGAAGTTTTTGAAATATTTCTTCAGTACTTCCAACATTATAAAATTTCACGTAAAAGGAACTGTGGTGAAGGCACATATTGGTTCGGTCCCGGTTAGCCTTTACGTGTATAAAGTAGACCTGAACTCAACAACAACACATAGAAAACAGTACAAAAAATTTGCTTATTTAAAGGTTTAAATTAAATATCAGCTATAAATATCTGAACATCATCTTGGTAACTAAGTGTATTGAGTGCTGGACTTAAGAACTTACTACTAATGGCTTAAGGTTCGACTCCTGACATTGGTATGCATGTTTCTCTGTGAGTTTTACTTCATCAGTTTCATGTAATCATCATTCATCCTAATTTTGCAAAAAGTTGTTGATAAAGCTACTTAAAAAATACATCTAAAGAATGATCACTCACCAAACTTACAAGGACTGATGTTCAGAACTCCGGAAAATGGGTACGGTGGCCCATCAGGATAGTAGCATAAATTTTCAGGATTCTCTCTAAAATTTCCAAGCATATTTTTAGGGGGTTGGAATTTGAATACAGGAACGTTATTGACACTGGCATCTTCTTCGTAAACTAAAGGTAATCTGAAACACACTTCTCTGTTGTAGATGTATATTGTGGAGTCCTTATCAATGAATGGTGGCATAAGAGTAATATCCACTCCATCAAGTCTGTTACACTCTCCTTCCTCATGCCATATGTTCTGTTTTTCGTTCCCGTTAATTTTGTACAAAACACCCATCAGACTGAGATTATGAGCTCCTGTGTGTAATGTTACAATATCAGGCGACGTCATGTTCATCTGTGTAAGAAATAAAAAGCAAACATGAAAACATATTTTTAATAAGTCAGTATGTATGATCTGATAAAAGTTATTCAAAAACACAAATTACCGTGAATAGATAATAGCTGAATTTCCACATTATTGCTTCAATTAAGAATATTATTAACAAATTAGAAAGTAAGATCTGCCCCATTTATTGAGCATTACTTTCTACATATTTTTTATTTAATCATAATTGTTTGATCATAGATTTTGTTGGACCCACAATTAAGGAAATATTAAAGAAAATGTTTAATTTTGCAAACCAGAAAATTACACTGTAATTTCTCTTTCAAAGAAAAAACTATTGCACATGTCAGGTTACATACATTATTAAAGAAAGTGAATGAACTATTCAGATACTTCAGTGAATATTTACAATTATATATTGAATGTGTAGAATATCAGTTATCAGTATCAATATTAGCAAAAAATTCCTATCAGTGCATTCCTAATAAATTGTGTAACTTAAGTTGAGGAAATATATTTTCTGATGGTGGTTCCCTTTAAAAAGAACTTAGAAACTAGAAAGATACAATATGGTTAGTGACAATGCACTTTATTAACATCCAATGTTAACTGAATATTAACCATTGCCAAGTACTTCTACTTTTACCTAACACTATGTTTCAAGAAAGCACATCTTATCTTCAAGTTCCACCAGCTAAAAGAAATTCACTTGCCTGAAGATGAGAGAACAGGTGCTCTCTCGAAATGTAATGTTAAAATAGTTAAAGTAAATGCACTGGACAAAGGTTAATGTTCAATTAGCATTGCATGCCAAACTAGGAACATGTTTGAATATATATTGTAGCAGTTCAAAATAATAAATATTTTTTCTAAATAAAGTGTCCTGATTGGTAGGTCACCATCAGAATGTAGAAACTATTAAGCAAAGTATGCAATTAGTAGTTTATTTAACACTATTTTAATACTTACTGGGGCCAAAAGACCAAACTTCTCAATTGGAAGTACATAACGATCAGGGAGAACTGTTTGACCAATTTGAAATAATTTGTCTTCATATCCCCAAAGTAGGTCATTGACTGTGACGTTGAGAAATGGTCCTACTTTTAGTGATGTCAACACTGTAGATATTGTAAGCTTTACAAAGAAATTACTGTCCTGTAATAAGTTCATCAATGTCTGGAATAAAGAAAAAAATAATAGATTTACTGTGATAAACACATTAATTGTAATTATAGCAGTAACATTACTAACGTCTCTTTTCCAGTACCTAATATTCATAATGTATCCATTTCCTTTGTTGAGACCATCCATCCAAGACTAGTGTTTTCATTCCATAACATTCTTTATCCATGTGGAATTATAAACCAACTTAAAAAATTCCAGCCTGAAGGACTAGGATTATCTGTCTGCAATTGTCTTGTTTATGAGGAATTTGTTTCCTCCCCTTACAAGTGGTTAGCAATGCCGGTTTGAATTCCAGCCTGGGTATGTGTGTTTCGTGAGTGTCCCTTCTTCAAGTTCGTCACATCATCACTCATCGGTAAAAGTTTTCTATCCGTTGGACACCTATAACTTCTGAGTTTTCGTCAATTTTTGACATTCGTACTTACCTATCTGCTTCGCGGAACATTCTTTGAATGGGTTTTGGGGCTATCCATCCCGGAATCGGTGCGATATTTAAACAAAAAATTATTTTCGTTTAAAATTTTTGACTCAAATTTCCCACCGATTCCATGCTCTGCCCCTGGGGTAATTGACCTACCACCCCCAACTGCTAACGTGACCCCGCCTCCGCTCCGCTCTGGCTCCCCGGCTTTTTCTATAGACTCCCTGTTAAAGGCATGTTAGAAATTGGCTGGAGCCACCTGCCCCCAAATGAGCCCCAAACTTTTAAATTTGAAGAAATCCGTTTCCAGGATACGGAAAACTTACCTGAATTTCACACAAAACACCTTCCCGATGTTAGACAATACTACAGGAACTTATTACGGTAGGTAGTTTCTTCTGTAGAAATAAATAAATCTGTCCGATGGATAGTAAACAAGTACCCACTCATCTTTGTGATTAGCCAAAAGTGGCAGGAAAGCAAAGTAAAATAAACCAAATTAATCAATCAATCAAAAAACCTACCCTTACAAAGTAACGAAACTCAATTTATACAGAACCTTGCTCAGTTCTGCAGCAGCCCAAAACCATTATTGTCAGTTTAGTTGTATTATTTATCATAGTATTAACATTATTGACCTGTAATCAAGACGTCCCATACTAAATTTCTGATGGCAGCACATTTCAGTGTCAAGTAGATCCAGTACTGCTTAACCTATTTGTGCCAAATTCTCCTATTGTGTTCTTTGGCAGTCTGGAAAATGATATTGAAGAATTCTATTGCTCTTTTTTTTCCTTGTTGAAATACAACAATAACATCATTCATCTCTTTTCGTGGGTATGTGCCCCTGCACTCGTGCTAAATCTGCAAATCATCAGTCCATTCAGAGCTCAAAGTGAGGGGAGGATGATATCCCCCCAACCTAGCAAAATTTTTGCAAAGCTTCCTACCCAAACTGGCTCCAAGGATTGATGAAATAACCCCCAGCTAACATTTTCCACTTCAGGAACTAATTACACTTAATTATAAAACCATTTATTCGCTATCTACGACAGAAATTTGCCAACATCTCCAGCAGAGTGGTTAGAACAGCATGCCTGGGTTCGAATCCCAGCCTGGACATTAGTGTTCTTAGTGAGTGCCCTTTCATCGATCATCATCTTTCATTGTTGCAATTATCCAGAAGTGACATAAAATAACCTACTACAACAGAAATGTACCAAATGATTGTTCTCTTAAATATAATGTAATGGATAATTTATATATTTTATTTTTATTTATTATTAGTACAGATGCTGTTAGATTTATGCTGCAAATGAGTTTTAAGTATTACTCACCCATCAACAAAGTATGAACTATCAAAACAATATGCTATCACTTTAGCTCCCCAGAATAACACCTAATAACATTTATGTTATAGCAATATTTTCATTACAAAAAGTGCAGCTCTGACATAGTGGAAGATACTTGCTCGTTATTCATCATTACTATTATTATTGTGCCTGCTTGAGAACAAAAATATGGTTATACTTGCCATGTGATTACAATTATTCTTTTAATCACCTTTCTCTTGAACCACAACAGATTATCCTCTTAATAAGTATTGAATAAAACTTACCAACATTGGAATATTTGGCACCATTAGTACATCATCAAGACTACCAACTGATAATTCCGGTACAAATTGAAATTCCCTCTTTTCTTGAAATGAAACTGTTCCATCTTCGTCATGAAACTGGATGTTGACTTTTGATATTGTCTCTCTAAGCAGAAAATATAGCAAAAATAATTATCATAATTATTTACTGTATCATTTTAAAAATCTGTTAATGAAAATCAAAGTACAACTGATGGAACAGATTTCTGAGTGTAAGATTTGGTTTTAAAACTAACTATATGATGTGATAGCACTTTGAAGACCAATGGCTTTCGAACAACTTTTCATTAGGTAATTCATAGTCAGGAAATGTCTTTCCCAAAACTGCCTTCTCTATGTTTTCTACTTCTACTTTAGAATTTGCAATTCATATTGAAGTTCATTTTCACACAATATTGGATCTGCACTGAAAATCAGTCTTCTCTATAACTGGAAAATTGAATCACTTGATCAGATTTCAAGATTTAGTTGGGCCTACTCAATGGCTTAGGAACATTGTTGCTGTCCAATCAATGGTTTTCAGGTTCGATTCCCAGTGGAAGCACACTTTGCAGTGGTTCAGATCCAATTCCTTAGTCCATCTAAGCATGAAGAAGGTTTAAATAAACAAATTTTGACCATGACTCACAAAGTAACGTTATTGCATTAAGTGCAATTTTTCTCACATTTCATTATTTTAGAGAATCTAAAATTACTACATTTTTAGGCATTTTTATGATTATAAACTGAAATTGATGAGTTTGTGAAGCCAGTCACCTCCTAAAACTACAAATGGACTGTGGCAAAGAGTGGTTGGCATTAGTTTAATATTTCTTGATATTACACGAAAAACCAGTGTGTTGTTTCATAGTAAGTTGTTCTTTCAACTTAATTTCTGACATTTTATGTCTTCAACTGATAATAAATACAATCTAAATGTATAACAGAAGATTTAAATCACTTAAACAATTTGCAAACTATATATTAATTTTAGCTAAAATTTAGAGGCCAGGCATCACAGAATAGTTTCCGAATTCATGCTGAATAGTCAGCTTTTTCATTTTATACATAATTTTTATATTGGGCTTCATGGTTTATATCTTTCTTGTCAACTTTTATTAACAATTATGACAATCATAATGAACAAGTAATAATATCAGCATCTGATCTAAAATAATCTTTTGTATTCAAACATGGAAAATTGGCTAATGGTTCTTTGTACATAGTGACATAACAGATCCCTGACTAGCTATTTTTCTTAACCTTCACAGCAATACTTACTTGTATGTGTAAGGCCCAATTTCTTTTACTTGTAGAGTCTCGTTGCCTTTAGAAAATGCACCAACGTTTGTGTAATTATAAATGTACAATTTGAAAGTGGGTTCAACTGGAAACTTCTCCCACCATGGGTACGTCATCGAGCTCTCGCTTAGCACAAGTGACTGCAAAGAGGGGAAACCAAATTTAAGATTATGTAAATTATTATTGAAAATCTTGTAGACATAGACCACGTTTGGTTAAAATTTTGCTACTAAAAATATACGTCCCTAAACCAACAGATGAAATGATTGTGAATAACAAAAACATGGTGAAAAAACTGGAAGTTTAGAAAGAAATAAGAGAAGTGTACACTTTTGATTCATTAATAAAAATATTAAAAAAATACAAGTTGTTCTGTTTCTTATTCACAGTGTTTTGATTTCATTTTTGTTATTTAACGTTGTTTTTTTGACTAATCACAATGGTGAGGATGAGTTATAATATGATGAAATTGATGAAGAGACATTCACAATGAACACCCATGCCCAGACTGGGGTTCGAACCTTGGACCCCTGGCTATGCTAAGCACTATGCCCATGGAGGTCGGCACAGGTTTTATTTTTTCCATTTCCTAGGGCTTCTTTGGGCTTTCCAGGAAATTTAAAACATTAGTCAAAAGGTGAAAGGCTAAAACAGGAAAGGCAAAAATTAATAAATATTTTTTCAAAGATTAATCCAAGTGTGTATATTCTTAGGTCTCTATTATTGTTTTTTTTTTTTAAAAACTTGCTCCCCCCCTGAATTATCTTATCAGTTTTTATGCTTTGCTTAGCTTTGGGCCCCCCAAATATCTGAAGAAATCTGTGCCTATGCTGGTGGCAGCACATTTTCAGTCTCCAGTTAATCCAGAACTGATTAGCCTATTTGTGTTAACATTATTATTCTTCGAAGGTGTCGATTAATAGCACAATAGTTATTTATGTTGCTCGACTTTTTTTTTTTTTGTTCGTTGTTTGTTTTGCATTGTACTTAGTTATCTCTTGTAGGGGCACATGTCTCACTAACTTAAGCCCCTAGCCATAGGCATGCGCACAGGGGGGGGGGGGGGGGGGCAAGGGAGTCAATTTCTCCCTTAATCATGGACGTCTGCAGAATTTTTCCATGGAGGGACAAGTAGATTATTTTTTCCATGGGGCATATTACCCCGATAATAGTGTTGCCCCCTCAAAAAACACCACTTGAATTTGAAACTATCGCATTAATGTAAATTGCTATGACTGAAATCAAATTATACGTGTGAAATATATACTTTTAGGTTGACATTCGATGTATAAGAGGGAGGTGTGGCTAGCCTTCCCCCCCCTCTTCCAGACGTCCATGTCCCAACTACATTATTGTACTTTCACCTAGAAATTTAGTGGAGAGGAATCTTATCACCGTTATTAAACGATATTACACTGTTAAAGAAAATTAAGTATTTTCAAGCCGATTAAAGTTCAAAGCAACTATGGGGGAAGGGAGTACAGTGGTGGCGCAACCACAGGGAGGCAATGGGCATTGCCCCTCCCCAAACTTTGACGGAAATCAATTCTAGGGGGGCAAACATAAGCAGAATCTAAGAGTAGCAGGACATAAGGATACTCAAGATGAAATTAGTTTTCACGTCTTTCTTGCATTATTTCTTCCAGACGGTCAAGAACACCTGCAGAGGGACACAGAGGGGCAATTGCCCCCCCCCCCCGATATCAAATTTTATACAAATAAAAGTACATTTCGTAAAACTTTCTTGCTCGCTTCGCTCGCATTCTCTGCTTTTCTTACAGTCAAGTTCATAGACATAACTGGGGGGGAGGGGGAAATCGACCCTGGACACTGAACGATCTAAATGAAAAAATGTAAGAGAGAATACCATGGCGCCCGTGAAAGTGTTTGTTTTTCTTAATTTGAATTTGAAATTTTGGGTGCGTCAGCACTAAGGCTATTTCGCACCCGTCACATTATACGGGGTCCAGCCCCTTATCGTTACACATGACAACTCTAGCATTGCATAACTAAAAGCATAAAATATTCTGACTTTCGTTAAAAAGTTTAAAAGGCTGTAAAGGAGCACTCAGCACAAATAAGGACAAAACACAGGACAACACAAACAAAATTATACTGGCCATGGGGCCAGTCGCCAGAGCCTCGTTAGTCTTCAGTCCAGGGTTTACTATGTGGAAGTGAGGTTGACTATTGGGTGCACTACGTGGAAGCAGCACCCCTTACACTCCGTGAAAGTGTTTGTGCCATAATAAATCAATATTGTTTTCAATTTGCAAAAATTTGGACCTGTTAATTTTCTTGCTCGCTTCCCTTGCAATTTTATTGTTTTCTGTAATTCATTGTAAATTACCAGAGAGAGAAGTTAAAAGTACTTAGTACTTCAGACTCTTGCTACTAAACAGTTTTGTTTGGAGGAAAAGGAGCGCGGCACATTTCAGAGACAATTTTTTTTATTCGTTATGGTGAGACTATGTTGCTGCATTATATATACAGGGTCTCGCAAAACAACTTCAACAATGCTTGGGTGCAGGTAGATATATTAAAAAAAGTAACTTTTCCCAATAAACTTTACCTCGAAAGCGCTTTTTGTAATGAACTCGATTAGCAATAACGTCAGCAAACATAGGTACAGTACGTAACATTGTTATTGGTACACATAGAATTTCCGAGGAAAAGAAGTCATATCTACCAGTAAATATAATCATTTTCATATGTACCTGGAAATTAATGTTAATGAAGGTTTCACCAACAAATGTCAATAAAAATGTATGTTCAAAGTGTATAAACAGAGCATATAATTTGTGTGAAAAAAGAAAAACACACTGTTTCATGCAGCATTGTTATTCATACAGGCAAGATTATCAATCTTCCTCGCATACAGCGCCACCGCTATTCGGACGATTTCATGGAGTTTGCAACTTTGTAACAAGTTTGAACATGCAGGCACGCTCTCCGTCAAGCGGAATGCTGGCGTAGGTATTGTTGTAGGCCTATCGTCTATCTATCAGCGTGTTCGAAATGGGCAAGGTGAAGGAACTTAGTTCCAATCTGAAGGATGTTATTATAAATTTGGCCCTTAGAGGTTATTCGTTAAGAAAAATTGGACAAACAGTCAATAAATCACACTCCACAGTTCAATACATAGTAAACAAATTTAAAGAGGAAGGTTCAACACAGAATGTGCCGAGAAAACCAAAAGAGATACGGTTGAATAAACATGATGAACGCTTTATTTTAAAAAAAAAAAGTGTTCCTCAGTTACGACCGTTAGTAGAAATGTTGCTGGCAAGATGATGTCCGATCAAACTGTCCGACATGCCTTGTGGAAGCATGGATATCATGGCAGAGGCCATATGTAAATAAGGTGAATCGCAGGAATAGACTTTCATTCGTGAAAGAGCATATCCACAAGGACCAGGAATTTTGGGATAGTGTAATTTGGTCAGACGAGTCCAAGATTAATATGCGTATACTGGTCAGATGGGATAAATAGGGTCTGGAGAAAATCAAATAAAGACAATGATCATATTAACACAGTTCCAACAGTTAAACATGGTGGTGGGTCATTAATGATTTGGGGCTGTATGTCGTCCAAAGGTATTGGTACCATCCAGTTTATTGATGGTATCATGGATACATATGCAGGGTGTCTACCAGTCTGGAAAACCTGGAAAAGTCAGGGAATTTTATTTTTCTGGAAAAGCCAGGGAAATTTACTATTTTGCTGCAAAAATTTTCATTTATGAAAATTTCTTCTTTTTTAAATGGTGGCAGGCATAATCAGGACAATTTTTACATGCTATTTCATTTAAAGTACAACTTTAATTTTTTTACTCCACCCTAACTTATGTGCTTCTCTCTGCCTAACCAAAAACAGCCAATAACTGTACAGTTACTTTTGTCACTATTTCCTTCAAGTCTGAAGTCCTACTTGTCTGTTTCTTTCATTTGTTTTACCTGCATTAATCCTAGAATGTCAAATCTAATTTTATTCTAGAAAAGTCCAGGCCAAGTGGTTATTCCTCAAATGTCGTTCGGATAATTCCATACTGATGTTATTTTTGTAAACTTTCAGATTATTACTATGGCTAAAAAGTCTGTATTCAACAAAGCGTGGTTGGACTAAAAAAATTGTGGCAGCTGGTCTGAATGGCTTTTGATTTCAGATTTTGAATCAGATTTTGACAAGGTATTTGAATTCAGTGTTTCTGGACCATACCAAAGCTAGTGACTTGCTACTGGCATTTAAAGAAGTTGTAAAAGGTATCAATTTGAAAAACATAGTGCAAATACCCATGGGTGGACCAGCGGTTAACTGGAAATTTCTCACCTTTTTCAATTATAACACCATTAAGCCTTGTTTCCATGATTATGAAAAACTAAATATGCTGACCAAGGCAGTAAATTATTTTATTAAAAACATAAACTAAACGTAACGTTTCAATCTTCTAGCAAGGTCTTCTTCAGACTCTGTATCAAGTACAAAAGCAACAAGATACAAAAACAGGGTATTATATATACACAAACATTACTCCCTCAAGACTATTTAGAAAGTTGTTTGGAACTTTCTAGCAGGTGACTTTCACTTTCCAACTTTACTTTCACCTAAAAGGCTAAACACAATTACTTCCATATAGAATGTGGTTGGACTTTTAATCTCACGCTCTTTTCCCTTCATTTTTCTTCCTTCTCCTCTCCTCTTTCTCTCTTGTCCTTTCCACTCTTTCTAACATCTTCTTCCATTCTTTGTTTAACTTCAATCCCCCATTCCAGTTCATTGTGTCTTCTTCACCTTTTTTCTCTATTTCCTTGGCCTCCTTCCATTTTCTCACTAGCATTCTCTTCTCCCTTCCTATCTGCTTAGCCTCATCCCACTCTATGTCATGTCCTGTTTCTCTCGTGTGTTTAAATATTGCATTTCTTTCTCTCTTAAGTCGTACATCATCCCTATCTTGTTTCAACCTGTCTTTCAGCCTCTTTTTCGTTTCTCCTATGTACACACTCTGACATTCTTTACATTTCACTTCGTAGATAATCCCTTCCTCTTCCTCTTCTCTGTTTTCCTTTTTCTTGTTTGCATTCCTCGCTATTCCTAAGATGCTTCTCCCTCCCTTCCTGTAAGTTTTAATTCCCGCTTTCTTAAGCACTTTGCATATCTTTTCTGTGGTCTTCCTCATACTCCTTGTTCCAAACCATCTCTCTCTTTCTTTCTCTTCCTCTTTTTCTTTCTCTTCCAATTCTTCCCTGCCCGTTTTCTTCCTTCTTCTGTTTATGTCCAGTCTATCCTGCTTCTCATAGCCATTCTTTTCCAGCTGTTTCCATAGGCTATTTATTTTGCCTTCTTTTTCACATTCTTTCATGCATATTTTCTTGATTCTGTCCTCCATATTCTTTATAAAATTTCTTTTTGTCACCTCACTTACATCACTTCTTTTGTGGCAGAATACCCCTGCTGCACACTTCTTCTGATGCCAAGCGGTTTCAATTTCTTGTCCTCTCTTCCTTTTCATCAATATATCTAGAAAGCGTAACTTGTCTTCTTCTTCTATTTCAAGTTCCAATAATATCCCTCTTTCTTCATCTTGTATTTCTTTGTGAGGTGACAAAAATAAATTTTATAAAGAATATGGAGGACAGAATCAAGAAAATATGCATGAAAGAATGTGAAAAAGAAGGCAAAATAAATAGCCTATGGAAACAGCTGGAAAAGAATGGCTATGAGAAGCAGGATAGACTGGACATAAACAGAAGAAGGAAGAAAACGGGCAGGGAAGAATTGGAAGAGAAAGAAAAAGAGGAAGAGAAAGAAAGAGAGAGATGGTTTGGAACAAGGAGTATGAGGAAGACCACAGAAAAGATATGCAAAGTGCTTAAGAAAGCGGGAATTAAAACTTACAGGAAGGGAGGGAGAAGCATCTTAGGAATAGCGAGGAATGCAAACAAGAAAAAGGAAAACAGAGAAGAGGAAGAGGAAGGGATTATCTACGAAGTGAAATGTAAAGAATGTCAGAGTGTGTACATAGGAGAAACGAAAAAGAGGCTGAAAGACAGGTTGAAACAAGATAGGGATGATGTACGACTTAAGAGAGAAAGAAATGCAATATTTAAACACACGAGAGAAACAGGACATGACATAGAGTGGGATGAGGCTAAGCAGATAGGAAGGGAGAAGAGAATGCTAGTGAGAAAATGGAAGGAGGCCAAGGAAATAGAGAAAAAAGGTGAAGAAGACACAATGAACTGGAATGGGGGATTGAAGTTAAACAAAGAATGGAAGAAGATGTTAGAAAGAGTGGAAAGGACAAGAGAGAAAGAGGAGAGGAGAAGGAAGAAAAATGAAGGGAAAAGAGCGTGAGATTAAAAGTCCAACCACATTCTATATGGAAGTAATTGTGTTTAGCCTTTTAGGTGAAAGTAAAGTTGGAAAGTGAAAGTCACCTGCTAGAAAGTTCCAAACAACTTTCTAAATAGTCTTGAGGGAGTAATGTTTGTGTATATATAATACCCTGTTTTTGTATCTTGTTGCTTTTGTACTTGATACAGAGTCTGAAGAAGACCTTGCTAGAAGGTTGAAACGTTACGTTTAGTTTATGTTTTTAATAAAATAAATTACTGCCTTGGTCAGCATATTTAGTTTTTCACCTTTTTCAAGGAAAACATGGCTATTAATGAGCCAGAAAGTACAACATTGCTGGAAATAGGAAGCTCCAGACTTCATGTTCTTCATGGTGCTTTCAAAGCATCTTTTCAGAGTTCTGGTTGAAACATAGTGGTATTCTTAAGAGCAGTGTACAATTTATTTAAAAATGTTCCAGCTCGGAGAGCAAATTTCACAAGACTTACAGGACCTAAAGTTTTTGCAAAAAAAATTTGTCCAATTCGGTGGTTAGACAACGGAAGTGTGGTGGAAAAAGCACAATACCTTTTACCATTTCTGAAAACCTATGCTGACAGAGTTTCAGGTACCAAGGAACAAAGGTGTGAAAGCTTTAAAACTATTAAGTCACAAGTGAGCAATCCTCTATTACCAGTCAGGTTACCTTTCTTTCAGACTATTGCAGCTGATATAGAACCCTCTCTTGTCAGGTTTCAATCTGATTCACCAATGGTGCCTTTCCTTTATGAACATTTGCTCAAGCTACTGAAATCCCTTATGACCAGGTTTATAAAGAAGTCCATTCTGCTTAAAGCTGTAAGTTCTGAAGATCTTTGGAAACTAAATCTAATTGATCCAGAATGTGTGTGTTCTACAAAAGATGTTGACATTGGATTTGCAACCCGAGCAGCATTTAGATCTGTGTTACATTTTCGTGAAAATTGTCTGAAAATATTACAATATTTGTGTAAGAAGATATGTATGAGATCACCATTGAAATATAGGCTCACATATGGTGCAGCATGTATCTCTCCAGCATCTGTTTTGGATGGAAAAGTAGGTGAAGACCAAGTAAATGTGGCATTACAAGTCCTAGTTGAAAAGCGTTTTTTTTTCTGGCCCTGCTGCAGATGATATAAACGGTTGTATACTGACTTAAGTAGTAATGACAGTGTGATTGCAAGAATAAAAAAAATTGACATTGCTGTTGATCTGCTGGATCAGATGTGGATGACAGGCAGTTCTTGAAGACTGTAACAACAGTGCCTTTATACTGTTTGTCTAGAAGATTTTAATGCTTTCACATGAAAATCAGGCCCGTAGCTAGAGGGGGGCAGGGGGGCAACTGCCCCCCTGAGAGCCTGCCTTGCCCCCCCTGTGAAAAATGCAGAACACATTCCTGCCTAGAATTATCACTAATCTTTACAATTATATCATGTGTTACTCTAGCAACATAACAAAGACACTTATTGATTTTGTGATTTATTATGGTGTATATTGGCCTCCCCGATGGCACAGTGGTAGCGTCGTCGCCTTGTAATCAAGGGGTCCTGGGTTCGATGAATGGTGGAGGCACATAGTGTTTTGGATCTCACTTTAAACTGTAGGTCCAGTCCCGATTAGCCTTACTGTGCACAAAGTGGACTTAAAACACCAAATAGTAGTGTGTTTTGTGGTACTATGAGCACAAAATCATACAAATGAGGAGCTCATATGATTAAACAGCCCGATTTGGCTATACTTAAAACAATGTCAAGATGCCCATATGCCCCAATCGGCCAAGTGTGCACACAGTTAAGTCTAAAGAATCTTGAGCCTAGTGTACAAATGAAGAATCATACAGTGTACAAATGAAGAGCTCATATGATTAAACAGCCCGATTTGGCTACACTTAAAACAATGTCAAGATGTCTATATGAATCAATCGGCCAAGTGTGCACACATTTAAATCTAAAGAATCTTGAGCATTAGTGTACAAATGAAGAAGCCTCAACAGACAGATTTGCCCATGTGTGCAAAGGCTGAATATGTGAGTTTGTTGTCTGTAATCCTGCTAAAGATATAGTCTTCTTGATATTGTTATGGCTCTGCTCAATATTTTAATTGGACACCAGGCCCAACTTGCATATCTAGTACTAAGACAATGTAATATGCAGAGGCTTTCTAGAATTGCTCTGTGACTCTCTCATTTCTTACATCATAAACATATGATTTTTCACCTATAAGAATAACACTACATATGGTGTCATCAGGGAGTGTATCGTGGAATTCACAGATAATTTTAATGTTTGTCCTGTCATTAACCACAACTTGTTTTCTTTTTGAAGTGTTGATGACAAACATGGGTCTCTGTGCTTTGAATTCATCTGGTGTGTAATACATGTCTGTATTGCCAGTAGTGACCCTTTTGTATGCTGTAAATGCTTCATATAATTTAAGAAAATCATCCTTGGACATGTCGAAATTATAATTTTCTCTAGGGAATACCTCATTTCTGTCATTTTTAAGATATATGTTCTTGATGTTGCAGCTATCAAATTTACTTGAATTTTTTTCCTGATTATTGTTTCTTCCAGTCTGAAACAGTACCACCACAAAATCTGGCATGTCATATTGTATACTGGAGAATGAGTTTGTAGCATCAAATTCATAATAGGTACCAGTGGCAGGCTTCTGCACACATTGATATGTATACAATTGTAAAGGCACCTGTGGATTTTTTATAATATCTGCTTTGTATTTAAGAGCATAACTGGCTTCATATTCAACAACCGGGATTCTTAGCTCCATAGTCTGAATAATGCACTTGCCTTCATCAGGTAGGGTACTAGGCAGAGCTTCCCCTGTAGAGTTTAATGTACTGTACCTCATCAAAGCATTATTATCATTGGCAGCTCTTCTAAATGTAATTCTTAAACCACCCTTCCACATAATATCTTTGTAATCTGAGAAGAATCCTGGCAACAGGCGCATAGGGAACAGCACTGTGTGGCTTTTAGATATTATTTTATCACCAGCCTCAAATCCACCTATTTTGTAGTATGAGGCCTCGGTTTTGGATAATTTTAGTGTGGCCAAAGCTGTAGAGGTAATGCCAGGGTAATCTACTCTGTTTATAACAACACCATGTTTTCTGATCTCAATTTCAGAGAACAGATGTGGCACAAAATTGTCTACCAATCTTATATTTGAATTTGCCGGATAATCTGTACCATCGAGCTTTACAACATCAAATTTAATGTATATATCTGCTCTGTGGGGGTGTATAAAGCCATCCCCTACATCAAGATCAACCTCAATCTCTGTGTTGGGTTGATTTAAATTTGCAAAGGTCCTCCTGTTTGGGGGGAATGATTGTAGCTCATAACTCTCAATATTTTCCATTTTTTTTTGTATGTATTTTTATTTAAATATTAATCTCTATGATAGCAGTTGTTGTGGCTCCAGCAAAATCAACTAATTCTTCTTTTTCATTAGTGACCATCAACTCAATGTAATCTATTCTATTATGACACACAGGAAAATATAATGTTGGTGATGGAGTGTAGATGATGGGCTCCATAAATTCAGAGTTAAGTTTGAATGTTGCAATGATGCCAGTTTGTTTGTGAGTGCCTATGCCATTTGATTTGGTGATCACACCCTCGGCCACATTACAGTGAATATTCAGAGTCTCTATGGCTAAGAATTTAGGTATATTAATAGCAGTGTGTTTGATGGCTGGTTCAAGTTTTGTGTTGTTCTCAAAGCCTAACAGCTCTCCTATACTACCCAGATCCACTGTTTCTGTAGCAGACACAATCTCTACTCTGTGAGTGACAGAATTTTGAGTTAACACTATACCTCTGGGTAACTGAGCATTTAGAGTAGACATATTATACTGCCCTGGAGTGATAACAATTTTTTGATCCCCAACTGCAATTGTGTTGTTGTGATGTGTAATATTAGGGATCAAGTACATGCCATAAAATGCTCTGAGAGCTATTGTTTTGGGATACACTATATCATCATGTAATCTAAGTTTCAATATTGAATTTTGGCTGGTGAGATGGAATACCCCCATGATGTTTCAGATACCACAGGGCCTTTTGAAAATCTTCAATTGATGGTTTATTTATTTGAGACAGATATCTAAGAACAGATAAACACAGATGTCCACAATTAACATCTTTGAAATTTTGAACACGGGCATTATTGTAATAAAGATTAGTTGATTTTAGATATTTTATTAAATTTTCAGGTGGAACACCTCCAAATGAATCAAACACAAATGCCTCATTTTTTAAATATTTAAGATAACAGATCCAGTGAGTGCCCTGATTTTTGTACTTATCCACACTCTTTGTTGAGTGGTTGTTCTGGTAAAGAATCAGACATGTACACACCTCTAAAATTTTTGATGCCCAGTGGCTTGATTAAAGCTTCAATATCTTGGTTTGTAAGCGGCTCTTGTTTTTTTTTAAACTTATTCATGGCTCTTTTAACACCTTTGCCTTGTTTTTCCATGGCCAGGTTATGGCGCTTCAATTCATCTAATTCTGCCTTATTCTTCTTGGCATCTATTACTGTTTTTGCTATGGCAGCTGATCCCCCAGCCAAGCTGCCAACAGCCCCAAGTGCTGCTAAGATGGCCGGGATAGTAAATATAAATCCACCCACATGTGATTTTTTCTAGATTGCTGTAATTTTTTTAATTGGGGGTACTAAGCAACAATTTCATACCATGGCGCTTGGCAAGACAAGAATTTTTTTTCTTGCGCTGCTTTTTGGTTAAAAGACTATCAATAGTTTTAAGAGATTTAAGACCTGCATAAGGTATCTGATACATAACACCACCCTTGGCCTTCATTGTAGGTTTATTATATACATAATCACAACCCCCACCCCAGTTTTTGTTTGGTGTTCATAGCTATGGTGGTCCCCAATGCTGCTATTTTTTCACTTAAAGAAGCATCTTTGCTTACAAATCTACCAAATGCAGCCTCTTCTAATTTCTTGTCTGCAACATGTCGCCTATCAAGATCAGAATGTGTGTTGTATGCTATGTCATGGTCTCTACAAGCAGCATGTAGGGAATTAACACCAGGATCACCTCTGTTTAATCTATGGTCCAATTTTGTACCGGGACCACAATACTGATAGGTTGGAATGTGTAGTTCAAATGGCAGCTTGTTTATGATGTCATTAACCAGCCCCCGACCCTCAGAGATATTCCAAAATTTAGGTGGTAGAGTATTAATAATTTTTATAAGATATCCAATCCCCTTAGTGTCATTCACTATAAAATTAGACAATTTGGTGCTTATCATGTCCATAATTCCAACCTTTTCATTGTAAAAATTGTGGTTGCCAGCATTTTCTTCCCCAGCTATCACCAGCAACCTATCAACAAGTTTCCTGACATCATCAACCCACACAAATTCTTTAGGCAGGGTGTTGTAATGTTTGATTCCACTACCTGTCTTGATCTGTGACCATATGGGCTTGATTAAGTTGTTGTATTTTGCTCCACTGCTAGACTTGACTCTTTTTTGTGTGGGATCATTGTTCTGGTATAGAGCATCTGATTTTATTAATATTTCTTTGTAATGCTCATAATCTTGATCTGTATAGCTGCCAGGCCTTTTCCTAGTCATCAGTTCCCACAACCCAGGTGTTCCAGGATACTTAACAAAACCACCTCTTTCTCCAAGATGAGATTCTGAATATACAATTAGATCATCTCCCATAAATGTTACTCTAAAATTTGCAATTCTATGTATGATGCTACCATCACGCTCTGTGTCAGCATATAAGCCAAAGACCTCATCTTTGTTGTCTTTAGGTGTGCTTAAATATTTTTGAGCAAGAAGACCCAATTCAATAGGATCCTGAGTAGCTTCAATTCTTCGAGGAGCAACAGGACTAGGTGTATGAATACTAGAAAGTGGGGTGATTGGATAATCTAATATGTTCCTAGCAGCTACAGGTACAAGTTCTGTGATCAAATTTTGATTTTGCTCTGTAACAGTTTTGATATTTTTACCTAATTCACTAATAGCATCAATAATAGGCTGTTCTGTTTGCTTGTGTTGTTCATAAATTCCTCGGTTCTCTGATTTCCATCCCTTAAATCTTTTTACAAGATAATCTCTTAATTTAAGATCATCAATTATTGGCCTTTTCATGGTTATTTATATATGTTTCAATGTCTAGAAAATTGTTGATTTTATTTCTGTATTTACCACTATTGTGTTTCCTTGTCATATCAATTGTGACAAACCCATAGCTGTCCTGATTCCAGCACCTACTGCAAAACTTGGAAAAATCATTGTAGCTCAAGTCCCCACCTACATATTCATCATGTATGTGTTTGAGGTTGGTATGATCTTGATGAAACACACATATAAAATTGCTGTTGTCTCGGATCAGCTGCTTCGGTATTTTAGAAAAAGTCTGTGCCAGGTAGAAACAATCTATGTTTTTGTGTCGGCCCTGTGTAAAAAAATTTCTAACCTTGTTTTGATTATCCAGTATAATATCATCAAACACAACAACAGAGTTATCAAGACATTCATGGAGTGGCTTAACATCTGATTCAAAAGTGGCAATATCCAATCCATCATATAGCTTCATCAGCTGCTGATATTTTAATTGTTCCAAGCTCTTAGAGAAAACATACAAGTGCCTGTTTTTCCAGTCTAACCAGTTGGGTGCCAATAAAAAATTATCAATCATTAGTGTAATTTTACCACAAGCCGATGGCCCAACAATAAGACATCTAATATTATCAGGCAGCAGCTTGAAATTTCTCTTAATCTGCTGTTCAGGCTCTGGCAGCCTTTTTATAACATCCCAGGTGTTCATAGTATCACTTTGTCTGCCTCGATCCAGCTGTGTTCTGGGAGTCCTAGCCATTTGACAAGTATCTTGTTGCCTTTTCTGCGGATGATTTTTTCTATGAGATATGTGTCAGGCTGTTTAGTTTTGCTGAGTTCTTCTTCATAAAACCTGCCTTTGAGAATTTCTCCTCGGTGATCTTTTATTATATATGTGTATCGGGTCCCAGGTTTAACTTGAACCACTGTAAATAATTCAGTGCTCCAGTTTCTGGTAAAGCCTCTTTTGAATATGTGCTTATATTTGCTGATTCTTACTTGATCACCTACCTTGTATTTGGCTTTTCTTGTTGTTGGCTGGTATCTAGGATAATAAACAGTGCTGATCAATTTTTGCTCATCAGATGAAGTTACCTCAGAGGGTTTCATGTTGATTGTGGAATGGACCGAGTTGTTATATTTATGTAGAAGTTCTGGTAGGATACTGAGCCATTTATAATTACCTTGAAGGGTGAATTGTTTATACATATGATTTTTTAGGGTTTTGTTGAATCTTTCAACAATAGAGGCCTTGAGATCACTGTAACTCGAGTAATGTTGTATTGACTGGCTTTTAATAAATTGTTGGAACACAGAATTATAGAATTCTTTGCCATTATCTGTTTGCAAATAGCACGGTGATCTTCCACTGTGATTGATGATTGTCCTGAAGGCTTCTGTAACACATTTTCCAGTCTTGGATTTGAGTGGCACAGCCCAGGCAAATTTTGAAAATGTATCTATGACAGTGAGTAGATACTTGTAGCCCTTGTTGATCTTGTCTAAGTTTTTCAGCTGTCCACTTGCCATCTCAACCAAGTCACACTGCCATAAATCATCTATGCCCTTTGTAACCACTAGCAGTCTCTTATAATTATGTCTGGCTTGTCTGTGTAATTCATCAACAATAATTTGTCTAGACATAGTATGTAAACAAGAATATTGCAACTATAGGGTGTTCAGCAGCTGATACTACAGGATTTTCTAAATATAATTTGTCTCCTATTTGTATATTAAATTCCAGAGAGCCATCATCTTCAGCATAAGATGTCTCTAATGTATTGGGGTCTGTAAAATCCTCTAACTCTACACTGGTGATTTTTGCTTTGTTATCAGCATTTGTTATTGATAAGGTAGGGTAGTGGTGTGCCTGTGGTTGTAGCCAATATTTGATCTTGATTGGTCTAAGTGTGCCCCCAACAAAAAACTGGTAATAAAATTGTGCAGGGGACAGCATATATATTTTGCCACCTGGTGTAAATGGTGAATCATATTCTTTGTTGGGGATACTGTACAATTCAAGAATTATTGTATGTTTAGGATTCTCGATTAGGCCAGTTATTTCTTTTTCTGCTGTAAGCAATCTACTTGTTACAGATTCAAGGTGCTCATTGATAGTCCTAACAACATCATCATGGCCTGGCTTGATTTTTATGTCCACAACAAGTTTCTTGTATTGTTGCACAATCTCTTGAAGCTGGGTGGCAAAAACAGACAGAGCATTTGCTTGATTGGATTCCATGGTCCCTAGCTGTTGCTTGATGTTGGCTACAATTTGCTGTAAATTTTCAACAACTGCCAATTTTGAATTTTGAGCAGTAAGATCATGGACTTGTCTTCTGATATCCTCAAACAGGGCATGCAGTTCATTAATATGTTGATTAGTTGGTAGAGTGGCCACTGTCTGAGTAAGTTGTTTGATCTCTGTCTGGATATTCTTGATATCTTCTGATTTCAATATGCGATTCACAGCTCTCTTAATATTTTTAAGTTCTTGTGATGTAGGCAGATTTGATACAGTATTCTGCAAAGATTCAAGTGCCAATTTTATATTATTTAATTCAGAAGCATCAGCCACACTTTGCATAGCATCTTGAAGCAGGGTTATGTCTGCCTGCGTAGGTGTTGATTGTTGTAAAATTTCAAGCTTTGTTTGGATATCATCGATCAAGTGATGAAAATGAGATAGCTCAGATTCAGTGTTGAGGTTTTCAAGTTTTGTGATCTGTTGCTGGACACTGACAAGGGTGTCTACAATACCAGGCAGGCGAGATTCTAGAGTTTCTTGTACATTTGTCAGATCACTTTGCACTGCTGCTATTGTGCCTTCAAGATGAGTTATGGTACTTTGAATTTTTCCAAAATCTTCATATGTCTCGAGTTGCAGCTTAATGTTCGCAACACTCCGAGTTATAGCACTCAAAGCATCAGAAGATGGCAAGTTGTTCATAAAAGTTTCAAGTGTCTCAATTTTTTCTTTAACCTCGGCTATGGCATTGTTCAAGGGGTCCAGATTAGGTATCTCCAGTGATTGAATCTGTTCCTTTAGAGTGGAAATCACTAGATCAAAATCTTCTTGTGATTTTATGCTTTTGACAATTGTTTGGAGCTGTGTCTGGACATTATTTATCTGCTCTTTCAATTGTTGTTTCAATTGCTCAGAGTTGGTGGCCTGGGTCTTAAATTTGGCTTGAAGAGCTGCTACAGCTTCCTCTAAACTTTGAAAATTATCCAATGTAGCCAAATCAGTATATTTTTGAAGCAGCAATTTGAGTTCAGAATCAATTTTAAGAAGAGGGTCCATGCATTGTGATTGTAAATTTGTAATTTCTAGTTGAAGACTGGCATTGAGTGTGGTTTGTAAAGCTTGTAAATCACTTCTTAATTTTTTGACTCTGACATCAAGCATCAGAATCTCATCACTGTGATCTTCATGCCTTGTATGGCCAAATATATCATTAGGCATTTTTGTTTTAGTGGTTATTTATTATTGAATATCTAATTCTTAATTCTATAAAAAAAAGGTATAAGCTTGTCATAGGATCCCGGGACCTCAATATATAAGCAGTCACCAGCAGAAACAGTATATACAGTGCCAGAAATCATGTTTGAGTGCTTTATCCTGTAAATATTTTTGCCTATTGAAACCTTGGCATTTCCCTCGGGGGTTGTAATAAATTGTAATTGACCACCTACAGGTAATTGGTAATGATTTAAATTATTGTTAAATATATACAATATTTTACCTGTTTCATCATCAACATCTGTAAGTATGCTGTTCAGATGAATAATTAACAAAGCACTTAGTTTAGATATTATATCAGAAGAGGATGTTGGTGTTGGCAGGTCCATAATAGCCTGTTTTTTGAACCCAAATAAGTTCATAGGCATGTTTATTTATTTCAAATCATGCTCTGTAATTGGGCATTGTTTGCCACTTCTCAAATAACAATGACCCCATGGTAGAGTATGTATGCCACATGACAAAATGCATCTCTTATCATCATGTGGGTCCAGAGCTATTTTTCTTACAATATTGCTAGTCAACAAGTGATTTTTACTCTGAATTCTATTTTCTGATGTTCTGATTAAACTCTGGGTTTTGAGACAATTTTTGTAATCTTTAAATTGGAGCTCTTTGTCAACAGTTACTCTGCCAATGCCCTTGGCTTTTTTTGCAACAACATCACTACATGTTTCAAAGCTGTACATCTTGGCCCTTAACCCAGCAAATGTCACAATAACATCACCAAGTGTCTTATCTTTTAACTTGCCAGGCACCTTTTTGTTGTGGGGCTGAATTTTTGAATGTTCACTGGTATCAAAATATTTAAACAATTCAGGCTGTGACATATCTTGATAAACATCTTCTGTCTGAATATTAAGAATAAAACTATCTGTGTCCATGTACATCAGTTTTACACGATCCTTATAAAAAGGCTTCAACACATTATAATACAATTTTAACATGTGTAATTTGGCCAATTCCAATATCACAGCCCCTACATAAATAGGCTTATCAAATATAATCTTTGTTTTTTTATATTAAAAAGTGCCATATCCTCATCATAAATTCTTCTATAATTGAAATTAAGCTTTGCTATCAATTTTTTGCTCAGGCTGGGGTCAGTAATTAATTTAACATCAGTATGTTTTCTGACATTTTCTATGGTTTTGCCATACACTGAATTTACCATCAATTTAAACAAGGTCTTATCAAATTGGCTTATTGCAGATGTTCGAAGCTCTGTGTTTGTATCAATATATGGCTTCAACCATCTTGAGTGCCTGAACCTCAAAATTTTGCCAACTTTGGTCACTTGAACACCATGACGCATCAGGAACTGGAGGTTTTTTTAATATATGACATAACCCTGTTTTGGCTCTAGAGTCATCATTAGCTTCTTCTGTTTAGAGCCAGGTGAACACTTAACCTCAGAAATTGGGGGCAGATCAGAAAATTTGTTGTGTAAATCATCAGGAATTGTCAGATCAACCTCTAAGAACAGGCCATAGTCACTGTCATCAAAATCCTTAAGATCTTCAATATTGAAATCTTCAACCCACTCAAGCCCTGCATATGGCAATTTATCCATCATAGCATAACCATACAGGCTGTTGGCATCTACATACATTATATAATTTGATGGCAGTGCTGGATCATAATTGGGAATATACTTGTTATTTGCTCTGGCATATCTCTGACAGCATTGCACCATGCCTCCCCGTATACATTGCTCCATAAACAGATACATGTCTTGATCTTGGATCAGATCCAATTGCATTTTAGTGTTTAAAAACATTGCAGACCATGCTAGGCCTGGTGCACTGTAAAAATACATTGGATCCAGCTTATAATTTTCCATGGAAGATTTTCTAAATGCCTGAAGTATATCAGCTAAGAGAGTGACATCAAGTTTTAAATATGCCTTGTGATAATCACCAAATGTCTGGCATTTTAAATTGTTCCACATCAACTGGGCATGGTGATAATCTTCATCAGTGATTCCAGATGCTCTGAGTTTGCTGTAGAACTCTTGTTGTGGTGGCAGAGAACACTCATCAAATTTAGAAAAACCTGTAACATAATCATATGGGTATACACCCTTCCGCCTAATTAATTTCAGGTCCTGATTTGGAAACATAGCACATGTGATTTTGAATTGATCATCAGATAATTGACTGGCCAGTGTAGCCAGGCTAGCAGACAGAATTCTGTAGGAATCAAGAAATCTTAAGTGAATAGGAACACCATTAACTTTAATTATCTTGCTAATGGCTATATATTTCTCATCATTTTCTGCTAAAATATTTAAATTCTGCTTGTCAAACCCCTCGTACCTGATCAAATGATGAAAATCATAATTGGATGCACCATGGCAAAATATAGGGACAACTTTTGGTCTCTGGATCTTAATATTACAGCTATTACACAGGGCCATTAAGAATTTACCATCTGTATGAGAATGGTGTTTCACCTTGATATTTGTATCTGAAAATTCAGAATCACATACCGGGCATTTTTCTGCATTGTTGAAATCTTCAATCTGATCCTTTGTTAAAGGCAACATGGGTTTTGATTTTAATAAGACATTAGATGCTATGTCATGGCACTCATTTTCTATTCTATGTGCAAATTCTTTGATGGCATCTGCTCCCATGTATAAATATTCTTTACTAACAACACCATCCTGTACAACAACATATAATAACCTAGAAGGTTCATGTAACTGGTATGATGTAATTGAAGATTCATCAGGATCTGGGCTGCAGAATGCAAGGGGTTTGAGGTTTGATTCAAAATCACACACTATATATGCTGGGTGTTCCAACAAGGCTTCAAATTTTTTGAATTTGACATTTTCACTTGGATTAGGCATCACCATATGAACAGGTTTATGGTTGCCACAGTATTTTAAATGTTCAATTAACTTGTTTTTAGCAATTTCTGCATTCTCTTCACAAACACTATTCACCATTTTTCTACCATCAAATACAGTCAAACATCTTCTACACAACTTGAATATTGTCTTAGATTTGTCTAGTTGTTTTCTGATTAAAGCTTCAAGACTGTGTATCAGAGTGTAATGGTGTGTGTCATCCCCTTCAATTAAGAGCAGATCAATCGGGACAGCAGAATCATCATCAAGTGTACTGATTCTGAGAGGTGCTATCAAGCAATTGCCACGGCCAGTAGAACAAATAAAAACATTAATAGATAATTGTTTACCATTGATATCCCTGGCCTTTTTTTTTCAAATTTATCAATATTCTGAACAGACATTGGATATTCTAAGCCCTCCATAGCATCATCAAAATTGTGTTCATATTGTTTATAATAAGTTATTCTCTGAGGATTCCTTAAAACTGGATACAAAGCACCTAAAATACACCACAGAAAGCATTTCTCATCATTATTTTCTATGTTAACCACAGCTTTTTTGTTTCTAATATTGGCAGGTAATGGCAGATATGTAGAACCTTGTAATGCGCTGAATTCAGAAATATTAATATATAACTTGTGTGGAGATCCGCATAGGCTCCATCCTGACTCTTTTGCTGCAAATTCAGAGTGTTTAATATTCAATTGCTCTATCAAACTGCTTATTATTTTGTCTAAATTTGCATTTGAATATATAGGTACAGTTTCTGTTATGTGGGGCTGTGTAAATTTTGTGCCATTTGGCTTCTTATATTGTGTAAACAATTTGAGGGACAGCTTATAAGAGCCATTTTGTGCATTTAGAATTGCCTGCATATCAGGATTTATACTGTTCAAAAAATTCTTAATGTCACATCTTGGCTCTGATACAAAACTGTAATCCCTAAGTTGGCCAGCAAAACTGCTATGGATAGGTGGTGCATAGCGTGGCTGCTTTGCCGGTCTAGCATTAACAGGTGTTTCATGCTTTCTTTTCAGACCAGATCTAGATGGCTGTGAGGGCAATGTTGATGACTGTACATAACAAGTACACTTATGCCTTTTGTAATATGCCTTGCTTAATATTTTATGGCATCTTGGACATATTTTTGTAGCCTTTCTGCATTTCTTAGGATCACAATTATGCCGCTGCCTAGCCCAATTAGAACTAGATATATTTTTATTGCATTGATTGCAATATTTCAAGTTTGGCATTTTTATTGTTTATTTATATAAAATTTCTTGGTCCATAAAAACAGAACTATGGATAATATGCCAAAACAATTATAACAGCAGTTAGTGGCTAAGCTGGTGCTTTTATACCAAGACAACAGCAGTAACTAGGCTCTGGTGATCCCCAATATAAAATAATTTTGCTCTATTATGCTGTTGTATAACACACTTTACCAGGTATCAAACCTGGAAGCTATGAGCTGGATATCAGCTAGCAGTGAATATTCTCAAAGTCTCACGTGTGGGGATATTATTCTGCCACATGTATTTCAATCTCACACATTTTACCAGGCCTCACACCCAGGAGCCTGTGATTACAAGGCAATAATACCAACACTTTGCCAAGAGGAAGGCCTACACATTTTACCAGGTTTCAAACCCGGAGCCCTTGATTACAAGACAGCAATATTAATATTTCTCCATGGGGAGGCCTCAAACCCAGAAGCCTCTTGATTACAAGGCAATAATCCATGGGGCTATGCTCACACTCTCTACCAGGTTTCATACCTGGGAGCCTCTTGATTACAAGGCAGCAATATTAACACTTCTCCATAGAGAGGCCTCAAACCCAGAGCTGGTTACCAGCTAATACAGTCAAAATTGGATTTTAACTGTGCAATGAATATTCTCAATGTCTTACTTGTGTATATATTATCAGAGACAAGCTTTTTAGAATTGTACTCAGGCATACATGCTGTCATGCAAGAGGGTAATGTTCTTTTACTAAGAATTTCCCTGTATTACACAGAAATATTAATTGAAGTTTTATGCTCTTTCAGTGAATTACACAGAAATATCATTAATGCCCCCTTTTAGCTGTGTAGATTATATCCCATGCGTGCTAGCATATAAAAGCCCCCAGGCGTGCATAATTTATTGCCCAGGGAGAGCAATACATTAGACTTCCCGATCAAAATTATCTGACAGACTAATGTATTTCTGAGCTAAGTAATTACTGCTCTGGGCATGAAATTGATCAAAGATTAGAAAGAACATGAAACTTTAATTTGCAGCCTGCCTTTATCCAAGGTAATCCTGTATTGTATTGATCTGTAAGTTGTAGAGCATGAGAATATGAGCATTTTTGGCTTAGTTTTAAGTGTAGCTATAATAATATCAAGAGAGGCATATTTTTGACAAGCTTATGGACAACAATCTCACAGATTCAGCCTTTGCACACTTGGCCAAATCTGTCTGTTGAGGCTTCTTCATTTGTACACTAGGGCTCAAGATTCTTTAGATTTAAATGTGTGCACACTTGGCCGATTGATTCATATAGACATCTTGACATTGTTTTAAGTGTAGCCAAATCGGGCTGTTTAATCATATGAGCTCTTCATTTGTACACTGTATGATTCTTCATTTGTACACTAGGCTCAAGATTCTTTAGACTTAACTGTGTGCACACTTGTCCGATTGGGACATATGGGCATCTTGACATTGTTTTAAGTATAGCCAAATCGGACTGTTTAATCATATGAGCTCTTCATTTGTATGATTTTGTGCTCATAGTACCACAAAACACACTACTCCAAATCAATAAATCATTATTAGGGTGTATGGGATTCCGTATAATGTATCAGGATTGGTGGAAAATTCCCTTCCAGATTCAAACTTCGGGAAATGATTTCGCAATTTTCAATATCTAGAACAGTTGTGACATTTTGAGTAGTCTTATATTAAAGGTGCCTAATGTGTTCGGAAGTTTTTCTTGGATGTGTTGCTATGAACTTGGAACTGCTTAAATTTTTGTTTCCCAAGTCTACCTTTTGGTAAAAGTGATTCATGTGGTAGAGAGAGGGAGTGGATATTTGATTTTTGTTACTTTTCTTTGCTTTTCTGCCACGTAGCTAATCGCAACAATGAGTGATGACGTGGAATTGATGAAGATACACTCATAAACAGTGCCGCAACCACAGGGGGCAGAGGGCATTGTCTCCCCCCCCCCCCCGACCTTGGACGGAAATCCATTCTAGGGAAAGCAAACATTAAAGTAAAAAAACAAGACTAGGAGAATCTAAGAATAGCAGGACAATTGGATACTCATGATGGAATTAGTTTTTACGTGTTCCTTGCATTTTTCTTCCAGACGGCAAAGGGCACTTGCAAGGGGGACAGAGGGGCAATTGCCCCCCTTCCTCGATTTCAAATTTTATACAAATAAAAATTCATTTCTTAAAAGTTTCTTGCTCTTTTCGCTCGCATTCCCTTCTACTCTTATAGTCCAAGTTCAGAGCTGTAGCTATGGGGCGGCGGGAGTCGACCCTGGGAGCCAAACGACCTATATGGAAAGAAAATGTTAAGGAGAATGCCATGGCGTCCTGTAAAATTATTTGCGCCCTATTAAAACAATTTCTTTCTATGAAACTTAATATCCAATATTAATGATGACACTGTAATCCAAGAACTCATTGATCAATCAAGGGATTCCTATTTGTTTGTCAGGTGTCAAAACATACATTTCAACTATAATGTAATACAATACACACAATATTTTGCAAAATGGTTAACGTAACCAATAGACAAACATTGTCTGTAGTGATGCAAGAGTCTCCCCTTTAAAGGAAATAGATTCCGTGGTGGACTAAGGGACCCATGTTTTCATGTTTTAGCAAGTACAAAAAATGTATTACAAATTTTTACACAATTCATCAAGTGTAGATAATATGCAACCGTTATTATTTAATTAATTCGATTTTTCTTGCATAACAACACAATGGTGTTGTTGGATTGTCGTCAGATTCCTTTGTGCGTAAAAACTTTCATACTGGAAACTAGAGGGAATCATTATGAAGCATGATTTATAAAGGGCTCCCTTAATCATTTCTGCAGAGAGGCCCAAATCTGTTGGTACATATTAATCGCCTATTAACATTATCGACCTGTAAATATCAAGTAGATACAGCCTATTTATGTTAAACGTTATATTCTTTAGCAATCTGGAAAGGTCATATCGAAATATTGCTATTTGATGTTGCTCGAAGTCTTTTTTGTTCGTTGCAGTTTCAAGATATCATCCCTTTTCTGTTACTTATCTCTTTTGGGGACGGGGCAAATGCCTCTGTGTACCGCGCTATATCTGCCAATGTGACGCAATATATTAAAAATTTGTCCCCTCTAGGATTGACTTTGCCCCCCCCCCCCCATACAAAGAATTCCTGGCTACGGGCCTGGGGGTGGGGGCAACTGCCACAACGTTGTGGTAACATTACCTTGTTGACTGGGTTTATACACAAGAAGTTAATGTACGTATCTCCGAGAAGCTGGTTGTAATATGAGCAGAAAGGATGTAAGTTTCGAATTCAGCCTCATGGCGGCGCTAATGTGCATGGTAACAAAAGTGGTGATCACGTCACAACAGCGCACGCAGTATGTGGTATGGTATGCGAAATTTTCGAGTATTACATGCATGCTACTGCCACCACGCCACGCTGCTGAAGTCCGCAAACCTCCACTCATTCGAAACTTACATCCTTTCTGCTTATATTACAACAAGCTGCTCGGAGATACGTACATTAACCTCTTGTAATACAAAAAAAATTATTACAAATTTTTACACAATTCATCGAAGTGTAGATGTAATGTAATCATTATTATTTCATTAATTCGAATTTTCTTGCATAACCCAACACAATGGTGGTGTTGGATTCTCGTTAGATTCCTTTGTGCGTAAATATCTTGCATACTGGAAACTAGAGGGAAACATTATGAAGCACGATTTATGAAGGAAGGACTTCCTTAATCAGTTGTGTAGAGAAACCCAAAGCTGTTGGTACATATTAATCGTTTATTAACATTTTCGACCTGTAAATATAAAGTAGATACAGTCGCTATTTATGTTAAACTTTATCTTTGTATTCTTTGGTATTCCGAAAGGTCATTATCGAAATATTGGTATTTGATGTTGCTAGAACTTTTTTTGTTCATTGGAGTTTCAAGATATCATCCCTTTCCTGTTACTTATCACTTTTGGAGGAGGGGGACAAGTGCCCCTCGTTACCCTGCTATATCTGCCAATGCAACACAATATGTTAAAAATTTGCCCCCTCTAGGATTGACTTTGCCCCCCGCCCCTAATAAGAATTCCTGGCTACGGGCCTGATGGAAATGCTTCTGTTGAGCTCAGTTTCTCTGTAAGTAAGCAATGCCTTGTGGATAATCTTGATGAGGACTCACTTATTTCCCAGCGATGTATACATGATGCAGTTGTAACTTATGGAGGGGTTGAAAAAGTTCCTATACCAAAATCCTTAATACATGCAGCAAGGAATGCAAATAGAAAGTGGAAGGAAGCGCTGAAATGGAAGCATGATACAACAGAAGCTCAGAAGACTCATTTAGAAGAGAGGAAAAGAAGAAATATGGCAGAACTGAAAGAACTGAGCACAAAGAAAGCTAAAATCCTCGAGAGATCTGCAAAGGAAATTCAAGAGGTTGATTAAAAGATGAAAGCATTAAAGAAGAAAATAGTGTAGTGGTGTTTTTTCGAGTAATGTGTTCTTTTGAAACTTTCATATGTTAATGAACACCAATTCTATATGTTAGAAAAAACATTTCAACAGTGGCGAAGCGTGACATTTTACGTAGTCATCGCAAGACTTGCCAAACGTCAGGGTCAATCTTTCAACTGTGGAGGGGGAGGGGCATTCCTACATTGATAATGATGATAACAGTGTTCATACAGACGTGTGAAGTAGAGATGGCCAAATTCATTTTCTTCTACGTTGTATATGATCGTAAAATATGGAAGACTAAACTTTCTTAAATTCTACCCGAAAAATTGAAAAATTGTTAAACGTCTCTCTCCGAAATCCGGCTAGTAAAATTTCCGAATCGAGATTTTAAATTTTCCGGAATTCTGATGTTGTTGACCATCCCTGGTGTGAAAGTAAGATATGTTAGGGAAAAGGTTCTGTCTAAATAAGAATGTCTTTCACCTCGAGAACAAAAATCTTGATCAGTCTTGTCATTCGTAAGCATAGTAAACACAAAACAACATTGAAGTACTTCGTGTTTTGTAAAGTAAGAACATTATTTTCAGAAAACGATATTTGAACCGCAGGATCAAAAGAAAGAAAAAAATTGAAAAGGAGAAATACTGTGAAGGAAATACAATGGATCAAGAACTGCTCCCCCTCCCCCCAACTCTTTCTAGCACTAACCGTGGGGAAATTTATGCTTTTGCTTACTTATAAGAGCCCGGATTTATAAGCGAAATGCATATTCTTTTCCAGACTTAAAATGGTAAGAAGAAAGGTTATACTTCGTATTACATACCTTGATGAGCTATTTAACTAAGGTTGAAAGTGCTTATAAATGCTTATTTCTGCAGGAAACGCTTATTTTATGATTTTGGTTTAAAATAGCATATTTTACCCAAATCTGCCATATTTCAATCCTATTTCAATCACACGATGGCATCGGAACGACGAGATCAATGCTTCTAAATAGCCGCACGGGAGAAACGGCATCCAAGAAAAGATACAGTACATCCATAATCATTTTTCCAAATTACCTCATATTATAACACAGTTGAAAGCTCGAAATAACCCATTGTAACATACACTTTCTCTGATTGATGACATTTCAGTAACGTTGTCTTCAGAAACTCAGTGTTGCTAAAATTGTGTCCGACAAGATCAGTCAGGTATTACTGAAAAATCCCGGTTACAAAACACTGTGCCAAATTTATAAAAAGATTTCTGGTGAAGAAACAGACATTGAAAAGGAATTCACCGAAGAAGAACTGTGGTGTTTTTCACATGCGCCTGTGATGTCATGCGATGTGGAAAGAACATTTTCACTGTACAAATCATTCTTCACTGACAGACGCAGGAGCTTCTCACAATAAAATCTCAGGATGACTTTCCTTGCATACTGTAACAGCTTTGAATAAGGTAATAGATCTAATAAACAAATTTTTTTTTTCAGGTTTTCCTGTATTTGTTTATGCTTATTTTGGTGCTTATTTTTTCATTTTTTGTGCTTATTTCCGTGTTTGCAGGGGGCTGAAAAAAGACCTCTTATGATCTGACCTTCAAGAGCGGGGGAAAAGCGGTCAAAGGACCTTGGATTCGCAGACCTGTTGCGATGAGTTGGCCAGCCTGACAGCATTGCACTCAACAGGAAACGTTGGGCACGGGGGGTAGAACTGGGCTCTCCTTTCTGCGCTAAACTTAGCGAATCTCTTGCGTATTTCTAGCTGTTTCATGGCGTCGCGTGACTAATTTCGCTCACATATGCGAGTATTCTGACTAATTTTTTACTTCTTCTCTAAAATATTTAAAAAGCCTTTTTTTTTTACTATTTTGTTTTGTCATCGCCGCATCTCCCGATGACTGGACGCTTCCCTTTGTATTTCAAGTTTTCAAATTGTGCATTTATTTTAAAGGAAGAACACTATTGTATTGTAGGCGGACAATCCCCCTTCACACACACACACACACTCCCCTAATCACTGCTACTGTACATACATGTTCATGTACATTAATTGCCCTAATGACCTGGTCTGGAAAATGTTTGTTCTTGGTCTGGAAAACCTGGAAAAGTCAGGGAATTTTGTTTTCACAAAATAGTAGACACCCTGATATGTCTATTTGGACATATTGAAGAACAATGTAAAGCAGATTGCCCATAAAATGGACATGCCGCCTGTCTACAGATTCCAACAAGACAATGACAGTAAACATAAGCCGCGAGTTAACATGAATTGGCTAATATGCAATATGCCCAAACTACTACAAACACCAGCTCAAAGTCCAGACTATAATCCCATTGAGCATTCATGGGCAATTTTGAAGAGGCGAGTCCATAAATCAGGCGTCAAGTCCAAACAAGAGTTGAAAACTGTTGTGCAAACCGAGTGGAATAAAATAAGCTCTGAAACATGTCGGAAACTGGTTAATTCTATGAGGAACAGGTGCCAAGCAGTAATTAAAGCCAAAGTATTAGAACTGTCATTTAATTTGCTCTGAATATACTTTTTTCTTTTATATTATTAAGTGAACGAATAGAAAAGTTGTACAAAAAATGGCATGTTTCTCTTTCAGTTTCATTTAATTTATTATTGTCATTGGTTATAGAATTTCCGTAAGATTTTATGTTCCTAATGATATTAGTTATTGCATTGTAAAGAAACAATTTCAAAAGAGTGTATTTCCTTTCAGATATTAAAGCATTTTCTTTGAAAATCCGTGTGTACGAATAAGAATGTTACATACTGTATAATAAATAAATAAATTGTTACAACATTACAGCCTGCGTATTTGAAACGAGGCCGCCAACACATGTTTGCATTTGTTCGTTCGTCGATTTCCCCTGTCTCACGTGTTCCTTGCGATTGTTGATATTGCATGACATGCGAAACACTCCGTGGTGATGTTCGAACAGCGCGCTACGACGCCAGGTATCTCGGGTTTAAATCTTGGCCTAGACATCGGTTTTATTTGTTATTTCATCATATCATTACACTCATCCTCATCTTCGCGGTTGGCCAAAAGTGGCAGAAAACGAAGTAAAATAAACCAAATCAATCAATCAACTATGGAGATCTTTAGAATGAATAGTCTTGAATTTCAGTCCACCTAATCTTTGTCTTGGTCAGTTTATAAATACTGTAAATGCTTCTTACAACATTGCAAATAACATTAATGTTTTGGATTTTGCTCAGGCAAGACTGCCAAGTTGTTGTTTTCAAGTCGTCTCTCTTAATAAGGAACGCTAGTGGCAACCCTGCCACTCGTCCCTGGAAGTTGTTTAAGAGCGAACGTTTGCTGTGATGGGTTGCATACATACAGGATAGGTTTTAAGCGCGTATAGCGCAGAAACTAAGCGCTTTCGAGGTAAAGTTTATTGGGAAAAGTTACTTCTTTTTAAGATATCTACCTGCACCCAAGCGTTATTGAAGTTGTTTTGCGACACCCTGTATATACGTTCACACATACTGTATGTATGTCTATATATGTACCCATCAATGCAATTAAACTAAAACAGTGAGATAAAATTAGGCTTTTCTTTCTCGACTGAACATCCACCAATGCTTTTGCACCCCCTCCCCCTAATCAAAGGGTCTGCGCGCGCCTGTGCCCCTAGTTTGATCTGCCATGGGTGGTATCTCAAATAGGGAGTCGAGTGGCGCCTTGTTTCATAGGTCTCTTAATTTGGGCCGAGTCTGCTGCCACGCATGTGTCAGCAGTAAGAATAAGCGTCAAATTTGCTCCTGCCACGTAATTCGTCTGCTAAGAGGATGTTACAAATCTTAAGAACAGATTAAGACGAGAGAAATGCAAGTTTATGATTAGTGGGAATGAATGTACAGGTAATTTAGAACCTTTTTCTTTAGAAAGCATTTAGCGATATAATTTTAATGTTAACGGAACCTAACCTAACTACGAGAGCATTTAGGTTTATTATTAGAAGAATGTTAAGGGACCTAATCTTAAATCATTTATGTGAAAGTAATCGCTACAACTTCACAGTATGTGTTACAGACGTAATTGCATGCATAGAATGATGAAATCACGATAAAACAAGCACCGAGTCTACTGCCACGCGCATCTATTTTGAGGTTCCAGCAGAAAAAGAACGTGGCAGCAGACACTACCCTTAATTTGTCGTGTTGTGAAACAAAACACAGCAGTAACGCTCAATTGTTCGTATTTCGAACTTTCGTCGCTAAAAGCGCTGCACGAGGCACGTGCTGCATCGGATGACATGTGTATTTCTAATTTCAGAGCTGCTAAACGCCATTTGAAGGTCGGAAGGCCGTTGGTATCCCATTAGCGTTGGTAACAATTTAATTTAATGACCTGGGACACTGGATGAATCGTCTTCTCGCAAAGGCTTAATACGAGCGAGAATACATATGACAAGATAACATCGACTAGAGTTTATCACGAATTACCGAAAGCTGCGAACAACAGTGATAAACTTCTGACATGTTTCAGGGTTTCATTTATAGCAGATACTTCTCAAGGAGATGTCGCTGTAACGTTAGAGAAAAAGGGAGAGGGGATTAGGACGGAAGAAAAAAACAACGATTATATTGGTTTTGTGTCTGATTACTTGTTCTTTGATTACGAAAGACGACGGCCTGGAAAAACCCATTTGGTAGTAAACAGGGTCAGCCTATTCGGTCATAACTGTGGGATAGTTTATTGGGCTCTGAGCAGTGGCGTCTCGTCCCTTGGGGCTTCCGGGGCTTAGCCCCTAAAGAAAAACGAACGTATTGACGTAATTATCAATCACCATAACGCATAACTATCACACAGTCTTTTAAAAGGCGATTTTTACCCACCTAAATTCATCGTCTGTTGCAATGGATACTACAGCGCTCCTAGCGGTTGATGTCAATTATCGTTTTCCGGGGCACGTCCCAAAGGAAGGCGTGGCCTACACCCACCTACGCTACAGTGAAGGTCACGTGCTAGCAGAGAGAGAAGGGGAGAGTCCAATGGATTTGAGTGCTGATTCGGGGCTACTTCCTTCGCGTCGCGTTCGATCTCGCGTGTTGTTCTGTAGTGTTTTGGTGGCTTTCATTCGCTATGTTTGAGTGAGTTTGGCAGGGTTGATGTTCGAACACAAATTGATGAAGGACATAGGCTGTCAATTACAAGACACAATGAATTTGTCCGGAAAAATAGGCATATATTAAATAGAATTATCGATTGCTTAAAATTCTGTGGTCGACATGACCTTGCTCTACGAGGACATAATGAAAGAGAACAATCTTTAAACAGAGACATCTTCCCAGATTTATTATCCCTTCATAGAAGAGGGAAGACTGAAGAGGGAACTTCGTGTTCTTTATTGTAGTGAAGAGTTGAAAAACATAAACTCTATCAGTAGATTGCATTCATTTTTTATTTAAAATTATTTAGAGGATACCTTTTCCGAAACAGTAAAAATGACTAACATAGTTTTAATAACTCCAGTGGCAACAGCTAAATCTGAACGATGTTTCAGCACATTTAAGCGTATTAAAACCTGCTTAAGAAATGAAATGGTACAAGACAGACCAAATGCCTTGGCACTTGCTTACAATAGAGAAAGAATACATTTCAAACATAGAGGGCTTCAACGAAAAAGTAATAACAACATTTGCTGAGCAGAAGAACAGGAGTCAACGTTCGTAGAAAGGTATGTTTCACAACAATACCTGTTTCTTTTGTAATCATGTGAATTGTCATTATATTTTAAATTCTTTAAAAAATAAGTCCAGTTTTGTAGTTTAGAAGAAGATAAATACCCGTTTTTTTGTAATTCATGTAATTTGCCATTACATTTTAAATTCTTTCAAAAAAGTAAGTCCAGTTTTGTAGTCTAGAAGAAGAAAATACCTATTTTTTGTAATTCATGTGAATTGTTATTATATTTTAAATTCTTTAAAAAATAAGCCCCGGCCAAATTTGAGGCCACGAGACGCCACTGGCTCTGAGTCTCTTCTCTCCAGAATGAAATAAAAGTTTTTACACGTCTTTTGTAATGTGTTAAAGAATGGCGGTTAACCAATGCCGAATCTACAAATATTGGGCCCCCCTCAAAATATTACCAAAGGCCCCCCTCTACCTACAGTACCTACCTTTACAGACACACACACATAGGGAGGGGCTTATTGTGCACGGCTTAATACGAGATTATAAGACGCTGGTGCTTAAAATTAAGCAATTAATCTGATTTCCCCTGACTTCATGAATTGTTTTGACAAAAATATCCAAAACTCTTGGAAATAAACTGGTACATAAAATTCAAATATTTCAATTAAAATAATATGATTTTTTCGTTTAATGATAGAATGAAATCATGAAGTGAAAATAATATTTTGTATGAAATTATGAGAGAGAATGTTATTGAATATAATTAAAATTCGTAATTTGATAGATAAAATAATAGTTCGATATTGAACACACTCAGTTTCGTAATTAAATATAATGAGCGTCGGAAATGAAATTAAGTACTAATTTAACCTCCCATAATTCTTAGTATCAAACCTTCAACATGTTCTGCTTGCTCTTAGGTAATACGAAATACACAAACTGTTTATCAATTGTAGTAATGTTTATATTGTGAATATGTAGGACACCTTTACTTCAGACTAAAGATTTTAAGGAACAAAAATTTCTGTATAATTTTGGTTGTAAGCCCCGCGTATTTTGTACTAGGCCGGCCCTGGATGTATCGTTACACTTACAGCCACTGAATTTTGTTCCTAATCTTTAAGGCTGTAGAATGAGTATGCAAGTTCGTAACAAAATATAATAGTTTCGAAATGGATAATAAATTGCATCTTCTATCAACGCTACTGCATGGGTCTAGTGAAGAGATAATATTGTGAACGTATGTGGCACCCTGTTAAGGGGTTGCTCGATGTACTGCCCTCATTTTAATGGTGAAGGGAGTCGAGGCAGGACCGGACTGGCTCAAAATCCCGGTGCGCCCTCTCAGTGCCTTCAGAAAACACACTTTTGGCGCCTTGTCCCCTCTGCTGATCACAATCGCATCGGTTGCCCTGTTGAGGAAAATTGCCATCGCCCTCTAGGCATTCCCAGTCCGACCAGAGGCGCAACCATCAATTTTTGTCTGGGAGCGGGGGGCAAGTACCAGGATAAACGTACCAGTAATAATAATAATAGTAGTAATTTTAATAATAATAATTTTAATAATAATAATAATGTTATTATAACATTATTATTATTATTATTATTAGCCTATTGTTATTATTGATTTGCTTTATTTTACTTCGCTTCTTGTGCAACTTTTGGCTAATTTGCAAAGATGGGGATGAGGAATGGCATGATGAAAGTGAATGGATACTCGCAAACATCCATGCCCAAGCCGGGGTTCGAACCCAGGACCAACATTATTATTACTAGTAGTAGTGGTAGTATCAAAGACGTTATTATCCTCGTAAATTACGCAAGAAGGGGTAGAAGTTTGTGCTATAGAATTTGTGTTTGAACAAACGATTTGAAGTATTTTTTTTAACACGTTCAATTTCACATTAATAACGGAAAATATGCACATAAACTATTTTTGAAAGACAGAAAATGCTTGATAAATGCATTCCAAGTATAATTCTTTTTTACATTAACAAAACTTTCATGCAGGATGTATGTTTGACATATATGCAACGTGGACACTAAATTGTGTACGTATTCAAAGTTTCTTTAATAAATATTATATACAGCATATATAATTTAAATACATTACACAACCAATTCATCCATCTCACAATAAACCAACAGCAAAAATTACATAAATTGTCTCTCAAATGTGCACGTTCCCTTTCCTCAAAACAATTGTTCATGCATTTAAAACAAAACCAATGAAGACAAGTCTTATTTCTCTGTCTGGTGATTTACAATGAAGTACAGCGAACACATAGAAATTACGAGCGAAGCGAGCAAGAAATTTTTTGGATCCAATTTTTTTGCAGGCTGAAAACAATATTAATTGAATGGCGCAAATAATTTCATGGAACGCCATGGCATTATATCATTTACAACTTTTGTGCCTCCCCGATGGTGTAGTGGATCAAGGGGTCCCGGGTTCGATACCCAGTGGAGGTACATAGTGGCCCAGTCTCAATTAGCCTTTCTGTACATAAAGTAGACTTAAAAAACACAAATCAATCAATCAATTTTATAACTTTTTTTATTTAGATCGTTCGGCGCCGAGGACCGCCTTCCGCAGTCTCCTAGCTACGGTTCTGAACTTGAGAAAACAAAGAGAAGCAGGCATTGCCAGCGAAGCGAGCAAGACAATTTTACGGAAAGTATTTTTATTTGCATAAAATTTGGAAGTTCTGGGCGGTAATTGCCCCCTGCAGGTACACTTGGCCGTCAATTGTTTGCCCCCCTTGCCCCCTCTAGAACTCATTTCCCACCATAGTTGAGAGAGCAATGCCCCCCTGCCCCCCCTGTGGTTTCGCCACTGAGTTCGACCCTGAGTCGAGGTCCCATGTTCGAATCCTTGTCAAGGTATTGTTGTTTCATTGTATTTTTCATTATTCATTCTTATCGTCCTGATTAACACAAGAGGCAGAAAACATTTTGAGCCGGACGGTTCAATTATTGTTAGCTTGACGTAATAACAATATGAAATCGCAATCCGCATGCATCAAGATAAACAGTGATTACTTATGTAAGCAAACGGCTGAGTGATTGTACAGCAGAGTGGCGCAGTGGAAGCGTGCTGGGCCCATAACCCAGAGGTCCGTGGATCGAAACCACGCTCTGCTAGTGGTACCTTTTTGTTCGGAATGGGCCACGCTAATCAATTCGCTATCGATATGGGCATATCTCTTTATAGACAAAATTACTGACAATTTTACTACTTTTGTAAACATATTGCTATTTTGTTATAATGTTTACATGCATATAAAGGATAAATCCTCCTCCGTATTCGTGCGGTCTAAGGCGCTGTGCTTTGAACTCCGACTGCAGGACGACATGGGTTCGAGTCCGCCTGGCTTCAGTCTCTGGGTTTACGGCCTGTGGCAACCCACCATCGTGAGGAAATTGGGAAGCTACGAGTGAGTAGCTTAGCCCGGTCATAAAAACCTCCTATAACGACTGAGGGTTCGACGTGCTGACCTCACCCCATTAAGCCTACTGGTTGAAGATCTCTAGGTAGGATTGTGGGAGGAAGACTGACAGTCGGGAGGTAGGCCAAGGCCCTTCGAGTGCTGAAGCGCCATGAGGTTATTATCATTATTATTATTATTAAATGTTTAAATATGTAGATTCAGACGTAAAAACTATTGTAGTTACCTGGTTATTAAGATAGTTAATGAACAATTCGTATCCTACACGGAACATTTGCAATTTTTTATCTGTACGCTATTGCATCAACAAGAAAATTCATATCAGTGCCTTTGTATTTTTTGTATTACCGTTCATCCATATTATTCGATTTTTTGAACATTTGAAGTTATCATCCAATTTAAAGTTATTAACTTGCTTAGATATTACCAGTTGATTAAGGAACAGAATGCGATGCTGTGTGTGGATTCTTTTACACAGAGCCGGACGGTTCAATTATTGTTAGCTTGACGTAATAACAATATGAAATTTGGACAGTCAGTGGCCCACCCATCCACGCCGTAAAGTCTGGAGGCGCCACTGGTGTTAGTCCACCCTACTGCCCACCAAAATAGAGAATGAGAACTATGTGAGAATTTTTCAGAATTTTTTACAGCAGACGTAGTACCCCCTCCCTTCTCTCTCTCTCTCTCTCTCTCTCTCTCTCTCGCGCGCGCGCGCGCGCGCGCGCGCACACACACAAATAGCGTGATAAGACAAGATCATAAGAAGAAAAAACGAGAGAAAGAATTGGAAGAAAGAGAAATATGGGATGAAAGGCAAAGAAAGGAAGGTAGCAAGACACTTATCTATGGAAAGGATTTTAAGGTGCAAAATTATGGTCGGGAAAGTGGAAAAAAAAAGGTTCTGATAATGTTTTCAAAAATTTGCAAAAATAGGTGCTTAATTCAATGCTCACTTTTTCTGCTCCTTCTGTATATAATTCGCGCGGACCGCATAGAGAACTGTGGTTCTGCCGAATAGGTTTTGTTGAAGTTCGTGTTTTCTGTCGCGGGTTTTGCTACATTATCTTGGAAACTATTGGGGCTGCAATGATTATATTACACCAATTTGTAGCTCTCGTTCTGCTCTACAAAATGAGACTATAGGATTTTATGTAGCTGCTCAAGAAGAGTGAAAATCATTAACTTTTTTCTGTCCCAATTTTTTAACAAAACATGAAAGAAAGGGATGAAGAAAAAGTGCTGAATCATAAAAGAGGGGATAAATGTGCTACTCTCACGAAAAGATTCAAAAAGGTGCAACAAAGTGTGTTCATTTTACTTGATATCATGTCCTAAAATACATATCTCAAACGATCGGTGTGAAAACAGCTATATTTTTAGAAAGGTGCTGCACCTTAAAATCCGTTCTCTACTTCAGTCATAAACACCACAGCAGAGCCCATCCGAAAATATTTCGTCTCCATTGAGTCCACACTAACAATGGGAGTACAAATGTAAATTTATTACTAAAATTACCTTAAATTGGCTTTCGATCTTACCTTGGCGATAATCAAATCCACAAGGTTTGTTACCCAAAGGATCAACGCAGCTCCCCACGTCAGCACAATCATTATGGTGAGAATGACAAGGACTGAAATATAGAAGAAAAATATATTTCACTATTAAATTTATACATGTAAAGATAAATAGCAGTTATTGTAAGAGCTATTCAATTTTCTTTCACAATCAATATAATTTCTCATTTTCGAGAATTTTTCTGAATCTGTCAGAATACTATTACAGACTGAATTACATTTTTGTGCTGCTGCATGCATTGGGGTAACTGCATGAAAACAGGAAAGAAATATCACATTAAAAAAGCGGGTTTTTTTATTGGTCGTGCGGCGAGCGACTGCTATAGCAACGAGAAGATATACTGACAGCAATAACTATTTCAGGTCACTTATTTATTGTCTGGGTGCAAGCTATGGATTGGATTGATTTGTTGTTTTAAGTCCACTTTATGCACAGTAAGGCTAATCGGGACTGGACCTACAGTTTAAAGTGGGATCCGAACCACTATGTGCCTCCACCGGGAATCGAACCCGGGTGCAAGCTATGCTAAGAGCATTAAACCTAATCTGCATAGCCATTTTCATGTTTATTTCTGCTAGATGCATAGGTTAGGCAGGTCGGGTTTGGTGATGTTAACACATCATCGCACCATTCCAAAGCCAAGAATGTGTTAAATCTTACTTTGAGGTAAAAGCATTTTAATATTCAATTTCCGGGGAAAAAACTGGTTTACATTTGGATAAATGCTGTTATCAGTAAAACATGTACGTACTTATGACTGTTGATTAGGTACATTAGCATAGAAATATATCGACAAAAATTGTGCGAAACTTTACTCGGTGAGAAAGTTAAAAATAGCACATTCGTGGCTTACGAGCTAAGGTTCTGTTCCAGGGCCAGAGCCGGATTAAGACGAGGCTACGTCTCACTTACCGAACAATAATAAAGTGGGAACAATCGCCAAGATATTGCAAAAAACGCAGCTAAATTACCAAGTAAACTGTTTAACGTAAAACTGATAGCATTAACTTGAAATCTTCGGTGAACAATAAACACAACGACGTTATAGTTACGTCACAGCGCAAGGAATAATAGTAACTGTATAACAAGTAACGCTGTGTGTAGGCGTCCGAAGTTGGGGCTCCAAATTTCATTCTAAGATTTATTTTCAGGTTAATATAGCAAAAGAAAACTGTTCAGCTTTCGGAAAATTCTCGTCTGTTTTCATCTGGGCCTATTTCAGGAATGGGCCTAATGCTGCAGCATCAATAGCACCCACCTTAATCCGGCCCTGTCCAGGGTTGGTCCCTGGAGAGACAAGCGGGGGCGTTAAAACCTTAGCCGTGCCGGATTTCAACCTCTGTCAGTGTTACCACATGAAGGGAAATTTCCCTTTATTAAGGGAAAATCGAACCAAATTTTGAACGAAATGGGACGAAAAATACCAAAATTCCATGGAAATTTTAAGACACCAAACTTAAAATAGTACAGATTAGTACAGGTTATGTACTATTTATTACTATTATTTTTAAAGGTTTTTAGTGAAGGGAAAAACTGAGTGCAAAAATGGAAATTTTGTCCCTTGGAAAGGGAAATCATTCCCTCAGATTGTGGCAACACTGCCGTCTGTATTTGAGGGTAAGGACGCGTTGACTAAAGGCGATGTATCTTCGCAAATTAGCCAAAAGTGGCACAAGAAGCGAAGTAAAATAAAGCCAATCAACAATAAAAGCAAATGAAGATATAACGAATGAAAGGAACGATAAACATAGAAAGACAATAATAATGCAACAGATATAATAGAAAGAAAGTTATAAAGCAAAGAGGAAGAAAGAAAGAAATGTAGAGGTAGAATGAAAGAGAGAGGGGAGAGAGAGAGAGAGAGAGAGAGAGAGAGAGAGAGAAAAATAGATACAGCAGCAGAGGGAAGAGAGAGAGAAAAATAAAAACCAGAGCATAAAGAAATGTAGAAAGAGGGGGAGAGAGAGAGAGAGAGAGATATGCAACGAAATTGGGACAAAGAAAATAACCACAAAAGTAGAATCAAAAATACATTGAGCCCACCCAAGCCAAAGTACCTGACGATATCACTGAAGAAAAGACAGTTAAAAGTATTCTCAAGGTGAATTTTTGATTGCTTTACGACTTGCATCGTCAATTATGGCGCATAATAGCATTTTCTCCAACGTTGGAAATTAGTTGAAATGTGCATCATTAGAGTGACCATAATAGCTTGGGAAAACACTCCTGCTTGTCTGTTTAAGGAAGATTTCAACATCATCCGACCACTGCGTGTATCGCCCAAGGTTTCATTATGGTAATCAACTCTGACGTCACCACATACGCGAGTTCCACATTCCGAGGAACTTTCGTAAATGATTGCATGCAGATTTTTTTTGCTAGGTTATTTTACGTCGCGTACTTTAATTTTTGTTTTAATTATTGAGGAAATTTCACATACTGAACAAGAATGAAAACAAGACCAAGAGAACGCGCGCGCGCACACACAAGAATAAGTCCAAGATTCACTAAATGGTTCAAATACATGTTCTGAGGAAAAGATATCCACACTTGGGGATGTCTATAAATCGTGATATGACCTCTTCGATAGTGTAGTTCTTATGGTTCCAGTACAGTAAAAATGTGTCATCTAATTCTGTGATTCTTTATTTCATTCCATTCTATTTTGGTTACTGTAAGTTGCTTTTGTACCTCTTGAATAATCGCGACAATGAGGATGAATGATGAACGGATGAAATGGCAATGGGACAAACACACTGAATACACCCATGCCTTTCTAGGGTTCGAACCTGTGACCTTTGGCTCTGTAGCTTGTGGCGCTCACCACTCTGCCACGGAAGATTAATTTTATGAATTATGTATGTATGCATATATGTATGTATGTATGTGTGTATGCATCTATGTATGTATGTATGTATGTATGTATGTATGTATGTATGTATCTATATATCTATCTATCTATATATGTATCGTTGTATATATATACGTATATATGTATTATTGTCGGGACGCGCTAGCAAGCGGCGTGGGACCACCCACTCTGGTAGCGACGCGCTGTTGCCGGATTGACCTACTTCAGGAATCTCGCGAGCCCACAGAAACATGAGGAAGGCTGAACTACTGCAGCTCCTTATGTTACACAAACCCCAGTTTCCCATATATCGAATAGACAAGCTTGCAGAAGAAGCGGGACAAACGGTGGTCCGTCTCCCACCTTATCATTGTATGTACAATGCAATCGAACTTATTTGGGCACAGGTCAAAGAGCTGGTAGCACAGAGGAACACTTTGACACCTTTTACACCGTCTAAAATTTTGCAATTGACAGAACAGGCTATCGGGGATGTGACAGCAGATAGGTGGCGTTCGGCTATAGAACACACAAGGAAGATTATTTCCGAAGCATGGGAAAAGGAGGGAGTTGAAGAGCAGCAAATGGTGGATTTTGTAATTTCACTTGGGCGGGAAGACAACAGTGACAGTAGTAGCTCAGTTGAAGATGTTCCTTTACCAACCAACAATGAAGATGATCTTGGGATAGCGCCACTGCAATGGTAGTCGGTAAGCAAAAACAACTGATTCTTTAACTACTACTTCTGTTCTTTCATTCATTTTTTTATGTTTTTACATACAAGTAGCTCAAAGCATTAATAACACATGTACCAAATGTATCATTAATGTTAAGGAAATCGAGCAATTGCCAAGCGTTTCGTTGTAATTTATTGAACTCTGTATTGCCAAAGCCTGTATTCTCATATAGCTCCCAAATTATCTCACTTCACACACCCACATGTGCCTCCCCGATGGCACAGTGGTAGGGTAAGTGTTGTCGCCTTGTAATCAAGTAGTCCTGGGTTTGATACCCTGTCGAGGCACATAGTGGTTCGGATCCCACTTCCATCTGTAGGTCCATTCCAGATTAGCCGTAGTGTTCATAAAGTGGACTTTAAAACACCAACTCAATCAATCAATTCACACACAATTGATTTGTTCTTGATAAATTCTTCTCTGTAATACAGTAACTCAGTTCTGTAAAATTCGGTTTTGGAGGTGAATTTTTGTAGGTTCCTCAAAATATAATTTAAAAACGTGTTAACGAAACAAAGTTGTACGTAATTTGTTTATACGTAATTTGCCATAATTTTCAAGAAATACATTTCATTTGTACGTTCTGAAGCTTCAACAATCGCGGCGTGACAAAGAGGCGGCATGAAATCAAAGGAGAACGATTTGCAACAGTGTTGTTCATAACAGAAGACGCATTTTCTTTTGTTGGTAATTGTGATACGATACAACATAAGTAAAAAGATGCCGGTAGCTGATGCTTGCAATGTACCATAATAAAAACACAACAAAGGTTCTTTCAGTGAAGGTTTTCGGTTGCTGTGTAGAGCAGGAAGATAAAATGTTTCATGCTTGCTAGAATGCCCGAGCTTGCCAACAGCTGATTAGCCTCTCCGTGTGTTTGTGCGAACGTGGCAACGTAGAAACCTCCTAGCCACATGGCAGCCAACAAGGAGACAGAATTTGGACACGTTCTGCCGTTCTGCGTTCTGATTGCACGCCGCTTCTTATCGCGTCCGTACTTGTAAGTGTGTGTGTGTGTGTGTGTGTGTGTGTATGTGTATGCAAGAGCTTGAGTTAAGAATTAACCAAACTGGCACGCTACTCCTCACAATCACAAGTCACGATTTTTTTTTGTTTACTTTGCCTTCACTCTCCCAGTTAACTTTGAATAGGTATCTTCATTGGCACGAGTTTGCAAAGGGTATTTCAGGGGTAAAGTCAATTACTCTTTCTTAAAAAAAAAAAAAAGAAACAAGGTTGTCGAAAGTTGCTTGTTGGTTTCAACTGATCAGTTCTAAGAAATGAGATAATTGGTTAATGTCATGACTGATGTCTCATAAGATATCAACAAGTTTGCATTTTGACCCCAAGTTGCGAATAGAGGTCGTGTCTCCTGATTGTAAATATCTAATGTTTTAATGTACTTTACTCCTTCCGTTCTATTACGCAAAATCTCTTCGGCTTCCTCCATTACAATGCGTGCTACGATGGCAAAATGGTGGCAAGAATAACATTTTTCATGACATGCGTAGCTCGTTATGTGTGAACTACGTAGAGAATTGATTGAGTAAAAGGTGTTGAAGTTTACCCTTGCACAGCATTTGTAACTTTCGTTTTGGACGGATTTCGCTGCAATAATTTTGTAACTAATTCTAGAAGCTAACAAAATTTATGGACTAATGATTTACTTTCCTACAGGACGGATTTCGTTGCAATGTTTTTGTAAGTAATTCCAGAACCTAACAAAATTTACTTCGAATAATTGTAGGGCGAAAGTAGAGTTTCCGTGGTTAAGACGTCTCACAAGGGACTTCACCGAGTAAACTTCCTTGTAGGACGGATTTCGTCGCAATTGCAACAGTTGTATTTTCAGGTACTTTAGGAACTTGTTATTAATATAACAAATTATTAAATCACTCGGACGGAAGGAAGAAAGGACGAAGGACTGGATGTTACAAAAAATAACCGAAACCTTATTCTGATTAGTGAAATCTGTAAATTGAGCAAACTTTTTCACACTGCATAAGAAATACATGGAACGAAAGCATTTATTAATGATTCTTATCTAATCGAATTAAAGATCCGTGTACAACTGTAAGGTGAGGATAAATACCAGATCATCGTAAACAAAAAATCACGAGATTTCTGTGAAATAGTTCCTTTCTTATTTGATAGTTCGGGTCTTATCATGTCCATAAATATATTTGTCGTAACTGTAGTCACAACTTCAACGTGGAAGCTACGTTGAGTGGTTTGGCTTTGCCATGTATATAATGCTTTTATATTCTCACGTGCAAGATTCCTGAACAGCTGTCTTTGAAATAACAGTAGGATATATTGAGGTATGATTTGTAGGATTTGTAATTTATAAATTTCACATTTTTGTCGCTTTTCAGAATTAAACTAAGTAACCCCAATATACTGTTACTATAAGTCTATAACTCATAGGACACTGATCAGTAGGGCTCGTAAGTTGAAGACCTATGAATTACCAAAAAAAAGACCTATAAAAAGACCTAAAAATATCAAAAAAGGGCCTAAAAACGGAAAAAAGGACGTATACATGTGATCCAAATTAATTAATAACTTCAGTTTTAATTACATATTTAATGAATATGGGCGGGACCTCCTTATCTGACTTGAGATCTTTGCAGGTGCTGTCTGGTCGTATACACCGTGCTGAAAGCTTCAAAACAAGAGAAAGTTGCCACTTAGAGCGCGACCTTCCACACAAGTTACGGTTAAAGGACCTTGTACCGTACCTGCTTCAGTCGTCCAAGAATGATTTTCTCTCATTTCAGGGATCGGTTCAAATATATTATTTATTTCATTTTTTAAATTTCTTTACTACAGAACGAATGTTTAAGAGGTGATGAACTGATGATGATTCGAATTGAGAACGGGCAGTAAAAACGTAGTCGAATGAAGGTGAAGTTGCAAAAAAAAAGCCGTTAAGACCTTAAAAAAAGGCTAAAAAAGGTCCAATAAGCCAAAAATACGCAGAAAAAGGCAAAAAAGGACAAATAAAACCCACCTTTTTCTGGCCTACAATGACCCAAAATGAACATATATTATGTTGGGCCTCGTCTTCGGACACTAGGGAAAAAAGGATATTTCCTCTTTCCTCAACTTCCTAGCCCTACTGATCAGCTTCTTACCCCATGTTCGTAATTAAAATTGCTTCCAATCCAAGATCGTAACATATTTTCTCAACATAGACATTTTCACTCCAGATGACATTAGGAAATATACTCAGCTTTGTACAATAATTCTTATGTATTCATTATATTGAAAGCATTTAGTTTTCTCTTTGGCGGGAAAATTATAAAGTGGACTTCCATCGCATGCAAGGGAAAGTTTCGAAGCTCACAACGGATTTCGCACCTTATCCACTATTTAATTCGTCAATATAACATTATATTGAATGCAATGAATTATTGAACAGAATGTCTCCAACCAATAAAATATGACACATAAACGATGTGTGTGTGTGGTGTGTGACATGACTATTATTATTAATTCAGCACTGATAATTTCTAACATTTATTTATTTATTTATTTACATAAATGAACCCAACAGGCTGATGCCCAGTTAGAGAGTTCATGTTGCATTCTCAACACTCATTCTCCAGATAGGAGATTTTTTTGACAGTGTTTGTTCGTGCTCTTTTCGCATAAAATGTTTGATGATTTGGTCATGTTTTGTTGTTAAATTTAAGTTGTGATATCCAGAGAGGAGAGCGAAGTTTCCCATTAAATATTTTCCAGAGCAACAGCAGGTCGCGGACTGTCCTCCGATCGTCAAGCCTGTGCATTCGGAGCTCTTCTATTAGATTAGTGTAGGAATCAAATCTGGGATAAGTACCTTCAAGTTTGTACTTCATGTAATGTAACATTTTCGATTGTACTCGCTCTATTTTTGTAGTCTGTATTATACTGTCAGTGTTCCATATAACAGACTCAAATTCAAGTTTTGAGCGTAGTAAAGAGTAATATAATACCTTAAGGGCATGCGATACAGTCTCCACGGGATTCTTCCCAAACTCTTCCTTCCGTGGCAGTGTGCCAACTTAGCTCTCTTGTAACCAGATCTGGCTGGTGCACTCGTTCGGCTGTGAACTGGGACACCCACCCCCGTGCCCCACTATGATGCCATCACTGGTTCCGGCCCACATAGACCAACTTTTGTCATAATTATACATTTTGCATGTGACGTGATATTGTTATATTGGTTGCGTTGCCCCACTCCCTCTTATCTCCCCAGCTACTTCTTTATAGCGCCGTGTTTAACGTGAAATTGACATAATATTGTCATCAGGGAATTCTTTATTTTCGATTTCATACCACCATCGGTGGATTATTGAGACGGGCGATGCAGCCGATCCAGATGTTGAAAACTAAGAATAAATTGTCATCAATTTAGAGTTAAACACATTCGGGTCTGGCCTCATAATACAGCATTGTTACCTCTGGTCTGCGGTTTTTGGTTGTTTTTCAAAAAATCATAGAAAAAATATTTTTAATTTGTTTTTATTAAACCACATATTTCTTAAATCTACAAAACTTCCTCTTTTCAATGAACAAAAATTTGTTAAATTTTATTTTCATTTTCAGACGTTTTTTAATATTTTTTTCAGCAATGTTTTGTGAAGAAGAAAAAAGTACAACATTGTAACAAATGTTAATATAGAGATATTTTAAGTTCGTAATCTGGAAATTTCAATAATTAACTACATAAACTATCAATACATCTTTTGAATCTTGCATAAGAATACTTCTTATGTGCACATAACAAATAATAATATCAAATTACAAGTAATTATCTTTTGTATAAAAAAGTGGATGCTGGACAGGACCAGACGATGTATCAGTTGGTTCTGCGTCATCTGTAAAAAATAAATAAATAAACTAAATAAATAAAATACATTTTCATTTTACATACAGTATACAAAATAATAAATGGAAAAACTAAAAATACATCAGTGCATGTAGGAGAATCAAGTAAGAGGCAAGATGAATAGACTCAAAAAAATTACCTCTTCTCACTTCATTCATAAAATACTAGAGTTTGCAACACTGTTTATATTGTCGACAATAATTATTACGAATATAACCTACCTTCCAAATCTTCAAATTAATCTGCATCATCAAAATCTTCGCTAACTTCAAACTCTGAGGAGGAATCCTCTATGAAGTCTGGATCTAACGACGCCATTCTAAACAATGCACAGTACAACAACCCGACAACAAACAGTCGCAAGTGCGAGATAAAAATAGCACATGAGTCACCTAGCGGTCGGAATTTCAACAGAGGGGCTTGAGTGAACACGCGCATGAGACGAAGTACGAGCATAGCATAGCCCGTCCTTCAATCGGCAAAGCGATTGCATACCACAGGACGGGCTATGCCCGTCGTTCGTCCACATTGACTTTAAGTGCACTGCGGGCTATGCCCGTCGTGAGACCCCAGTGTGTTACGATAATAGCAGTGCCCCACATCTTTGACAACTAACATTACCCTAGGAGGAACTTTATCCAGCCTTCGTAAATCTAGCTCCATGAAAGTCAGTTTTGATTCCATTTAAGGTGAAATTTAGTTCTTTTATGCGCATCAGGTTTGGCAACATTGCCAGGAGGCAAGGAGAAAAGCATTGATCATATGGGAGTATGATTTGATTCCTTCTCTTGGGAAAATAAAACTTCCGATGAAATAGATAAAGATGTCAACGGGAAGAGGGCAGTTTGAAGATGCATTTCACAAGCGGAAAAGTCGAAACTTCTATTTGATTAGCCTTAACTTGATTTTGAAGTTGATTCCCCATAAGGAATACATGGGATTCCGAAATTTCTTATTCGTCATATTTTTCAAAAAACGTGTCCAGCTTAATAATCAACATAAAAAAACGCCTCCACTTGCAACATGGAGATATGTTCAAACTCTTGGATACACCCAGGGTTTTTTTCAGTAGCAGTGCCCATTCGGGCGATATTGAAATAAATGCACAATTGGTGCGTAACTGTATCTCCTCCCCTTAAGGGTTTGGATATTTCGAAAGACTCTGCCCATTCTAAAAATGAACCCGATAAGTTTGTAAGCATCGCTTATATTACTTTGTTAATGTGGTGAGTGAAAGTTACCTTAGATTCAAAATAGATTCCTAGGTCCTTTGCCGTTTCCGCTTTATAAGATTGGTATTATTAATGGGCTTCTCGTTTTAAAGCGAACGGGCGTGTTTTCGGTTGTCTCCAGAGTGCAGGGAAGCGGAACAAGATGGGAATAGTAGAGGAAACGGACGGGGAAAAGAGACCTAATCCGGAAATAATTGCAACACAAATGTTATTTGTGCCAGATTGCGCGGAATGGTATAGTGAATAATATATTAAAAATCCGCCATCCAAATGTTTGGGGAAAATCCGCCATCTTGGAAAATGGCGGCAAAAATTCAACCAAAATATTAAAAAATAATTAATATCTCGAAAACGGTGCATTGAACACAAAAAGTGAAGATAACCAAAATGAAAGAACAGAAAATTTGCTAAATTATGGTTTTTGTTTGATACAGCTACCGTAAATCTTAATTGAGTTAGAGAGATTCAAATATTTTCTTTAATTTTCAGAGTTAGCGCAAATGTTAGTTTCTGACACAAAAAAAAAACCCAGCAAATATGTAAGAAACTATGTAATTTACGTCCTAAAGTCATTGAACCAAATTCATAGCTTATGATTTCCTCTAGAGATTGTTTTTTGTTTCGTAGTTTATGAGTGAGATATGTAGTTTAATGCAGTGTCTATGTGTTTCCCTAAATGTACGTGTTCCATTTCATATGATATTGGTTGATTGATTGATTGATTTGCTTTATTTTACTCCGCTTTTTGTGACACTTTTGGCTAATTTGCGAAGATGGGAATGAGTGGTGATATGATGAAATTGATGAATGAACACTTACAAACATCCATGCCCAGGCCGGGATTCGAATCAGGGCTCCTGGCATAGTAGCGGGATTATGCTATTATTATTATTATTATTATTATTTATTTATTTATTTGTTTGTTCAGCACAGGATACATTTCCCAATTATGTTGAACATAATACACTGTGAATAAATAACAAGATAGAAGAGAGAAAAAAAAGAATACATGAAAGTATGAACGTCTATGTACACAATATTTACATCAATTTATGAACTTATTGTTGTGATTATCTTTTTTTCAGCACACTACGTGAGTCTGTGAACATATCAAAGTCTACGGTTTTTTATAGTTCATTCACCGTGTCCTGCATGCGCACTGCAGGTGAAAACCTATGCGTGTTGACCCTTGACCTCTCCGTGTGAATAATTTTCGGTTTCTTGCACTGTGTCGGCCTACATTAAAGTTTATACTTTCTAACAGTGCAGAACACTCACAGCCGTGATTAATCAGTTTCTTTTCTGTAAAAAAAAAATGACGTCACTGACGACTCTTCTGTTGAACAAAGTTTCCAGACCGAAATGCTTGCATAAAGATGTATAGTTCTTTTTGTGATATTCAATGTTCACCTTGAAGCACAGCCATTTCACAAACTGCCTTTGGACGCTCTCCACTTCCTCTTGCCATGTTTTGTTCTGTGGATTCCATATGGGACTGCAGTATTCCAGTACTGGACGAACGAGTGCGACGTATATTTTTACAACCGTAGGCAGGCATAGAAAAATAAACAGAAAATTTCTTCTAATGAAACCAACTAGCTTTATACACCTTTTCATCAAGGCTTGATAATGGGTGTTGAACGACAGGTCAGATGTGAAGTGGACACCGAGGTCAACGACAACTCTCGTACGCCTCACCGTCGAGCTGCCAATTTTATACTCGTGTGTAATGGTTGTTTTCTTGTTAATGAATGACATTACGTTGCACGTATTTACATTTATGATCATTCCCGTCTGCTTACACCAGTTTTGGAAGGAGTTTAGGCCTTCCTGCAGCGTGTGACAGTCATTCAATGAGCTGATTGGATAGTACAGTTTCATATCGTCTGAATATGACTTTTTGCAGGTGGCTCAAAATATCGTTGACGAACAGAAGGAAAAGGTATGGATCTAAATTGGATCCCTGGGGGACTCCCGTCGAAACTCTTCTCTCGGCCGAGGCGAACCCGTTTAGTACAACTGCTTGTGTGCGATCAGAAAGATAGCTTGCTAGTAATTTGTGCAAGTTACCAGAGACTCCAAACACTAAGTAGTTTCTGGAGAAGGATGGAATGGTTTATTCTGTCGAATGCTTTGCTGAGGTCTGTGTAGATTACGTCCAAATGTCCTTTGTTATTTATACAGTCTGCTATGCTTTGTATTATCGCTGGTAAGTTCGTGGTTGTGGATCTACCCTGCACGAAACCATGCTGCTGAGGGGCTATGGCAGTTCTTAGATTCCATCTGAGGTGATCGAAAATGAGTGATTCGAACACTTTGGAGAATATTGGCGGATGGGAGATTGGACAGTAATTGCTGATATTGTGTTTGTCTCCTGATTTAAAGACTGGGGTCACGAGAGCTTTTTTCCATCGGCGGGGGAAGAAACCTGTTTCCAGGATTTGATTGTAGAGGATTACTAACGGGGGAGTGAGTTCATTTGCACAAGCAGAAATGAAGTGTGAGGGAAGAAGATCTGAACCTGTGGATTTGCCTTTTTGTACGCCCTTAACCTTTGATGTTATTTCCCCACTTGTCAGTGTGAGTTGCGGTATTGCGAGCAGGTTGTTAGTTTCCAGTGCGTTATCTAGCAGCTGGCGTTGCTCGGGACAATAGAAACTAGAAAAACATTCAGAGAAGAGTTCACATGAGGATTCTGGATGTGTTGATGATTTTTCCTCGTAGTAAAGATGGGATGGTATTCTACTCGTGCGGGATTTGCTTTTAAGGAAGTTCCACATCATTTTCGGGTTACTGTCAATTTGTTCATCCACGCTGGTTAAATATTCCGTATATTTTGATTTTTGCATCTTTTTAAAGTTTGATCTGTGTGCGGAGAATTCAACGTAGTCACTCTGTAGTCGTGATTGCTTCCATCTTCTATGCGCACGTTCTTTTGCTTTTAAGAGAAATATTAATTGCCCATCGAACCAGGCCGGATATTTCCTTCGCTTATTACGAGCTAATGGGACAGTGTGATCAAATGATGAGAATAAGAGTTCATAGAAGGTTCCGCACATTTCGTCAACATCGTCTGTCAGCTGCGTAATGTCCCACGGCACGCGTTCAAGTAGGCTCTTGATCTCAGAAATACACGCTTTATGCCAAGCATATTGGTGAGAACGTAATACATTGTTTTCTGCAGTGTTTCGTTCACGTGGCGTTTGATACCTACATATTGCTTTTGTTGCTCAAAAATCTATGCACATAGTAGCGGCGATTAGGTGTCTTAACTAAGCCGGGGCGGGGGGAAAGGGGAGGGGCAAAGATAGTTTACTTTCTACTAACTGCAATTTGAAAGAATCGTCTCGAAAATGGAATTCGGGCAGATGATTTTGGCTCAATTAGACAAGGCTTAGAATTAAGATATCATAGTGTGGTGAGAAAAAGTGTGTATGGGGCGGGGGGACTGTTCCCCATGCCCCCCATCCCTAATTACCGCCACTGTCAATACATTGAACTAATATGATATGGTTCTAAACCGGTCACTTTGCCTTAGAGTCCATTGCATAATTGTTCGTAGATATTTGGTGCTTACATGTTAAATTTCATCATTTTCTCTACATACAGACGTGCACATGTAGCACAGGTGTTGCTCCTGATGCAACAAAAGGAGAACATTTGCGTAACTGATTGAAGATGTAAACCCCACTTCCCAATACGCTCGGCTTTCATGAAATTCCGACGAATATCGAGCATCCTAACGTATTGCAGCCACAGAACAGCAGTATCCTATTATATTTCAGAGTTGAACGAAATGCAGATAAAGATTTTTCAGATTGATTTGATTTGTTTTAGTTTATATTACGTCGTTTTTCTTCTACTTTTGACTAATTGTGAAGATGGGAACTGATGATAATATGGTGATATGGATGAAGGGACAATATGGACGACAACACGGGCCCCACAGAGGATTATACTGACTGTGAATCCAGACACCAGAGACTTGCTAATCTTCAAAATGCAGTTCAAGGTGTACTAGTTGGAAGTGAGGGGCCTTTCCGTTGATCATAGGTTATCATACGTTTAACAGTATTGCCTCCGTAAATGATCTCAGGGATTTGTTGAAGACCTGAATCTGCCATTAGATAAACAACACAGGAAACTCTTCTTGACGTGAAGACCACCCAGCCTTAGTATGGGCTACTTCAGAGGACTATCTGAGTTCTGATTGGCTACGATACAGAGTGCTTTCAGAAATATTGGTTGAACAAATGTGATGATGTTTGTGTGATTGCCTCTTTGATTGCCCACAAATACAGTGCAATGTGGATTGAATGCATATCTGGAAGTAAGGAAATCGCTGGTTTCCCTGGATGATCATCAGGATAATCCAGGAGGGACTCTCTTCAACAGAGTGAACCAAAATCTAGCATATGCTGATGATATTGATATGATGACACGACGATTGCAAGAACTGAAGGAAGGACTGGAAAGATTGGGGAATACAGCTATTGAGATGAGACTCCAAATAAATCCAACCACGACTAAATGTTCTCAGCACGAAATAAGGAATTCAGGGAAGGCCAACATTTACAAGTTAATGGAGGCACTATGAAAAATGCAAAAATTTTGAATGCCTTGGAATATTAGTTACTATGGATAATAATGGAGGAAATAAAAGCACGAATTGCAGCTGGCGATCGAAGTTATTTCTCACTGTTAAGAGTTTTCAAATCTCGCAGCCTGAGTAGGAATTTGAAAATCAAAGTATATCAGGTAGTGGTAAACCCAGTGGTGACATATGGAGCAGAGACATGGACTTTAGCGCAGGAACGATGAAATTAGTGCACTTTATAAAAAACAGATATACTCTGTAGTTTCCGATATAAGAAGCATGGGACTGAGGTGGCTGGGACATGAGAAAAGAATGCCTGAATACAGAGTGGTTAAGAAGGTCTAGAAAGGGTGAAGATTAAGAGATAGGCCAAGGAAAAGATGGTTGGAGGATGTTGAGGAGGACCTTTGAAGGATGGAAGTAAGGCGGTGGAGAAGTAGAGCAGAAGATAGAAGAGAACGGGCTATCATTTTGAGAGAGGCTAAAGCCCTTCAGGGGTTGTAGCAGCGAAGGAGTAAGTAAGTATTTAGAAGTGCGGTTTACATCTTCAATCAGTTACGCAAATGTTCTCCTTTTTCTGCATCAGGGGCAACACCTGTGCTACACGTGCAGGTCTGTATGTAGAGGAAATGATGAAATTTAACATGTTAGCACCAAGTAACTACGAAAAATTCTGCAATGGACTCTAAGGTAAAGTGACCGGTTTAGAACCGTATTTTACAGTATCATATTAGTTCAATGTATTGACAGTGGCGGCAATTAGGGATGGGAGCATGGGAAACAGCCCCCCCCCCCATACACACTTTTTGTCATCGCACTATGCTATGATATCTTAATTCTAAGTCTTGTCTAACTGAGCCAAAATCATCTGCCCGAATTCCATTTTCAAGACGATTGTTTCAAATTACAGTTAGTAGAAAGTAAACTATCTTTGCCCTCCCCTCCTCCCCCCCGGCTCAGTTAAGACACCTAATCGCTGCTACTGTGTGCATAGATTTTTGAGCAACAAAAGCAATAAAACAATGTATTACGTTCTCACCAATAGCATAATCGCGCTACTATGCCGCAATTTCATCATATCATCACTCATTCACATCTTCGCAAATTAGCAAAAAGTGTCACAAAAAGCGGAGTAAAATAAAGCAAATCAATCTATCAATCAACCAATATTGCAACGTCCTCCTCACGTGCTCCGCACTACACTAACAACACAGCGCAGGAGTACTGGCACGGGCTGCGTTCTACACACTAAACCGTGCAATTAGGTGGACGGCAAAAGTCTACCCATACGCGCTAACTTTTTCTCAGCCGTAGAACATGGACTTAGAATCATCTCAGGGCTTGCTGGGTGTAAGGAAAGATTATACCAGCTTTTTATATATATATATATATATTTATTATAATCTTAGCACACTTGCACACGTGTCTTTACCTGAAACCCTTACCACGCGCGTGCATTTACCTGTACCACCTTTGGTCTCGAAGAGATAAGGTGGGGGGCAGGGAACATACAATTTATTCCTCGCTGTGAGGTGCCAGGGGGAGTATGGGGACCTACTTTTATTTAGGGCCTTGGTCGCCGCTGACGTCACGGGTTCCCCTGTAAAAGAGAGTAGGTTGTGCGTAGTACCCCAACCACAGCCGGGAATTGGCCGAAACCAATCGGTACTCCCGAATAACGGGCGCAGGGTAAAAGGATTAAAGGGTGCCGCGACACCCCCGGCGTTAGCTGGGAATTGGCAAGCCAACCGGTGTCTCCTATGAAGGGACGGCAGGTTAGAAAAGGAAGGTCCGGGTGCTCCCAGACAAGCCGGGCAGGTAGAACCTGGGCACCTATCAGCCTAAGCGAGCGGACCAGGTAGGTAGGTTGCTGCTAGGCTCTTCTTCTTCTTTCTCCGTCCTTCCTTCTGGGATGGCTTCTAGTCTTCAGGCTGGGAGGCCAGTTAACCCTAGATTATTGCCTGTTGACATCAGGGAGCCAACTGAGCTCCATGCCTTGCTGCGCTGGCTTTATACTCGCGGGGGGGGGGGGGCGCATAGGTGATGAAAATTTTAACTACAAGTACGCGTTGCTAACTATTTTTTTACATATAGCAAACTTCGTACTGAGAATTATCAAGGTTTTGACATTGAGAAATCACTAGTGGGAAAATCACTAGATGCACGTGTTAATATAAACTAAAACTGTGTGCATTCAGACAATACCATTAACAATGAGCCTCGCAGGACCCTGTAATTCTAAACAACGAGTTGAACAGTGTAAATGACAATAATTGATAACATTTACTGAATACAGCAACTGCGCAGAGTCTAATAATAAGCGAAGTTAATAAACGTAGAGGTGGATCCGTTAGCGTTTACAGAATACAGCGACCACGCAGGGTCAAATAATACGTAGAGGTGGATCCGTTAACACATTTAAACTAAAAGCGTACGCCTCGCAGGGTTAGCATGCATTCTTCTTAACAAAATATAATATGGCGACCACGCAGGGTCGTTAAATGTGGCGACCACGCAGGGTCGTTACAATATCATATGAAATGGAACACGTAAATTTAGGGAAACACATGACACTGCATTAAACTACATATCTCACTCATAAACTACGAAACAAAAAACAATCTCTAGAGGAAATCATAAGCTATGAATTTGGTTCAGTGACTTTAGGACGTAAATTACATATTTGCTGTTTTTTGTGTCAGAAACCAACTTTTGCGCAAACTCTAAAAATTAAAGAAAATATTTGAATCTTTCTAACTCAATTAAAATTTATGGTAGCTGTATCAAACAAAAACCATAATTTAGCAAATTTTCTGTTCTTTCATTTTGGTTATTTTCACTTTTTGTGTTCAATGCACCATTTCCGAGATATTAATTCTTTTTAATATTTTGGTTGAATTTTTGCCGCCATTTTCCCCAAACATTTGGATGCGGATATTAAATACCAGGTGGTTATAATTAAAGTGACGGTGTTCAGAGTGGTACAGCACAGGCTGTAATGAGAGTAGCAGTCTGAAACTTCGCAGATATCGAATTATGCAACAAAAAATAGTTCCAATTCTCGCCACCAGGGTAAAAAATGGCGCTGTAAGCAGTCAAAACTTGGTATAGTTACAGGAAAAACACTATAAATCACAGAAAACAATACTCTTTGTAATAAAATATCGCTACAATTTCACTATTCGAATTACATGAACATTACTAAAGGAAAAAGCAACAAGCGTCACCAACAACAACCAGGGAGCTCACACAATGGTTAGGCAATGTCACCGGCTTTGACGTCAGAGTTACGGAAAATTCCACGTTTTGACTGCTTACAGCGCCATTTTTCACCCTGGTGGCGAGAATTGGAACTATTTTTTTGTTGCATAATTCGCAAACGCATTGCTTCATTAGCATATCTGCGAAGTTTCAGACTGCTACTCTCATTACAGCCCGTGCTGTACCACTCTGAACACCGTCACTTTAATTATAACCACCTGGTATATTATTCACTATACCATTCCGCACAATCTGGCACAAATAACATTTGTGTTGCAATTATTTCCGGGTAAAACCGTATATTTCCTCTACTAAATATTCCGTGAGGCAGTGGCAGAAGGCGATCGGTTTTTTTCGCGCAGCTTGGTGCCCAAACACCCGAAGGGAAAAGGGAAGTGTGTTTCCGAAAACTTGCTTGTACCATGCTTATGGAGTGGATCTGCTAATTTTGCTGATTATAAACGGCATCGAGCAAAATCCAGGCCCCCGTAACAATGTTCATTTCTCAAGCGAAATTATCGAACTGAAGCAAGTTATGCTTGAAGTGAAAAGTTCGAACGATGTGTGATGTGAAGCAGCTTTCCGTCACTGTGAACAAACTCGTTGAAAGGATTGACATGCTTGAGGCCGAGCTTCAATCGTATGTTCGGACACTGGAGGATCATCTGGACGAGCTCGAAAAACGATGGAGGCGACAAACCATGTTTTCCACGGCATGCATGAAAAAATGAACGAGATATGGGATGAATCGGCTAGCGCAGTGCGACAATTAGTCGAAGAAAGACTTCATCTTTCCCTACGAACGGACGCAATCCAGAGGGCTCATCGTACCGGAAGCACGCGGTCCGGAAAACCTCGTTCCATTGTGTGCAAATTCCTCCACGATACAGAGAAAGTGTAAATTCTTCGAAATAACAGCAAATTAAAAGGCTCAAATATTTACATCGAGCAAGACTATTCATTTTCAGTTAGGCAACAACGACAGAGACTTAAAAAGCATCTCCTCGAAGCCAGACAGCAAGGGTGTAGAGCTTATCTGCAATATAAATATCTCGACGTCGACGGCAGAAAATATACAATTTGGGACTTGGAAGACAACCATGGCGACTTTCATTCAAGAATGCATCGAGACCCGAGAACCTTCAGCTGCGTCCAGTTCCCAGAAACAGGCTTTCTCTCCACCCCCCAGCAATGGAAATGTGACGTCTCAGGATGCACAAGTGACAACAACGGCATTCCAACCATCTTCATGCGGTGATCCGTTTCCCCCCTCCACAATCCAACGGGACAAGGAAAGAAGGCAACAACCGGATATCGAAAATAATAGGTCACCAGTTTCCCTTTCCATCCACTCAGCGGTATCCCAAGCGCCAGGGAAGCAACCAAGGAACGAGTGCCTGAGGTGAGGCCAGATGCAAACAAGTAAGTGGTAATGGTCAAGTGACCAGCAATTCTCGTGCCAGAAGACATTCTTCACCCAGCTTTAAATATTGACATTTCCATGACTAAATTTAAATCTATCACGAAAAATTCAATTCAAGCAGAATATAACTATAACTTTAGGAATGCAGGTTTTTTAAAAATGTATGATCTTATTAGAGCTGTAAATTGGAATGATCTGAAGAAATACACTAATATTATAGTGCAGGAGGCCTTAGAAAGATCGCTTCGCGGGCTTACAGCAGACGACAATATGGGGGTGTGTCTGCGAGAACCGATCAGGTCCCCTTCTGGAAGGGTGAGTGACCTCTGCCTCTTGCTACCTCGGTCTGTTTGTTCGGCTGAGGAGCAGACGACACGAGAGTATCGGCAATAGTGTGCGAGCGACGTCTGCTGTTAGCCCGCGAAACGCTCTTTCTAAGGCCTCCTGCACTTGACATATTTAACAAATGCGTACCTTTAACGAAAACTCAACGAAAGAAAATTCCGAGCTGGTTCTCACGGGAAATTATAAAGAATATCAGGAAAAAAGCATATCACAGGCAAAAATGGAAAAATAACGCTCCCCACGCTGAACATCATTATGAGAAATTTAAAGAACTTCGAAATATGTTAAACGAGGGATTCAAAAAGCATATACGCATTATATTTCAAGCACAGAGTATAACATACTTCATACCCCTAATCTCATTTTCAGCTTTGCCAAAAATATGAAAAAAACAAAAAAGAGCAGAACCTTTTCAATATCAAGTTAAAGTACTTTCTGACACTCTAGAAGCATGGGCGCCGACTTGTCAAAATTATTGGGGGGCTCTGATCACTGAAATAAATTAATGAATGACTCACTCTCTCCCTTTTTTAAGTTTTGGCCTCGGTGTTCGGAATCTGATAAAAGCCCATGAATTCCTTAAAAATATCAAAATTTTTATTCACAGTTCGAATGCAGAATATTAATTGTCCACGGATGGATATGTCACAAGTTTCGTCAAACATAATAGCAAAATATTAACGACTTTTGATATCTGCTACCACGGAGCGCAAAACAGATCTCCCTAATATATCAATGATCTCGTTCTGAATGTCATGTGAGAGCCATTTGTAGCCCGAACGTCCCATCCACTCTCCTAGTTCATGCACATCGTCTTTTGAAACTCTTTTTAGTAACAATTTTAACAATACTCATAATTACAATAATAAGTCATGTGTTTTGCTGTCTCTGGTCACAGCCCCCCCCCCCCAAGTTGATGGTTTAGCGGTCTCAGCCCCCCAAAGTTCATGATCTAGATTCTAGAACATTTCAAATGTGTATTTAAAGTTAAGTTCATGTGGCACAATTCAGAGTAAACTTTACAAGAGAAGCAAAATAATACATTAGATCCTCTTAAGCAAAATTATTTGGGGGGCTCTGTCCCCACATCGTTAACATTGGGGGGGCTCGAGCCCTCCCAAGCCCCATGGAGTCGGCGCCTATGTCTAGAAGTAACAACAGCGTTTGCTAAAAATTTTCAATCGGTGTACCGGCAGGATGATGGAAAACATAAGATGCTGAATATTCAATCTTACAGTGAAATCGATAAACTAAACCTATCAGATATTAGTCTTAAAGAAATCGAAGATGCCCTAAAAAATCTTAAACCGAAAAATCTATTGGTTCCGAAAAAAATTCCGCCTTCATAGTACTTTGCGGTGAGATACTCAAATACCCCCCCCCCCTGCACACGCTGTTCAATCTTGTGCTCTCCACCTCAACATTTCCAGATATTTGGAAATTGGCAAAAAATACCCCGATACCAAAAACAAATAAGCAAAATGATGTAGAGAATTACAGACCGATAGCAGTCCTGGCAGCACCTGCCAAGCTCTGAGAGCAGATTCTTTACAAGCACATTTCTTATCACATACGATCAGTTATACCTCCTTATCAACATTGTTTCTTATGTAAAAAGTCTGTCTGTACCAATCTATTGGAAATCACTCATTTTAAAACCATAGAATCTTAATATAAAAACTAAAATCATACAATCTATCGAAGCCGATGTTACAATTGTGTCAATCCTACTTAACAAACCGCAGTAGATGGTATCCGACTTAGTGGATGTTGCTATTTAATATTCGCAATTCATTTGCACGGGTGTTAATTAATTTGCACGTACTTAGAACTTATTTGCATGTACTTAGAATATTTTACATTTATGTATTTGCTTAATTATAACTTTTTATGAATATATAATTATTTATTTTATGAAAAATATGTATATAAAAGGTAATTAGAGGTACTAAACGCTATGCATATGGTTTTATATTCATTACTGCAAAGTATGTAATGTATAAAATGTTAATATTAATGTTTATAGTATTGAAAATAAGTTTTCTATGGTTTATGAACCGCTATGAACGGTGGTAATGGCTGTAGGTACAGGTCCAATTACGAAAGAAGACGGTCCCGGTACTCGAACCCGCGATATGTAACGGTAATAAACGGTTAGGCTTATAGTGTATACTACGTATGTAATAATGTATGTTATTATGGTATGAAAGACGATGGTACGACACGCCAGACAGAAGACGGTGAACTCCGCTCTGAGGGTAGACGAGAAAGGAATTTGGGAGATGTGCGGTCAAGGTCAAATGACGTCAGAACGTCAGAACAAAGAAGGAATCTGATTCACCAATCAGAGAACGCGTCGGTAGATTTTCAGAACCGGTTTTTCCAAGGTTAACCAGTACGCAATAACAGGGGAAAGCTATGCAATACTGTAGGGCAGGGGAGGGATTGATCCAGACAACAAAGAATGTCTGGAAATGCGCAGCAAGGGTCAAATCTTTGAAGCTATGCGTCGCTTGTAGAACCGGTTTCCGCCGCCAATTAATATTCCGCTCAGGGTTGCCTTCAAGGCACAGGACGCTTTAGCGCAGGTTTTTTTTATCTGTACTATGAAGAAGGGAGAGCTATCAGGGACGGGGCCTACAGTTTTCACCATTTGCTTTTATCACGGGGTAACGAACCTAGGACCCTTTGATTATTGATTTAGGTAGTAAATGTATGTTACTGTGTGCTATTTAACTTAATTTTGAGTTTATTTTTTACCAAACTTTGACTTTATGTCAAATCTTTTACAAGTTTTTATGTATTTTTACAAAAATAACACTATTTATACTATTCAGGAAACATTTTTTATTAAATTTTGGACTCACAAAGATATTTTTACAACTTTTTAACTTATTATTTTACAATTTTATACCTATTTTTAACCTAAATAACACTATTTGTACTATTCAGGCAACAGTTTTTATTAAATTTTGGACTCAGAAAGACATTTTTACAACTTTTTAACTTATTATTTTACAATTTTATACCTATTTTTAACCTAAATAACACTATTTGTACTATTCAGGCAACATTTTTTATTAAATTTTGGACTCAAAAAGACATTTTTACAACTTCTTAACTTATTATTTTACAATTTTATACCTATTTTTAACCTAAATAACACTTTGTACTATTCAGGCAACATTTTTTATTAAATTTTGGACTCACAAAGACATTTTTTCAATTTTTAACTTAACTTTTACAACTTGATATTAATTTTTTACAAAAATAACACTATTTGTACTATTCAGGAAAGACTTTTAGTTACATTTTCGACACACAGAGTGTGTGATCTCAACTTCTATCTGTTTATTTCACAAGTTTAGGCTTATTATTACCAAAATAATACAATTCAATCTGTTCAGGAAAGACTTTTAGTCGCATTTTCGACACACAAAGTGTGTGTTCTCAACTTCTATCTGTTTATTTCACAAGTTTAGGCTTATTATTACCAAAATAATACAATTCAATCTGTTCAGGAAAGACTTTTAGTCGCATTTTCGACACACAAAGTGTGAGTTTTCAATTTTTATCTGTTTATTTCACAAGTTTAGCCAAATATTTACTCAAATAACACGATTTGAACGTGTTTTTTATTACATTTTGGACACACACACACACACACACACACACACACACACAGAAAGAGAGAGAGAGAGATTTTCCAAGTTTACAGGATTATGCTCTAAGTTTACTCAAATAACACAATTTTGTCTATTCAGGCAACATTTTTTATTATATTTTACTCACAAAGACATTTTTTTTTTTAATTTTTAACTTATTATTACTCAAATAACACAATTTAATCCAGTCAGGAAGGATTTGTTATTATATTTTGGATGCACAAAGAGGAGATGTTTTCAACTTTTTTTACTGATTTTTTGCAGGGTATGTATTAATTTTTATTTATTTTGTTTTGTATCATATATACATTTACAAATTTTTAACTTAGAGTTTAGTATTTATTTAAATCTTTTCAAAAACACTAAAGAAAAAGTACTTTTAACTAAAATGTAAGCCACAGAATATATTATTATTATTATTATGGTTTAGTGATTTCCACTATGCTTTTGTTTTGTATTTCTATATGTATTTATTTAGGTCAGGTTACGCCTGCTACGTAGGAAAGTTTGTTTATTTTAGAGTTTGCTGAGTATTTTGTTACTTTTATACTAGGTAAAGTTTTCCAAATATTTCAGGTATGGCTCCATCCATATATTTTTGTTTTTGCTGTTTGGAGATGATGCGATCAGCATCACTCTCCATCTGCTTTTTATTTTATGTACCCAATATTATTTTGAGGCTTAGTGAATTCTAGAGCCTATTTATGCAGGAGAGAGGGCTTGAAAATTTTGATTTCAGATAACCCACAACTATTTGTCAGAGTATTTTAAAGGATATTTTATATTTATTATGTGCCACTAGAATATCAAAGCTTGCTTAATTTTTATGTCTGTAACACTGTTATTGTATTTATAGCTAAGGCTTACTGGATAAAGTACACGAAATGTTTAACATTTCGACTATTTGCCTTTATACGAGGCCAAATTTTTAGTGTAACGAAAATTATTGTGTGTCTATAAAGACTGAAATCCCTTTACCGATGGGTCCATAACTGGACGCTTACCAACATTGTTTATTATTATTTTTTTAAAAAAATATAACCATTTATCAATATATTGACAATTCACAGGACAAGACGAAGTTCACAGACGACTGACTATATGAACCATAGGTCCACTTGCTAAACTTTTTTTCTATGCTAGAAGAATAATTTAGCCTTATAGCCTTTTTCAAGGTATTTTTGAAGTATTACTGGTTTTTTGGGGTGCATCAATACTTGAGTTATTTCCATTTGGTTTATTATACGAGGCTACAATCACTATCTGAACACTGAAATTCTCTGATTGAAACTAAAAGCTTAGGCTGTAACTAGGGATTTAGTATGTATATCGACAATTTATAGGACAACACGAACTTTACAAAGGATTGTAGGTGATGTAGGGCCACACGCCAGAGCTTTGTTAACCTGCAAGAAGCATTTACAGCTAATGCTACGAGGAAATGAGGTTGATTTTTTACTGTTTCACAAGAATGCTATTTTTTATACACCCAATATTTGCTTTTTCAAGTAACTACATGTACCAGAAGTACTTACAGGCCAACTCTAACTAGACTTCGACTTATTCTATATCAGGTGCTAAATTTATAAAGAACTATGATTGTGTATATTTCTGAAGAAGTACGCAAAAATCAGATTACCCGGTTAAAGTATCGGAAAAACAGATTTTTCTATGCAAGTATATTTGTATTGACTGGATTATTTAACAGATCAAACAGGAAGACTTCAAAATTCATTAAATGTAGTTCTATAGTATAGGTGGTTTCAGAGATATAAAAAGAACAAATATAAGATTTCGCTTTTTTTGCTTATGAGGCTAATCGCGACGCTAAGGGTAAATGGCGAGGAAATGTAACGGAGGAGAAACAGTCCCAAAAGTTATGGGCTGCATGTAAGTTAATACCACAGAGATTTTACAGTAGGTGTAGGTTCTACCACCAGAACTTTTCTATCATAATAATACTGGTTATGCTGTACTGTTAGCTAAAGATGCTGATATTTGAGAAACTTAAAAGCTTATTTGCAAAATTTTAGATAAATAATAATCTGTTAGACTGTAAACATATTTTATATCCATTCTGCAAAAGATCCGATGACAAAATTTAAAATTGTAATCGCCCAGACAGGGACTCGAACCCTGGACAGATAGGTTAAAAGCCTAACGCTATACCAACTAAGCTATCTGGGCACAAGGTATTCTTTTCTTGAAAAGTTAGTTATGTTAACAAATATATTGAAACACTTGAGAACACTTTTGGTCTGGTTCGACAGAGAAGGAGACAACATTTCCAAATTTTTACAGACTGGGTGTATTTTTCCACTATAGAGGCCTTCACTATATGTAATTCGAAACGCTAAAGTTCAGCTAGCTTCCAAAATTGAGGTAAAGATTGTGTTTGGCGAGATTAACAAGTTACAATTATATCCAGTTACGGACAAATAAAGCTAAAACTCTCAGATTAACTGAACTAGCCAAGTTTTAGTAACATTTTCTTCACTTTAGTACAAATACCAAAGAGATAGGTATATTTTATTTATAATTTGACAAAATGTACTAGTATTTAATTCACAAAGTTAGGTAAAAAACAGTATTTTTAAAAATATTGTTACTGCCTTCAAATTTTATGTTATTTAGCCACTAACAACTGGTTTACAGTGTTTGGCATCCTTTAAATAGGAAAAGAAGGAATTATTTGTTTAGTATTTTTACTACTTTATATTTATTTAAGAAAACAATTCTACAGTTTAACTTAATTTTAACAAATTGTTACTAATTTATATATCAAAGTTATGTTATTTAGAGTGCATAAAGGCGTATAAAGTTAATATTTGTACTTATCAGTTCAACTAACAATTATATTTTACACACAAAAGATAATGTTTACAGTTAAATTACTTGAATCAGAGAATAATATTTTACAGTAATTGATTCATTCAGCACTAGTCAGTACTTTTATGCATCAGAAAGTTTTCTTAATTTTCTATTACGCATGCTATTTTGGGCTATTTTTAAAATGTATTTCTAGGGCAAACTGGTTTAATTTTCTGCTTATAATGCAAAGTTGACAGTTTTCGCACAATGCATTGTACATTTGTTATATTCTCTACTTACAATCAAAATATTATGCTTATTTAATGTATAACTAACTAACTCTCTAGCCTTCTTAAACCCGAATGTTCATGGCTGCAGCAACACATGCCTTTCATCTGTCCTTGTCCTGAGCAACATCTATATACTCCTTTCCTTCCCTACCAATCTCCTTTAGGTCCATCTCTACATTATCCCTCCATTTTTGTTTTGGTCTTCCTATTGAATTTTTACCATCAGGTTTCCCAACAAGAATCCTGTATACTCTTCTTCCTCTCACATTCGTACCACATGATCTACACACCTAAGTCTTCTTGATTTAATCATTCTAATAATATCTGGACATGAATACAAATTATGTACTTCTAAATTATGTAATCTTCTCCACTCATCTGTCTCCTCATCTGCTTTAGGCCCAAATATTTTCCTAAGGATTTTATTTTCAAATACTCTCAATTTATGTTCCTTTTTCAATGTAAGGGACCAAGTTTATTTACTGTATTTAACTTTTATTTTTGTAATTAACAAAAATTAAAAGCTTATACTGTAGTTATTATATCTTTTTCTATCAGCTTATTTTGAAATTAATATTATTAGGTATAGTCTTTGATTTATAACTATATTGCTTTTTTTATCAATTTATCTAAGAGTACACGCAGACAAACACATGTGTACACACTTTTATGTAAATAGATATGCCTTTTTTCAATATTTTAGTATGAAGATTGCACTTTAGCTATTTAAGCAATGGTAGGAAAGGTAGCATTTCTGAGAATTTGTTGTAGGATTTTGTTGTCCAAGTATAGATGAGAACTGAGCTGGGAGACTGTTTTGAACCTTTTCATGATAGTTTGCATGTGAATTGTATGCAAATTGAGCACTATTGACTGTGCATGCTTCTAAGTTTTGCTGTTATTTTACATCAAGTCTGTGAGACTGTAGTCAGTTTTCCCTTTTCAAGTAGTTTTTATTGATTGTATTTGTATATGTTTTGGGGACTTAGCAGTTTTATGTTATGAGGCAGTTTGTTGTAGAATATTTTTGCATGATTGTTTTGAGATATTGAGTGTCTGCTGTTTTACTTGTAATTATTTTCCTTCTTGTGTTGTGTATTTGACTATATTTTGTCCAAGTTTGTAGTATTTAGAATAATTGTTGTTGACTTGTAGATGTAGGGAGTAATAATCCTTTGCAAGATGCCCTATACTTTAGTCTGAATATTATTCTTAGTGTTCTGGTAGTATTATTAATGTAGAGGTAAATTAGGCTGAAATGTAGGCATTTTTCTGATAAATTATACTCACTTAGTTGTTTCAGCAGGTAGAAGTTGCATGATGGTTTACTGCTGATGATGTTAATTTGCTCTTCTTATGTACTACGTATGATGTAGCGCTTACTTGAGTAATTGGAATTTTCTACTGAAAAAAGGATTGCTTGTCTATTTTATTCCTATGTTGTTGAGTTTGTCCATAAGCAAGCCATGTTTTTACTCTATCCTATGCCTTGGAAGAATCTAGATATATTGTGTTTGCAGTTTTATGTTTCTCTAAGGTTTCAGCTATGTAGTTTTTTAAACTGTGCTATGGGTGTGAATACTGATTTCTCTTTCTGGATTCCATGTTGGTTTCTGTGTATTCCTCTTGATGCTTGAATTTGACTTAGATTGTTTGCCTTTTTTTCTTAGATCTTTATTTGTTTATTTGTTCAGTATTTTTTATTTTTTTGAATTTTAATTACTTTAATTTTACATTAACTAACATATTTTACTTTAACAACAAAAATATTTATTCTAGTATAAAAACTTCTACTAACAAAAATGTACTATTATAACTTTTAATTTTAGAAAATTGTATTTTTAAAACTTCAACTTTGAAAAATTGATTTTTAATTACTTTAATTTTACATTAACTAACAAATTTTACATTAACAACAAAAAAATTTGCCTAGTATAAAAACTTCTTCTAACAAAAATATACTATAATAAGTTTTAATTTTAGAAAATTGTATTTTTAAAACTTTAACTTTGAAAAATTGAATTTTAACATACTTTGACTTTAACAATGTACTTTGATTTTTTATATGTAAAAGAATATTAAAAAATAAAAAATACTGAACAAATAAACAAATAAAGATCTAAGAAAAAAAGGCAAACAATCTAAGTTACAAGCAGACATAAACAGTCTTGCGGAATGGTGCGAAAGCAACAAACTAATCTTAAATAGCGAAAAATGTTACCAAATGTCATATACTAGAAACACTACATCAATAAAATACGAAAGTTGCATAAATAAACAAAAATTAAAACGGGTAGAAACAATCAAAGATCTAGGAATTTTGTTTGATTCTAAACTTACATTTCACGGGCACGTTAACTTCATAACAAACAAGGCTTATAGACTTCTGGGATTTATAATGCGTACATGCAAAGAGTTCAAAAATCTCGGAAGCTTAATGATGCTCTATGCTTACGTTAGAGCGAAAATTGAATACGCAAAGCATAATGTGAATCTTATCACCGATATTAGACGACATTAGACTCTTAAAGAAAATCAAGTATTTTCAAGCGATTAAAGTTCAAAGCACTACGGGGGAAGAGGGTACAGTGGCGCAACCACAGGGGGGCAATGGGCATTGCCCCTCCCCAACCTTGGACAGAAATCAATTCTAGGGGCAAACATTGAGGTCAAAGAAACAAGACTAGTAGAATCTAAGAGTAACAGGACAAAATGATACTCAAGATACTCTTTCTTGCATTATTTCTTCCAGGCCGCCAAGAGCACCTGCAGGGGGACACAAAGGGGCAATTGCCCCCCTAGATATCAAATTTTATACAGATAAAAATACAATTCGTAAAATTTTCTTACTCGCTTCGCTCGCGATTTCTGCTTTTCTTGAAGTTTTGTCAAGTTCAGAGCCATAGCTAGTGGGCGGCGGGCGTTGGCCCTGGGTGCCGAACGATCTAAATGAAAAAGAAAATGTAAAAGAGAATGCCATGGCAACCCATGGAATTTTTTGTGCCATATTAAATCAATATTGTTTTCAGTTTGCAAAAAATTGGATGTAAGATATTCTTGCTCGCTTCGCTTGCAATTTTATTATTTTCTGTAATGCATTGTAAATTATCAGAGAAAGAAGTTATAACTAATTACTTCACACTCTTGCTGCTAAACTATTTTGTCTTAAATGTATGAACACAATTATATATTTGGAGGAAAAGGAGGGCACCATACTTCACAGATAATTTATTTATTCGTTATGATGCATCTATGTTACTGCATTACATACCCACCAATGCAATGAAACTAAACAGAGAGATAAAATGAGGATTTTCTTTCCCGACTGAACTTTCATCAAGAGTTTTGCCCCCCCCCCCCCCCCCGCTAATCAGAAGGTCTGCTCAGGCCTATGCCCGTGTCTGTGCAAGAATCTCGATCAGTAAAGAAGAGGATGGTGGCCGCCTTTGCTGTAAGGGGAGTTGTGGAGCACGTGGTGCTATTAACACAGAAGACCGTCACCGCGAAGTGATTCACCGAGGAGTGCCTGCCCAAGTAGTTCAAGCTCTCAAAAACACTCGTCCACGCTCAAAGGCAGATGCTTAGTTTTACCACCATGACAACGCTCCTGAGCACCGCTCCAAAGTTTGCATCGAGTATTTGGCACGTACGGGACTGAAAGTGCTGGGGCATCCTCCCTACGGTGCAGACCTCGCTCCATGCGACTCTGCACTGTTTCCTCACGTCAATAACAGGCTAAAAGGAATAGGTTTTTCAATGAAAAGAAACTTCTAAGGGCGTGGGATGACGAGTGTACCCACTTTCCTGAGGAAATATGGAAGAGTTGGTTCGACGAATGGTTTTGAAGGATGAAGAAGTGGTGGGAAGTATTTTCAAAGATTTTGAAAATGAAAGGTGTATTGCAAAACCTTCCTACAAACTTTTCTATTTACACTCCGAAAGATACCTGGTGTAACCCATATCACACCACATTTTTTATTGCTTTCTAACAGAAATAATAAATGTGAAACACTATCACATTTTCGTAATGTTTGATAACTGACCCAGTAATCTGTACTACATCTTTCACTAGCCGACTTCCATGGTGGGGTGGTTATACAACGCACTGCGACGAAAGGGGTCGCTGTGCAAACCCCAGCCTGGGCATGGCTGTTGTTTATGAGTGTCCCTAAATCAATTTCATATCATCACTCGTTCTCATCGTCACGATTAACTAGAAGTGGCAGAAAAGAGACGTTAAGTAAGAACAATCAAATATCCACTCTCTCTCTCCCTCTCTGTACCACATGCATTACTATTAGCAAAAGGTAGATGTGGGAAACAAAAAAAAGAGCAGTTCAAACTCCATAGAAATACATTCAAGAAAACATATCCAAACACATTACGCACCTTAAATAATACAAGGCCACTCAGATATATGCAGATATGCCTGGATAGCAGTGGCTACCATTTGGCCAATCATGACTGCCAGCCAAACGTGCTACGAAATCTGTTACCTGCCCCATAGGTGGACGACGTATTCAGTGGCTGTGATTGTTCTTAAATTGTTGGCAGATGCAGCTAAACGTGTACATTATTAGGCTCCATAAATCGTATTGCTATATTTCTGAATAAATCTAACAGATGTGTAAAATGAATGTTTTTAAGTAGGACAACGTTCAACATCTAAAGAGCCGTCAATGTTATTTTCTGTTTGTTAGTTCCTCATTCGAGTACCGACAATGGTATGAGTGTTATCGATGTTCTCTCATTGTTTTCATCGTTATATCTATCCTTATCGTTGCAAATATTCAAGAGGGAGAAATAGGACGTTAAGAAATCAAAGAGTACAGAAAGTAACTAATTCTTAAATGTTAAGAATTGGAAATATTAAAACTGGAACTTCCCTGCCCTGGTTATCTACTAGTAGCAATGCTGCTGCCTTGAAATTAAGGGGTCCCGGGTTCGATCCGCGGTGGAGGTCTCGTCCCAATCTGTGTACATAGTGGATCTTAATACAAATCCAATGAAGTAAACATTTTTGCATGCGATGCAAAAATCAGGACGCTTGGGCAAATTTCATTCTTCGCAGGCCTAGGCCTAATTATCACTTGTGATGTTTTGTCACCCCATTACCGGTTGAAGAACTCCACACCTCTAGGTAGGATTGTGGGAGAGAGACTGGCAGTCGGGAGATAGGCCTAGGCCCTTTCGAGGGCTGTCGAGCCTTGGGTTATTATTTATGATGTTAGAAAATAATTTCTGCAGTACCGTCAAAGTGGCGAAACTTGATTCCGTGCAGAAGAATCAATCTTTGAAGCACATCTCATAAAACAATTGATCCAATTCTGATCAATATTCAGAGCATGATATATTCTGAAATAAAACTATAATCTTCAGCAGTCACTTCACTAACCAAAATGCCCAGTGCAAGAGTTGCAACTAAGCCAAACCTCAAGTCAACTTTGCAGCAGGTTATAGCATATGTAGATCCAAACGTGCGCGCAGAATATAGTTCCACTGAGACGGGCTCTATTCCGACAAAACTGCATACTTGCAAGAAAACAGTTATTTAATTTGTAAAATACAGACAAAATAATACACCCATTAGCAGATATGTATTTGATCGGTTGCAATCACCGTGCAGACGAACTAGGATCCGCAGATTCGCCAACTGGAGTTTGTATTGCGCTGAAGAATCGCTGAAGATCAAGAGCGAGTCGAGCAAGACTGAATACGTTGCAGAGCGCGTGGAATCCGTGATACCAGTGTTGCACATCCCACTATTTTAACCCTATGTTTATTGTGATGTAATTGATTAATAATGGTGCTATACAGCGGCGAGAATGGCTGAATCGAGGTCTCCTGTTCAGCTCGCGGTTTTACCCGAGTGTTATTTTGGGCTTCATCGGAAGGGAAAAGCTCTTCAAATCAAGCAAGTTATTTTAAATGCATAATCCTCCTTACGACAACATGATCAAAGTAAAACAGGGCGTGAGGTGAATTGCCGTCAATGTGTGCACGAACTGTATCACGGGTGCTGAATGATTTGCGGTTTAAGTTTAGGAAGAGGACACGACTGATTGTTGTTTGACGACAAAAGAATCTCCGCGGTATTAAAAGATATCGCCGTGATAAGAAACATGTTTATTACGTATTTGGACGAGACGTGCTTTAACTCGGTGGGGGGAGGGGGCGGGGGCCTACATTGAAGGACACCACCGCCAGGGCTGAAGAAACCGACGAGAAAAGAAGAGGGGAAGGGGGAGGCTTATTGTTTCACCCACTGGCGGCAATGAAGTCTTTGTTGAAGGTGCATATTATCAGCAAGAAATGGACAGACCAAGAGTTGAATCCTGGTTTAGTGAAGTGATTCATAAATTGAAACCAGAGTAATAGCAGCAGACAATGCACCTGATTGCCAAAAATAACAAATCATGCTTTTTTTTGCTGGTATAACTTGAAGTGCGTGTGTCTTACAGTAACGGATATATTGCGAACGAAGCAACCAAGTTTTTCATAAATGTATTTCTTTCTAAACCAAAAACAATAACTTGTCATTAATTCAAGAGGGGACTATCGTTGTTTACTTTTATCTTTGTTTCTTTTTCTTTTTGCGTGCTCGAAATATACACACATGCTCTCATGTTTAGAAGTTATTTCGCATTTATATTAAGTAATGACACATTTATTAAATAATCTATGCGCAGAAAGCACTTCTAAAATTTTATGTTTCAGGAGACAAAAAGAAGCAAAAATACATTCCGCTTGACATGCATGCGGGTTTTGATGTGTTCTGCGGTTGGGAATACTGTGGATTTTCTCAGTGTCTACGATGTAAGCAGCTCGGCGGTTGAGGCAAGACTGGCACAGTGTTGCCAATCTCCGAATGCAAAATTTCTCTTTTACCAGTGTAAAATTTCCCTTTTTCGACCTAAATTTCCCTCGATTTTCAAAACATATCTGAAGCTGTATCTTTGTATTACTATAACTGTTAATCAGGACCGTATATAAGGCGGTTTAGTGGGTTCAAACCGCCCATTGAATAAAATACTAGAAACTGATCATAGTTTCATAATATAATTATCCTAAAATAAATATTTGAATTTTAAAATAAAACACTAATGTATTGAAAAAATCCCCAAACCAAAAAAAAATTCGTCTGCGGTGCAATGATTGTCGGACTTTGAAACCCACCCATTGTGAAAGCTTAGCTAGGGGCCTGCTGTTAATATTTTTCTTTTGACGCCTGTTTTGCCTGAGGAACAAACTTTATTATTATTATTATTATTATTAAATATTTTTGAAAATCATAAAAGTGCGAAGTAATGGGCAGCCACTCAATACAATTTTTTTCACATGTTTCCCAGATAACTTTTCATCCGCAGATAAATCCCCACGACGTTTTCTAAACCTTTTTGGGAGTTGCATGTAGCTTCCTATCAGTCACCTCTTTCATTCTCCTTGCAACAGCACAGGACACACAAAGTCACACACACAGCCACTAAGACACGTTCTGAAATGATGGACGGAACAAGAAAAAAAAATGAAAATCCCGTCCCAAATTCTTTCCAGGTGCAGCGCTGCTCGTGCATTGAGGCCTTTCTAGGAAACGCGACAAATATAAGACTGACCGGTCAAGGTCATCTATAACAGGGAGAAAGAAAGCTTACTGAAAAGTGTCACTGTTGGTAACTATTCATTTGAATAAAAAAAATATCTTTTCGAACTTTTTAAAAGAATGAAACGAAAATGTGAGTTTAAATTTCCCTGTTTTTTTTAGCTATTTTCATTAAATTTCCCTTTTCACCCTCAAATTTCCCTGTGCCGAGGGAAATTTCCCTGCTTTTGGCATCACTGGACTGGCACAGAAGATTCTGAGCTCAGTTCTCGCGCGGATTGATACATAAAACCTGCTGCAAACTTAGCTTGACGCTTGCTTAGAAGTGCGCGTCAAATCTCCTGCATATGGCGATAGCCAATAGCAGCGCACTGCAGCGGTGCCATGTCGAAATCTCACACTCAAAAGAGACAGAGTGGTTGAGCGAAGCGCCTTGTCACGGAGAGCAAGGAACATTAGATAATATAACATATATTAAACTCAATGGGAGAAAAGATCATACTTGATTATGCCAGAGGGACTGCCAGGGGCTCCTCGTCACTCCAACAACTGGTGTCGTTGTCCTCATCGTCACTGACCGCACTACTTTCGCCCTCTTTGTCGTCCTTCAAATTTATTATAATTGGGTCCAGAATTTCGTCCCGATCTATCTCCCTTACAAAATCGTTTTCCTGTAATTGTTGTGCATGTCTAACACAAGCAGCCCATTGTTCTTGTGTTACATTGTCAAGTTCTTCGTTAACAAGTTAATAACACATTTTAATGTGTGGTTCTGTTTTACCCATGTCTCATCAAGGCAAAAGATTGGTCTCAAATCACCAGACAGTCGAATTTCGTGCATTGTACGAAGGAATTTTACCCTTGACGTAACAATGGCACTTCTCTCCATCAGAAATTTACTACCGTCGTTGGTTTTCCTGTACTTGAAGCCTTATTGTTTCAATATTCTGAAGGTGGAAGTTCAGCCTTTGTAAGATATTTTATCACGTAAAGAGTAAGTTATCTTTTTGGCAGTAGGAAATTCGCCACGATCGTAAAATTCAAAGACGGTTCTACGAACTACGTCTTTTTCAAAGTCATCTAAGTTTGTCTTCTTTTCGGTACGTTAATGTATTTTCTAGGTGATTGAAACATTGGAGCAGGCCCCGATCCACAATGTTTTGCCCCCGAACATATCCGAGAAACGGTAGCTTGATTCACACCACACGCTTGAGCTGTTAGAGCCTGGCACTTCTTAAAGTCAATTTTACTTCTCTATTCTTCACTCGAACATTATTTTAAAAACAGGAACGAAGGGAGAGCAAAAAGGATACAATGCAAATACGTTTATAATAACATTGCTTCTACAGAGGGAACGGTATAAGCTACAATCACGCTTGTTTTTCGTACATACTCGCAAATTCATCATCTTTCCATCTGTTGAACTACTGACACTTGAAATAATCTATTTATATCCGAGCGCCAGGTACACGATTTAATAGCGAGGTGAAACAGGTTCTGAACTAGGCAACGCCGCACGTCTGTGATTCGCTGGTGCTGTTCAGCCGTTCAAGGCCATATGCAGGAGATTTGACGCGCACTCTACATGTATTCATTGATTTTATGTCAATATATTTGTCTCGTAGTGGAGGTGGATTTGTAGTGAAAATATTTTTATTCCTTGAGAGTGTCACGTCCTAAGTGGAAGATATTTCTCACATCCTCCCCATTTTTAGCCCTATGTTCTGAATTCCAGTCGTTGAACAAGAAAAGTAAAATATTTCATCATGGAAAAGAAAATGGTATCATTAATACAGTTTCTATTCAAGGGGATTTTAGCTTATTTGATGAGTGCCACTTTTCTGAAGCACGAAAAGCTACAATCTTTATACGCTCCCTACTGTTGTGATTTGGACAGTTTAGAGTCATGGCACACTATGAGCCAGAATGGAAGCCAAAATGAAGACCCTCAGCAGCTGCTTGTAATGATTGAAACATTCAAAATTTCGTTTTACGGACTTTATAAGCTTTGTGTTATTGAAATGTCCATATGCTCATCAACGGTTGCTTGCAACAAACCTTCGAAATGTAATTTGTGATGAGAGGTTGAGTGCCTTATCTGTTCTGTCCTTTGAAGAGCTTGCAAAATCTTTGGATTTAAAAAAAAGGTTGTGGCTGCTCATAAAAACACACGTATCTTATCGTAGTTTCTTGCTGTGGCTCATTTTCTCATTTTAGCAACAAGTTAGTCAGAACTGTTTACATAGAAATAGTGTTATGTGTAGTATTTATACGAACATCCAGCGAGTTAGATGGCCGGAACGTGGTGCTGATCACATCACTTTAAAAAATCCCGAGATCATGTATGTGCCTACCCCCCTCTCCATATGCCTTCATGGCATGTTGCAATGTTCCATAAGCCGACTTTCGGGGGGGGAGGCACTACGACACCACAGGTCCCGCGTTAGAATCCCAGCTTAGCATGAGTGTTCGTTGTGAACGTTCCTTCATGATATTCATTATTTTCATCTCCCCGATTATCCAAAATTAGCAAAAAAGAGATGAAAAATAAACCAAAACAGTCAATGTGCAGTAAATAGCTTCTTTTTGCTGATAATTACGAGCCAAAATAACAAAATTATAAAGTCAAAGCTGTTTTTTGGTGGGGCCATTCCAGTTTTGTGAAAAATCGTATCTGCAAAGAAATTCTGCTGATAGCAATGTTTGGAAACACCAACAAGACTCATTGATATAAGGTTCACATGTAATTGTATTAATTATCTCTGTACTTTAACGTTGAGAAAATAATAAAAACAAATGTAAAATGATAGTACAATTACACTCTTCATCACATGCAAGAACACCAGCTTCTATTCGAGATCTCGTTTTGCTTATTTTTAGTAAAATTCTGATAGGAACGATCACGTGCTTTTCAAGTTCGTTGACACCAGTTTGATTAATGAAGGGAAATGCAGCTATCATATCTCGGAGACTATTTGTTTTTCTGTCTCCCTATGTCCTACTCGGTTTAATATAATTCAGATAATTTGCTTTGTGTTCACAGAAATACGTCATCACAGGATTCTCTTTCCGTTCAATTGTTGCTTCGTTATCATTTAGAAATGGCGGCTTTGGGATGTGTCTTAAGTAGGCAGTTGTTTACTTAAATGGTGACCTTTAAGTTGACCTCTACGTTATTTTGTTTATGCATTATGTGCGTGCACGTCGTAAATTAATTTTGTAACTATAATACATGCTCCATATAGAGGGTGAATATAGCACATGCATTACATTAATGGCTTATGTATCACTACAACAAACTTTTACAGCGTGTAAAGTACATCAAGAGCAACCTTTCTTAGTAATAAGTTATTATTATTATTACTTATAATGTCTTGTTCGTTGCCTCGTTTCTACGCTACGAGCCCTCGAAAACATGGCCGTATATTAGGGAAGGTCGGTTTGATTGATTGTGTTAATTTTTTTTGGCACTTCTGGCTAATGGTGAAGATGAGTGATGATATAATGAAATTGATGAAATAACACTCACAAAGAACACACATGCCCAGGCCGGGATTCGAACCTGGGACCTCTGGCGTCGTAGCGCGCCAGTAGTGCTAACCATTCCGCGACGGACGCCGAAGGGAAGGTCGGGTCCAAACCCCTTCCATTGGTTTAGTAAACATTTTGCACTAATTGGATAATGGAAGAAATAAGATCTCAAAATTGATCAAAACATTACATTGCTTAAAAAGTTACGAGATTATATCACACACACACACACACACACACACACTACAGTTTTAAAAATACCAAATTCTAACTACCTTAATTGTAAGAATTATATTGTGATAGATATAATCAATGTCTACATCAAGCCAAAATTTATATCCAAATTGTGGACTGCCTCCGTGGCGGAGTGGTTAGCATAGCGCGCTACGACGCCAGGGGTCCTGGATTCGAATCCCGGCCTGGACATTGGTGTTCTTTGTAACTGTCCTTTCATCAATTCCATCATCTATTCTCACCTTCGCGATTAGCCAAAAGTGCCAGAAATACGAAGTAAAATAAACTAAATCAATCGCAAGTCAAAAACCAAATTGTAGAGAGGAATTTGTATTGGTAATATTTCAAAAGTATTTATTATAATAAATAAATAGTAAAAATTAAATTATAACTTCTAAAAAAATTGTACCATCCTTACGCTGCTAAACTGAAACTCACCCATTATTTCTGAATATACGTATGTGACCATGCTCGGAAAACGGCCATTGTTGTATAAATTTAATAATTTTGAAATATGATAAAGAAAGGGTGTTTGAAGAAAATACAATTAGTAAATTATTTTCGCGGGAAACAAGTTGTGTCAACGGTGGAAGCATGGACATTACCGAAATGTTGTACTGAACAGGTATTTACAACTTGAATTTTATGAATTCGTCTTATTAAATATAACTGCATTTTACTGTAGTTTTTTAAAAAGCTTTTTATTCCCAACAGGTGACGCTTTGTAAACCCAAATTTTGCAATTAACATAATTGCAAGACTTTGGTTTACAAATCGATACCTGACAAGAAGACATCGGGGGAAAATTCATGTAATATATCCATGACAATTTTTGTAAATGTCTTATTTTATTTTCCTATGCGATACTCACGGAAATGTGGATGCTTCAACTTCATATACACAGGGTGTCGCAAAACCCTTTAAACAACGCTTGGGAGCTGGTAGATATCATAAAAACAAGTAACTTTTCCCTATAAAGTTTACCTCGAAAGCGCTTAGTTTCTGTGCTATAAGCGCTTAAAGTCTATCCTGTACGTATGCAACCCAACACAGCAAACGCTTGCTCTGACATAACTAGCAGGGGCGCGTGGCAGGGTTGCCACTAGCGTTCCTCGTTAAGAGAGACGACTTAAAAACAACAACTTGGGAGTCTTGCCTGAGCAAAATCCAAAACATTAATGATATGATACTTGCGATGTTGTAAGAAGGATTCACAGTATTTATAAACTGACCAAAACAAATAATGGGCAGACTGAAATTCAAGATTACTCATTCTAAAATATCTCCATAATTGATTGATTGATTTGGTTTATTTTAATTCGCTTTTCTGCCACCTTTGGCTAATCGCGAAGATGAGGATGATATGATGAAATAACAAATGACACCAATGTCTAGACCAGGATTTAAACCCGAGACACCTGGCGCCGTAGCGAGCTGTGCTAACCACATCACCACGGAGTGTTTCGTACATCATGCAATATCAACAATTGCAAGGGACACGTGATATAGGGGAAATCCACGAACGAACAAAAGTAAGCATGATGTGTTTGCTGCCTCGTTTCGAACACGGAGACTGTAATGTTATTATAATTTATTTATTAGAAATAAAGTGAACTAGCGCTATTGCAAATCGAGTTCGTTATAAAAAGCAGGCTGAAAAGAAACAAAAATCACCGGCAGATGAATATTCTTGAGCCACTTCGGTGACTGAGTACGTTTAGTGATCAACACATGATCCCTCTCTACCGAATGTTCCGGACACGAGTTCCGACCTGGACAAAAATGTCACTGGATCTTATGTCCTCGTATTTACTATTTGCCCGAAAGTGTAGGAAATATACTTATACGTACAATAGGAATAAGATAAATTCACACGAATTATTCCGGAAATTCATCTAGATGTCAGAATCTCGCTCGTTTGCTACAAAACGTTGTTTCCAGGGTGAACTAAAAGTTGACATTTTGGTGCCTTCCGAAAATATTACTCTTACATTTCAATGTTGATATCAAGTTGCTACAATGAATGATAAATATGTACAATTTATGACGTGTACTCAATGGTTTCCTTTTGATAATTTTTTTTCATGTTCCATGATAAGAATGCAAAGCAAAGACACAAAATGATAAAACTAATTCGCACACATGAAAAGAGTGTAAATTACGAGGATTTCTCTTGATGTACCAATATCAAATGATATCGTGAAGTGCAGAACAAACTAGTACAGGCAGTAAGTATGCACCGAACTCAATGTAATTCCTTTCAATGAAATATTAATTTCTTCCTACAACTTCTTTAATAGAGCATTCAAGATTAACCAGTTTGAGTGGAGAGAAAGAGAGAGAGAGAGATAGAGAGAGAGAGAAAGAGAGAGAGAGAGAGGGGGAGAGAAAGTTTTTAAATCGCATGTTCCTAGTATTGCAAATAATCGTTGGAATTTTCTTGATACCAATTTTTAAAACACATAATTTTTCTTACATGCATACGTATCAGTTGTCGGTAAAATTTATAGGTTGCCACTGTTTTCTAAAATAAGCTAGGGGTCTTGGGTTCGAATCCCGGCTTGGGCATGTATGTTTCTGAGTGTCCATTCATCAATTTAATCATATCATTACTCATCACCATCTTCGTAAATTAGCCAAAAGTGCCACAAACAGCTAAGTAAAATAAAGCAAACCAATCAAGCAATGAATCAATCAATCATTAAATTAAAAGAGCCTCGCAATTATTTCCTTATGAGACAAACACGATTAGCAATAACGCTATTACAGATAGGAATAATTTTCAAATAAATTGTAATAACCCGGGTTCGAGTCCTAGTCGAGTCTGCATTTTTCGCTGAACATTTCTACATTACAGTCTGCGTGTTCGAAACGAGGCAGCAAACACATCATGCTTACATTTGTTCGTTCGTGGATTTCCCCTATATCACGTGTCCCTTGCAATTGTTGATATTGCATGATGTACGAAACACTCCGTGGTGATGTGGTTAGCACAGCTCGCTACGGCGCCAGGTGTCTCGGGTTTAAATCCTGGTCTAGACATTGGTGTCATTTGTTATTTCATCATATCATCCTCATCTTCGCGATTAGCCAAAGGTGGCAGAAAAGCGAATTAAAATAAACCAAATCAATCAATCAATTATGGAGATATTTTAGAATGAGTAATCTTGAATTTCAGTCTGCCCATTATTTGTTTTGGTCAGTTTATAAATACTGTGAATCCTTCTTACAACATCGCAAGTATCATATCATTAATGTTTTGGATTTTGCTCAGGCAAGACTCCCAAGTTGTTGTTTTTAAGTCGTCTCTCTTAACGAGGAACGCTAGTGGCAACCCTGCCACGCGCCCCTGCTAGTTATGTCAGAGCAAGCGTTTGCTGTGTTGGGTTGCATACGTACAGGATAGACTTTAAGCGCTTATAGCACACAAACTAATCGCTTTCGAGGTAAACTTTATAGGGAAAAGTTACTTGTTTTTATGATATCTACCAGCTCCCAAGCGTTGTTGAAAGAGTTTTGCGACACCCTGTATATGTGTTAGGGATATGAGTTCAGAAATGACAAATGTATTAAATTCAGTGTCTTTCATAATAAATACGAATTAAAGTGAGATATGAACACTTGGCGGAGATTCTCAAATATAAAAGAATGGTCTGTTGTTTGCTAGTAAGTACGTAGTAAAGACTTCGTGAATGGAGAGGTTCCTCTCTAATTCCACTGAAACAACTGGAGAATACTGAAAGCAAAAAAAAAGTTTTCACCTGACAATCCTTGGGAAATAGGGGTAGGAGCTATTACTACAGGTCTACTTTGCTTCCTGGAAATGTTTGCTTGTGTGGTGGACAAACATTACTAGCAAAAGTGTTCAATAAGGAAAAATCTCAAAATAAAACACACAAGAAAATGACACTGACTTGCAGAACACTGTTAAAAATGCTCAAAATGTTCTAAAATTTTACGATTTGGCACACACAGGAGATGTACTATATAGAAACTTCAGCGAAATGCTCGAATCCGCGTCTTTGGCATACCTTGACATTGCTCTACCAAGCCAGCCAAAGGAACTGCGATAGCGAAAAATCAGGCTGCTCAGCAATGGCACAGTATGACAGACACTAGTGTTCGAGTCCTTGTCCAGCCTGCGCTTTTCATTTCTACATAACGCTTTTTAACGGGATTACAACAATATATTCAAGCAATCTTTAACTCTTTTTTTTTTAGAAAATGTAAAATCATCAAATGCCCTACTTAGATATCCCAAAGTCATAAAATATATCCTTAATAGTCCCAGAGAGAGGGACTCCCACACGATTCTTTTCTACTTTATTATTATTATTATTGTTATTTTTTTTAACGAATTGAGAGATTTCTTCTTGAACAAAATACAATTATTATCACGGTAATTGTCAACATAAGTCACTTCTCGCAAGAACTTACCACCAACCCCTTTCGCCCTAGTTCTAGAATTAATTGGTAACAGCAGAGCTTCATTCAGTGTGGATATCTTAGCAGGCTGGTCTTCAACATACCTTTGTTTTCCAATCTGTTCTTCTTCTGGCGACATGTCGAAGGCTCGCTCTGCACTTTGGAATCTTGGGGTAGCGCCTTCACGGCCGTTGAATCTGAGTGTCCGTGTTCACACATGATAGCTGCAGTTCGATCTGGCACAACATCCGACAGCCAACTAAATGTGAGAAGAATCTTCGGAATATCTCAAAATTCACCGTGACCTCCTCTTAACCCCTGAGATTAAAGGCCAAGCTTGGATTGAAGCCAGGGGAAAAGTGTTGTAAAAATTATCCTAATCGTTTTTTCTCGCATTAATTGTCGTTTCTCCACAAATCCTCTGATCGTTATGGACCCGATGCTATATTCTCGTCCAGTTCTGCCTTGCTGTTTTTTGTTCCCACAGATCTGAGAGCTTCGAACTGCACGGTCTGGTAAGAACAGTTGACGGCGGCCATGTCGTGTCACCCAAAGTTGACCATTTGGTTGTCGTCGTATTCTTGTGCTATTCATGGAAAGTTTACGAAACTTGGCAAATTGATTGATAATTATTATCATGTTGTTTTCGCAAGAATTATAATCAACTGTCCGTCGCCATGCAGAATGTGAATTTCTTCTGAAGTTAAACTGCGCATAACTTAAATTTCGAATTGCGACTGATAGACAGAGGCGAACATTCCATGTTATTTTATTTTACTTCGCTTGTCTGCCACTTTTGGCTAATCGCGAACATGAATGATGATAAGATGGATTGTATGAAGGAACAATCATAAACGGATATGGACAGGATATAACACGACCCCCCCCAGGGGATTATACTGGCCGTGAGTCCAAACGCCAGCGCCTCGTTAGCCTGCAAGACTGCAATTACCAGGGCGCACTGTGTTCTGTAAAGGTCATCCCTTACACCCCATTAATAGATATATCTAAGCATGGATAGAAAATATAATTCATCACCCCCTGCCTCATCCCAGCAAACTTTTACCTATCAGAATTATTCTTTTCAGAGAAAGGCAAAATTGGCAGTAAGAAAGAATACTATTGGGGTGCATGTGCAGTTTCGATCATTAAAGTTACAGTACCACAGGTTTCTGTCAGAACTAACACTCACCCAGTGGTGTGCCCAAGATTTTCGAAAAGGGGAAGGGTTAAGTGTACTTTTTTTTAGTAGTCAGCCCCCATTTTGCCATATTATCCTGTCTTTCACGTTCTTTTTCTTCTTTTTTTAACTAGGCCAAAGGGGGAGGGGTTACGTCCCTTACCAATCGCCCTTGGACACTCCACTCAACTCATTCATCCACTCCTTGCGATGATTCTGACTAAAGAAATTTTCCTTCCATGCGAAATCGCCGAGGAAAGTAACTCCAAAGGTAATTCTTAATTTCGTAATTGGAAAGTAACTAGTCAGCTTTTATGTTAAATAACTAACTAAAGTGCGCGTCAAATCTCCTGCATATGGCCTTGAACGGCTGAACAGCACCAGTGAATCACAGACGTGCGGCGTTGCCTAGTTCAGAACCTGTTTCACCTCGCTACCAAATCGTGTACCTGGCGCTCGGATATAAATAGATTATTTCAAGTGTCAGTAGTTCAACAGATGGAAAGATGATGAATTTGCGAGTATGTACGAAAAACAAGCGTGATTGTAGCTTATACCGTTCCCTCTGTAGAAGCAATGTTATTATAAACGTATTTGCATTGTATCCTTTTTGCTCTCCCTTCGTTCCTGTTTTTAAAATAATGTTCGAGTAAAGAATAGAGAAGTAAAATTGACTTTAAGAAGTGCCAGGCTCTAACAGCTCAAGCGTGTGGTGTGAATCAAGCTACCGTTTCTCGGATATGTTCGGGGGCAAAACATTGTGGATCGGGGCCTGCTCCAATGTTTCAATCACCTAGAAAATACATTAACATACCGAAAAGAACGACAAACTTAGATGACTTTGAAAAAGACGTAGTTCGTAGAACCGTCTTTGAATTTTACGATCGTGGCGAATTTCCTACTGCCAAAAAGATAACTTACTCTTTACGTGATAAAATATCTTACAAAGGCTGAACTTCCACCTTGAGAATATTGAAACAATAAGGCTTCAAGTACAGGAAAACCAACGACGGTAGTAAATTTCTGATGGAGAGAAGGGACATTGTTACGTCAAGGGTACAATGCACGAAATTCGAGTGTCTGGTGATTCGAGACCTATCTTATTACCTTGACGAGACATGGGTAAAACAGAACCACACATTAAAATGTGTTGTTAACTTGTTAGCGAAGAACTTGACAATGTAACACAAGAACAATGGGCCGCTTGTGTTAGACATGCACAACAATTACAGAAAAACGATTTTGTAAGGGAGATAGATCGGGACGAAATTTTGGACCCAATTATAATAAATTTGAAGGACGACACAGAGGGCGAAAGTAGTGCGGTCAGTGACGATGAGGACAACGACGGCAGTTGTTGGAGTGACGAGGCCCCTGGCAGTCCCTCTGGCATAATCAAGTATGATCTTTTCTCCCATTAAGTTTAATATATGTTATATTATCTAATGTTCCGTGTTCTCCGTGACAAGGCGTTTCGCTCAACCACTCTGTCTCTTTTGAGTGTGAGATTTCGACATGGCACCGCTGCAGTGCGCTGCTATTGGCTATTGCCATATGCAGGAGATTTGATGCGCACTCTAACTCGCTGCTATTTCTAAACAAGAAGGTAGATTGCCACACTAGCTAGATTGCCACACTAGCATGCGTTTTCCGTCCTTCCCAATCATGGGCAAGATCAACCTAATCTTTACCACTTATACAGAACTTTTACACCAATACATATACTACTGCTTATATACAACATAAATTTCTCGCGAGTACATATACTACCACTTATATACTACATAACTTTCTCGCGAGTAAATATACCATCTGGCAGATAGGTATCTTGGAGTAAAGAATGGGTTCTCAATGAAGTTGTGGTAACGCCTTGTAATCAAGAAATCAACGGTTCGATCTCCGGTTAGGGCGCACAATGATTCGGATCCCACTTTAAAACTGTAGGTCGTTTCGATTGTCCTATCTATACATAACTTGACTGAAATTAGGTTTGTTTTACATGTTATTAACTAGCTTTTGCTAGCTTTCCATTACATCACTCGTGTCCTTAATATAGTGTATTTGCTGAATTCTTTTTGAGATACCAGTCCTATTATTTTAGGAACATCCCCAGCAGACTAGCGAGCCTACAAACAGTTTAGCGGGTGAGCAAGGGGGTTAGCGATAGGTGCCGGGTTGAGATGATGTCAGCGGCTCGCTTGTTGATTGGATGCGTCGGGAGTTCTGACTAGCTTCCAAGCTACAAATGTAGAGTAGCCAGAGATGTTCGGTCTACAAGATTTCCTGTTACAGGAACAACATTTCTATGTCGCCAATAACTCGCAAATAACCAGTCACGCGTATCATTGATAACATGTGACATCTTGCATTATAACTTACATGTGAGGTGACGGGAGAAGGCAAGAAGGAACCCGTACAGACATCAGCTCGTTTCGCAGTTTCAAGGATATTTGTTTATCGCAACAGAGCAAATTTGTCGTCGCCATTACAGCGACGAACAGAGGTCATGTTGTTCGACAAAAACAAGGTTCTGGCAGGATGTAGACGGGGAGGGGGGGAGAAGCAAAAACGTCGTACAAATTATGTTCTTTCCGAAGTACACTTGATCGTCTTATCAGCGGTACCAACCTTGTTGGTTGACACTATTACATAGTCGGGAAGGTTAAAAGTGTTACTAGAGATGAAACTGTATCCAGTCTGTCGGGAGATTTCGCCTCGATCCCTCTACGGCTGCATCGCAGGTCATGGCCGCCAAATCTCTCTCTTTCTTTCTTTCTTTCTCTTTTCTTCTTTTTCACCCACTCTCTTTCTTCCGTTCTTTATGAATCTGTCTCTCTATCCGTCTCTCTATTTCTTTGCTTCCTTGGCTTTTCTCTTTGAGGGAGATTTATAAAGTTTGGGTCCCTAGGCTATCCTTTGTTTTGTGGCATTGAATCGCTACCCAGTGTTGCCACAATACGAGGGCAAAATTTCCCTTTTTGGACCAATTTTTCCCTTCACCTAAGCAAATCATGCAATAATAATAATGAGTATTAGTAGTGGTAGTAGCAGTAGCTGTAATTATTATTATTATTAGTGGTGGTGATGGAAGCAGTAGTAATAGTATTTCCGTTGGTCCATGTCCGTGTGAATAAAGAATGTTAAATTTTTCACATAGATGTCACTTTCATCGCTTCCTGACCAGATGTCCCAGGTTTGGATCTTGGTGAGGAATCAATTTAATTGTTAATCCTCATCGTTACTATTATCCGAAAGTGCACAAAAGCTATGTACTTAACAGAAATATAAATAGATTAAGGCTATATTCAAGGGAGCAAAAAACATAACAGAAAAAATGAAAATTTGAATATGAAACTGGAACTTAACATATAGTTTACTGTAATAATGTTGTCAGATGTCTTAAAATTTCCCTGAAATTGTGGTATCTTTAATGGAAATTCACTTTTCCCTAAACTTTCGGTCCGAATTTCCCTACAAAAGGGAAATTTCCCTTCATGTGGCAACACTGTCGCTACCACGAGCAAAACAACCTGCGCAGACCCGCGACTCCTATGCACCGTACCCTCGCGAGTAGGGGAGGGGGAGAGTGGACCATGCTTCCTCATGGCCCCAGGTGGAGGGAAGAAGAGAAAGCTGCGCGGGTACTTTTCGTCCCAAGGTTTTTTTCCTTGTGGTCGATCTAGTAGGGAACGCGAGGTAACCGCCATGCCGAGAAACTTGCTGCAAAATGGGCGCTATTTGCAAGGTGTTATTTTCCGCACTTAGTGTTGATGTAAATCATATTTTCTAATAAAATAATAATGGCATACACTTAATTACTGTGTTTTAGCATTTTAAAAATCATAATGTTTTTCTGGAGACGATTTATACCGCCGATGCGATAGCTATACCGTGCAGACGATACACATCGCCAAAATATCGTGACGATATATCGTCTAGTTGATATCACCTTTTCAAAGAAAGAACATTTCAGATTTCCGAAACTTTCGAAGTGCGCCTCGTGAAAAATCAATACATTTTTATTTCAATATTTTTTTAATGCAGTAAATAGTTGCTCCAGGTAATAAAAAAAGTGGGGGCAATCGAACCCAGAACCTTTGGCGCGTGAAATTGATACGCTACCATCGGGCCACTAAGACAATATCTTCACCTCATGAGGGACGCTTGGAAATCGTGGAAACCGTGAAACGCTTTCTCGGAAATGGCTCGCTAGTGCACGCTATACCGCGTTTGTTAGAACCTGTCTAGTTTCCCGCGTTAGCGATCGCTCAACAGTTTCGGTGCCAATGAGAAACGAGGAAAAAATCGTCTGCTGGGCAGCGAGGAGCGAATGGAAGCCAGAAGAGAGGCGCTTACGTAGACACTGTTGAGACGTTGCGTACTTTAATTGGCTGCCTGGCTTTGACTTTCCCCAGCACGGAGAAAAGCCAGCGACCAGCTAGCGCGGGAACCGGGACAGGTTGTAACAAACGCGGTATAGAATCTCGACATATAGGTAGGGACATGAAGTTTTCGTTTTATTTTTCCCTGAATTTCGATGTTATTTTTTACTGCAATTCGGTGTTATTTTTCGCGATTTAGGGCAAAATTCGATATTATTAATTTAAAATCGATGTTATCTTTACATCCATTTTTACTGTTCCTTATATGCTTCAAATTTTCATATTGTTTTAGTTCTGGAAAATTTAAACAAATTTAGTTTTTAATAACAAAAAAAAATATGGCTTACCTTTGTGAGAAATGACCACAGTTCTTCCATTTCGAAAACGATTTCATCTCATCTGTCACTAAATATGAAATGTTTGTTGAATGATAACATCCAAATCTTTGAACACAATCATACACATTGGGGTTATTCTGAAAAATAGCATAATTTGCGTTATTTCGCAGCACTGAAAACTTGCCTCCTTCATGGTGTCCTACCATTACACGGAGTCTCGTCCGAAACTCAATATTCCAACCCGTAACCTCTCATTATAAGTCTTAATCGATCTACGTGCCAGAGCGGTCAATGCAGCGTGCTACGACGACAGGAGTTTCGGGTTCGAATCCACTGTATGGCATGTTCCAAAACTGGGTGGGGCAAGGATAGTTTGATAGATAAGGTTTAGCATAGTGCGGGGGCAAAAGTGGCAAAAAACTGGGGGGCAGTTGCCCCCTCCTAATCACATGGCATGGATTGGATGTTTATGTATGTCATGAATTGAAAAATAGATAATTAAGTCAAGTTGATAAGTCAAGATGAGAAAATGAATGACAGTGGAAACTTCCGCTTAGGAGTTTTTCCTTTTATAAATATATATATTTTTTAAGACATTCGTAGAGCAATGGAACGGGTTCGAGGCATGGTCGAGCCTGCATTTTTCGCTAGAATATGTACATAGTACATCTCCTGTGCGTGCCAAATCATAAGGCAAAGGCTTCTAGCTATGAAACCATGGCTTCAAATACACACGTTCCGGAAATACAAGACTAAAGTAATCTTTGGAAATGCCTGAAGAAGCACGTTGGCGTGGCGTTCATTCTGGCGTAAAGTGATGACGCGGCATTGAAGAAGTTTATCAGTAATCTTGGCTTTATTGAACCTTATCACACTTATTTGATTAGTCTGTCAATCAGGAGATCCCCGGGAAGAAAAATCAGGAAGGAGCTAAGATTAACAGCCCCTCACGTGATGCTCAGAACGAAAACAGAAATTTCCATTCCATCATCAAAATCAGACTCAGTGCTATTCAGGAGACCGTCTAAGAGAGTGATTCTCAACCTTCGTGAACCCGTGGCCCGGTAACTTCGTTTTTTTAAAGTCGATAGCTTTCTCATTGTTTTAAACTTTATGAGGTAATAAATATGTACCCTTGAAATTTAATAACAATAAATAAATTACCGGTATGGCTTAAGCATAGAGAGAGTATTAGTTCGATTAAGTCTAGGCGTGTTGTTTAAATTAGTTGAGAACGAAGTTTCCTCTGACCAATATCATTAAATTAATTTAGTAAGTGCTGATTTTTATTGGCATATCCCATTTCGGACAGCGGAAAATTCCAATTAATCAGATTATTTCGACTTCAATATATTTGTTAATGAAAATTGCTACGCAAACTAAATTAAGAGTGGTGCCCGTTTGCCATCGTTCAAATTTGGAAGGGGGGAAGCAACGCGAAGCTCCGTTAGATCGTTTGGTCCATCATCGCCACGAAAGCATTTCATCTTATGGCTTTTTTGTTGCTTTATATTGGCTCACACCGCCTATCCTTTGCGGTTTCTAGCCATCGGTACTCCTCTTTTCGGGATGTTGACTGCCAAACTTTTCCGCTAGAGGTGCCACCCCTGTTGTGTCCCTAAAGAATTTCGTCTCGTCCACTGGTTGCCTTAAGCTTTACATCGGAGCGCGATCGAATGGCTATTCAAACGTTATTTTCAAAGAAGGCAAGAATTTCTCGTGTAAATTGATAATAAAAATGTGTTTAGCAAACCTTTAAGATTATGTAGCAAGTCATATGTTTCCGAAAATTACATTCTCCTGAACCTAAGAATTCATATATTCGAGCGCAACTACAGGGTAGCTCAGGCGGGCTAAATATAGTATGTTTGTGCACAAATAACACTAAACTTGATGCAATTCTGGTCGTCTCTAGCTGCCATTGGTCTATAATAAAAAGAAAATAGATTTTTACACTACACTTTTATGTTTCCTCTTGTTGCGACTTGCGAGTATGTGCAATTCAACGGCGGGAGAAGGAATCAGAGAAACTACCAAAATTACAAAGAAAAATGTATTAAGTGAGTAAGCGCATGATATTTATTATTATACACTATGCCCTATCCGATAACTTAATATTAACATATGTTTTCTTTGTATTAAGCAGACATTTTGCCCTCGTATTTTCGTCCTTTTTGTCTTGGGTTACATTACAATAATTTTAAAATTATAATTCCTGTAAATAAGAAAAACCTAGAGGTTGCGAGACATGAAACAGAATATAAAATATTTTTTGTAATAACTATTCTTCTCGATAAATGTGTATGTATAAAATAGTGAACCATATTTACTAGCCATGAGGAAAGTATGATATCACGTAAAAGAAAGGAGTCAGTCATTAATAACAAGAACAACTATAAAAATAAAAGTACAGTCGTGTAGGATTATTATGTATTATTCTTAACCAGATCCACAAGAATAAAGCACTTAAATTGTGAAAATTGCAAGTGACGTAACAGGTGCTGTGCAAATTTTAAGGCTTTTCTGAGTTCCGATATCTCTTCTGTTGTTGGCGATCGTCTTATTATTAAAATTCTTAGTTTCACAGCACTGATTATTTATCTATCATGTTCCGACTTAACTTCTGAGGTTAAGATGTAATTAAACTTGCAATTTAATGTAATAGCAGCACGTTCAGCATCAAATTCCCCATGAATTTAAATGGGAGAACAATTGCCCATCAAAAGCGTGGGGACACAACAGGGGTGCTGCCACCTACAATAGTTTGCTTTGACCAGGCCCATTGCAGTGGAAGCCAGAACGAAAGGCCAGGTTGTCAGGTCGCACGCTCGTAGCCAGGTATAATTGATTCCACGATCCGGTACTGGGCCTCGTCCCAGTGGTTGAGAAACGCTGGTATAAGACCCCCTTCTATGCGCTTTTTTTTTCGGTCCACTGCATGGTGGCAAAAGCCGTCGCGTTTTTGTAAATCAATGTTAACCAACGACAGCATCTAATAAATAAGTACCTGGCGGCAACCCCGGGAATAAAGGAGCCCCTACATGGTGCTGATCACATCATCTCTACAAATGACCGCGATTGTGTATGTATGAGCCCCTACATATACCTCCACTGCATGTTGCAATGTGTAGGGGGTAACTTTACTTTTGTTAAAAAAGTAACATAATGTTACGAAAAGGGACATTGTTGCATCCCAGAAATGTAAATGAGACTATGTGCGCTCTGTGGCAGGTTTGTTAAAGGGTCAGGAACTCATAAATTCTAATGGGTTCTATTGGGTTCCGATGCAGGACCGGAATCCTTTTTCACACATAATTTAAATTCGGTCCAAGTTTCGTATTGTTTAATTGAGAAAAGGTCCCTGTACCGTATTTAAATTGATCCCGAAAAAAGGTTCCTGGACCCTATTTAAATTGATCCTAGAAAAAAAAAATTCCTGGACCGAATTTAAATTGTGCCTGGAAAAAGTATTCCTGGACCGAATTTAAATTTATTCGGAAAAATGTTCCTGTACCGTATTTAAATTCAGCTGGAAAAAGGTTCCTGGACCGTATTTAAACAAATCCGGAAAAAATGTTCCTGGACCGAATTAAAATACTTTACAGATAAAAAGGTTCTTTACGGTCCAGAACCCATTTACGCTTGCTCATTTTCTCTCCTGGACCGGAATTGAATTTATTTTAAATTCCTGGACCTAGCTATAACAACCCTGCTCCGTGGGGAGATGATGGGGCGAGGGGGGAGAGAAGCGAGAACCCGGTTGAGAACAAGAGAAAGATAAGAGAAATATACAAAGCAGGCCCATAGCGAGATGTAGGCTAGGGGGGCTGAAACCCAGGGCGCCATTCAAAGCTTTTTTTAATATAAAAAATGACAACAAAATCAGAATATGCGACGGTGAAATTTACACTTGAGAGAGGTACATTCTGCTAACACACTCTTGGAATTTTCTGTTTCTTAATATAGTAGTAATAGTACGTTTTAAAAAATGTTCTTCAGACACTAAAATATAACTGAAATAGTTTAAATAAGTTAAACATTTTTTAAAAAAATCTGAAATGAAAACTACAAATCTTTAAATAGGCCTGTAACCTACAATATTCTTTAATGAGATTTTATTTGTTTCCTCATTTGAAAATTTGTAGGATGTAAATGTCACAAATCATGGCATAAGAAGAAAATATCGAAGGACGCACATAAAATGTCGGTGGGGTCGGCGTGAGGGGGGGGGCAGAATATCTAGCTACGGTGTTGATACAAACTAAGGGAGACACAAGGAAACAACGAGAGATACTGTGGAAGAAATAGGAAAATAAATTTTAGAAATGAGAAAGAGAGAGGGACGGGAACTTTTCACCTTTGACTATTGTTTCTGATACTGTTCAGTTTTATTTATCACGACGAATGCAATATATGCAGACTCGGGCCAGTGATATTCATACGGCTATTTTCTATGTGCATTATTACCGTTGAAACCGAGTGCACCAACTTCAAGGCGCCCTGGTAACTGCAATGCAACGTTTGGTTTGAGTTGATCTTTAAGTTCACTTTGTGCACAGTAAGACTAATCGGGACTGGACCTACAGTTTAAAGTGGAATCCGCAATGATGCAGGCCAACGAGGCTCTGGCGTCTGGATCCACTGCCAGGTTTTAGTTCTCAGAGATAGTATAGTTTTATTTCTTGTTAAGTAATAAATGAATGAATGAATTAGTCTTAAAAATTGAGTAAGGAATAATTTTAAGACATGTTTTATTGTCTTGCTAGGAACCTGTCCTCAATTTCATTTTAGTTAAGGGACTTATCCTTGTATTGCGTGACGAGCAATAATAGTGCCCATAGCACAAAAATAAATAACTCATTTATCGTTCACGGCTTTGTTCAATAATTTAATTGCCTATTTAATAAATGAAGTATTTCTGAATAGTTTTACAAGTAATTACCATTCAGCAAACTCTAATGAAATATAAACATTACAATTGCGATTAAGTGCCTTTGAAAAAAAAGGTTACGTTGGTACCGTGAGCAGTTCAGTCTGTTTGACCGCGAAGATAGCGCGAGTCCTGAGCTATAAGGATAGCCTCGTAAACTGTGAAGCTTTACGAGGCCCTGAGGTGCGCATGGGTTCATACCGAGATATCGAAAACAATCAGTCTGCTTCATTCACGATAAGAGGTGACTTAACGGAAGCAAATGGTTTGCGAAAAAACTTCCATGAAGTCTGTGTTGAAAGTGCATATTGCATCGCGAGTATGTAACGATCGTGGTAAGTACTAACTCGCAAACTATTGTTTAGAAGCTGTAGTGTTCTTGTGTGAAGTGTTAAGAATTGTGTGAGAAAGTACAGGCCATTGTACGTTTATGACAGCAACTTGTCGATTCATACCAGGAAACCGAGAATGTTCAAGGTCTTGGAAGCGTGCTGTCGGAATGCTTATGGTGCTTTCGAATTGTATAGCCACTTTCATGATTCAGTGCACGGGGAGAATTTAACGGGCACAAATCCCTTTGGTTTAGTAAACTTTTTTTTACTAATTGTATAATCAAAATAACATGTCAAAATTGGTTAAGCCGCTACGTTTATTGAAAGTATTTTGAAAGTTATATTAAAAGGGCAGTAACAAAAGTACTTCTTGACAAGCAGGGACAGATCTTCAGTACAAATGACTATTCAACATGCTTGTGTTGAAATTAAAACAAAAAAACTTGAGCAGATTTGAACCAGAAACGAATACCTTTAGATTTGTGAAAAAATATAAATATGCTGACCAAGGCAGTAATTTATTTTATTAAAAACATAAACTAAACGTGACGTTTCAACCTTCTAGCAAGGTCTTCATCAGACTCTGTATCAAGTACAAAAGTTTTGTACTTGATACAGAGTCTGATGAAGACCTTGCTAGAAGGTTGAAACGTTACGTTTAGTTTAAGTTTCTAATAAAAAAAATTACTGCCTTGGTTAGCATATTTATATTTTTTCATAATCATGGAAACAAGGCTTAATGGTGTTATATCTTTAGATTTCTGTGAATAAGTAAAATTGTCTTTATCTGTTTTATACTTGTGGTGTTAGTTACTGAAATATTTAATAGAGATAAATGTAATATTGTAATTGAATACTTGTATCTATCTTAGTAGCATTATCTTTTTTCTTTGTTTGATTGTATAAGTTCCGAGGGTTAAGTGGTAGAGGCTGAACTTCGCCCATGAATACAGCATTTCTCATAATAACGCACAAGCAGTGGTGCAGAAACGGCAGTGCAAGGTTAAATCCTCCCCAAATTTTTAGAACTGGTACAGTATTTCCTAAATCCATTTGATGCAAATTGTACCCCTTAATTTGACGAGCAAAATGCTGCTGTTCAAAGCCTCATTTTCAGCAACTGAACATAAAACTTTTATTTTTGTTTACATTATTTACCTATTCTAAATAATTCAAGCTTCCGTAAACGTACTACATCACATTGTGGTATTCGTTATTTCACTTGATACGTGATCTAGCAAAAGGAAGGAAATACTACATACTTGAAAAAGGCGGAATGAGGCCTAAGGCTTTCTCTCTTCCGGAATTGGACACATTTTAAAAATGTGTTAAATACTATCTTGAAAATTGGCATTATATTTTTAAATAAGAAAATCAAAATTATTTTGTGAATATTGTTACTTTACTGGTCTCACAAGTTTATGCAAATTTACTTTAAAAACTGAAAGTTGCTTGGACCCCCCCCCCCTTTCCTTGATCCTCTGTACACCAGCTAGAAAGTGAAAATCGTGCATGGTTTATGAAGATTATGTTGTTTATGAACGTTTTCTGTTCATTTTAGCTCGTACAGATGTCATGTTGAAGTAATGTACCTCTGTTGCGTTAGTCCGAAGCAGCCTTCGCGCAAAAAGTGAATATAGCACCTGACACAACAAGCTAAACAACACCAGACGATAGGTTATACTATAGGTTCGACGCTGATAGTAATTTTCAGTTTTTGTGTTAGGTTAGAAGTGCTAGGTTTGGTGGCGTTGCCATTTGCAGGTATTTTTTTCGCTGTTTTGAGTGTTCATACACCTGATTTTTACAAATGAAAACTGAAAAAGTGCTTCAAGATAGGTTTGTTACTTGTATGAGACATACTTTGGGATCAAATGTCTCTGTTATTTGATGTTTCCGCACCCTGAAACACATCGAAATCTATCGATTAAAACAAATCGGCGCGATTTTCGAGTGGGTACAGCCGGTTAAGAGCCTCGCACTCGCAGTTTTGTATTTCTTCTTATTCTATTATAGACACTCATGGTGAAATCTTGAGCCACCAAAAGTTCCCTGGCTCGAGTGTCTCCCTGGGGTTGAATGTTCTTTGTATTGCATTTCATCTAACCAGCATATGGTCACGATTTCCAAAAGTGGCAGAAAAGCGACGTAAAATATCAAAAAATACGTCCAAGTAAACCGTACTAAATCGTGTAAATTGAAAGCTATTGAGCTGAATTTTTTAATGACAGCTTTGATTTTGAATTGCATTGAAATCGATCTATTGTTTCAATATTGCGAGCTTGTAATCTGCCGTAACTAAACGAACACACCTGCGGTTGATACGCGGAACCTTTTTTTTTTTTTATCTCTGCCTAGATTAAACTCGGGAGTGAAATCAGAGCAATATATGGGAACCGAGATTGGTTTTACCAAAGATCCAGGGGTTTAGCTAGAATTTTCTGTTGGGTGCGTGAGGTCGTGATGGGACAGGTAATATTTAGTTGTTTTTTTTGTGAATTTGGGGAGAGGGTTGAGGCTCTGTGGATAATTAAAATTCTACGATCGGTGTCCTTAAAAGAGTATTAATGTAATCAAGCTCAAAGACTTTCAAGTTACAGGTTGGAGGGTGGGGGCTAGTTTGGGGGACTGCAGTCCCCGACATCCATCTTCAAAGAGAAACCACCGGGAGAAAAGAAACAAGATAAACGAGGTACCTGAAATGTAGATATACTATTAGATAAACCATTCATCAGTTGCAACAAAAAAAATGCGTTTCTTTCTTTGTTTGCTTCCTTGTTTGCTTTTTGTTTGTGTGTGTGTAATAAGTTGTCAATAAAATTGTTGTTAGCCCCAGCCCTCACATATAAGTAAAACCTGGCTTGCGAGTTCCTCTGAATACTCTGTTATTGATATACAGTAAAACCTCGTTAATCCGGAACCCGATAAGCCGGACTTCGCTTAATTCGGACAGGCAAAAGGAAAAAGAAAAGCAGAATGCAAGGTTTTATATGTGGCTAGAAGTCAAGAAGAGAACTTCCCAAAGAAAAGGCAGTCAACCACTGATGAAATTCTGTTTCCCGCAGAATTTGTACTGTACTGTATAATGTATTTAGGCCTATGCCCTTTAAATACACCACAATAAACTTGTTTTCTTGCTATAAACGGAGTTTTAATACACTTTCTACTGTTCTTTTAGGTTATTTCAGTTAATCCGACTTTCATTAAACCGGTCAACTTAGCCCCCCCTCATTAGTCCGGATTAACGAGGTTTTGCTGTATTTTTTGTGTTTGTTTTGGTATTTATCGTCGCTTTTCTGCAACTTTTGGCCAATCGCAACGATGAGGTTGAGTGATGATTACTTGAAGTTAATGGACAGACACAAAGAATACCCATGCCCAGACCGGGATTCGAACCCGAGAACTACGGTGGTGCGTTCCTAAGTCTACACTTTATCAACTCGGCTACCGAGCCGGCATATTATTGATAAATATTTAGCCAAAGTAGGTTTCGTATTACCACAGTCGTGATTAATTTTATATGTATCTCCATACTGACCAATACTGCGTATTTTTTTGTACGTGTATATACATATATACATATATACTAGGGCTGAGCCGATGCCGATGTATCGATATCGGCCGATACCAGTGGTATCGGTATCGGAAAGTATCGGTTGAAATTCTTCTACCGATACCAGCCGAAACTTTTCCGGCAGTTTAGTCTTTCACTGAGTCTGCAAAAATGACACGACACTTTCGAGGAGTCCTGGAAATCATGCAAAATTCAAAGTTTATTTTTATTTTGCAACAATTTTGCACGAAAAGCTATATTTTGTGATTACATAAGATCTATTTTAATATTCTGATGCAATTCTTGAATATACTAAAGCAAATGTCTTGGTAAATTGATGCATGTAATTGGAGGAGAATATTTACACACAAATATTGATCAATATTTTGAACAAATTTTTATTATTGCCTTTTTCAAGTATCCGTATCGGTGGGAATCGGTAAGAGTATCGGCATCGGTTCAAAGTAGTATAGGCTCAGCCCTAATATATACCTATCAAAATGTCCACAAAATGTCAAGCAATTTTCTATTTTCAGCGTGTTTTGGGCTAGTAAGACAGTGAAGACATAAAGTATGCCGGGTAAGCTAGTGAAAATACTTTGAGATCGTTTGTTATCGTGTCAGGTTTCAGTTACCGAAGATTCATTCTTTGATCAAGGCAGGAATGCGGATGTACTGCTCATGCATATCCTGTGATATTCGAACCGATGCGATGGTTACATGGGCGATAAGAGCAAACATGCTCATTGTTAGTTTGCTGAACGTTATTTAACATCTTGCAATGTTTTTGATTGTTTGATCGAATGATTTAACGTTGACTACAGCCCATAAGTATGATTGCCAGACATCCTCTTTTCCCGGACATGTCCCACATTTTAGTCTTATTTTCTTCTATTTGTTTCCCTATTTCTTATTCCTCCTCTTTCTCTTTTCATTTCCATCCTCATTCCCGTTGAATTGACCCCACGCTCTCCAGATTTGAATCCGTTGGAATTTGCATTTCTGAAGTACTACCATAAAGCTGATGTACAGCGTGACGACTGGCCATCTGCCTCCGCACCAGAATCGAGGACGAATGTCATGCCATGGCCTACATTATCTTCCTCGTGTACTCAGCAATATGCGATTCAATCTACAGACCTTTGTTGACGAAGAATATTTGAACAAATACTACGATTTGGCCCATTTATGCGATACTTTTCGAACACCTTGTACGTTCAATGATACCATTGAATTCCTTATTGCATTTGAGGCGAAAATCCGGTGTGTTTTTTTTACATGGTCGGCTTGAAATACTTTTTACACTTTCGCATTTATCATTACTAATCCATAGGTTTGATAATTACCGTTGAACGAATAAATTGTGTCATGTTCAAGATGATTGTTGTACATTGAAGTCTTAATTACTATTGAACATAGAAGCTTTGTCATGATCAGGATGATTCTTGGATATATTCCATTGTTAATTGCTCTTCATTAAGAAAGTGAAAAATCAATAGTTTTAGGCAATAACTTGAGCTACATTTATAAAATAACTTTCTAAATCATTGCGTATTTTAGGGAGTCACATTAGGTGCAAGTTACCACTTTTACGGTCACGGTAACTGCAGCAAGTTAAACTGGGATTTGTATATGCGAAGTTGGTCAAAGCATTGCAATATAGCCGACGAGAAGTCAAAAGAAACACAAGTTCTGTACGAAGTATGCAACGAACTTCTCTTTATCAGTTTGTCTAGACTTTACTGGTTACTTTTTTTTCTCTCCTTTAAAAAAAACATCTTCATAGCAGTCAAAACTGTACTCTTGAAAACTAAAAAAAAACAAAAAGAAAACTGTCATTGTGAAATGGAACATATCAACGTAATTGACTTATCATGAGCATTAAAATCTTGTTTTTTATGCTTTGTAATCCTACAATTTTAAGAGACTGACACGTGTCATAGGTCATACCGAGCGGAATGAACCGGTATCAAGGTTCTGAAGGGAACGTCTTCAGTGGATTTCATACATCATACTGGGGGAAGGGGTGCGGCGCAAGGGAGCTGCGAGGGGATGCTTGCCCATCCCTTGTATTGAGCTCATCGTCTTACTTTCAATGTTCATCTCAATAGTGATGATGATAACAGCAACAACACAAGTGCATATATGTGAAAGTATGATTATTTTAGTACACATTACATTAAGAAAATGTGCTTTTTAATTCTCGGTGCTGGCGGACAAGCTCCCAAGTATTATGTAAATAAAAAGTAATTTTGTAATATAACCAGGGGTAGAAAAACTAAAAACAATTCAGGCGTCAGCCCCTTTTTCTCAGGAGCCAGCATATTTTTGGTTATATATATATATATATATATATATATATATATATATATTGCAAATACTGTCTAAGAAAGCCACGAATCCAACTAACATAAAGCTACACATTTTGAAATATGATCTTAAACATTTAATTTATTAATTAATACTAGATTGGATGAAAGTAATTAATTCTTGCACCGGAATGGCCTTCCCAAAGAAGGTTCTACCAGTAACAGCATCTACTATGCATTCTGATATATAGCCGACTCTACCATATTGCCGAAGATTTTAAAATAGGGCTAGCAACAGTGCATAAAAATGTAATGGCATGTTTATTATTCTGCCTAATGATACACGTGATGCAGAGAATACAAAAACTTTAAAAAACACATATTATACTACTCATTTTTTAAAAAAAAAAGTAAAATGAAATTTCCATAAAGGACCTCGAAATATTGAAAAAAATAATTTTAGAACTGAATTTGAAAATTCAGGCGCTAGGTGAAAATTTTCAGGCACCCTGTATTTTTTTTACCCATAAGTAACTTGGTTTTTAAAATCCAATTCAACAATATCGTTTTATTAAAATCAAATTCAACAATGCTCTATACCTATAGTCAGTAGCCTATACAGGGTGTCGCAAAACTCTTTCAACAACGCTTGGGTGCTGGTAGATATCATAAAAACAAGTAACTTTTCCCTATAAAGTTTACATCGAAAGCGCTTAGTTTCTGCGCTATAAGCGCTTAAAATCTATCCTGTACGTATGCAACCCAACACAGCAAACGCTTGCTCTGACATAACTACCAGGGCCGCGTGGCAGGGTTGCCACTAGCGTTCCTCGTTAAGAGAGACGACTTAAAAACAACAACTTGGGAGTCTTGCCTGAGCAAAATCCAAAACATTAATGATACTTGCGATGTTGTAAGAAGCATTGACAGTATTTATAAACTGACCAAGACAAATAATGGACAGACTGAAATTCAAGATTACTCATTTTAAAATATCTCCATGATTGATTGATTGATTTGGTTTATTTTAATTCGCTTTTCTGCCACTTTTGGCTAATCGCGAAGATGAGGATGATATGATGAAATAACAAATGACACCAATGTCTAGGCCAGGATTTAAACCCGAGATACCTGGCGCCGTAGCCAGCTGTCCTAACCACATCACCACGGAGTGTTTCGTGTATCATGCGATATCAACAATTGCAAGGGAGACGTAAGATATGGGAAATCCACGAACGAACAAATGTAAACATGATGCGTTTGCTGCCTCGTTTCGAACACGCAGAACCGCCCCCCGTACCGGAGTGGTTAGCACATAGCGCTACGACGCCAGGGGTTCCGGGTTCGAATCCTGGCCTGAGCATGGATGTTTGTGAGTGTCCATTCATCAATTTCATCATATAATCACTCATCCCCATCTTTGCAAATTAGCCAAAAGTGGCACAAAAGCGAAGTAAAATAAAGCAAATCAATCAAAGAATAAATCATTAAAAGAGCATTGCAATTATTTCTTAATGAGACGAACACGATTAGCAATAACGCTAGCATAGATAGGAATAATTTTCTAATAAATAAATTTAATAACATTACAGTCTGCGTGTTCGAGACGAGGCAGCAAACACATCATGTTTACATTTGTTCGTTCGTATATTTCCAATATCTCACGTCTTCCTTGCAATTGTTGATATCGCATGATACACGAAACACTCCGTGGTGATGTGGTTAGCACAGATCGCTACGTCGCCAGGTATCTCGGGTTTAAATCCTGGCCTAGACATTGGTGTCATTTGTTATTTCATCATATGATCCTCATCTTCGCGATTAGCCAAAGGTTGCAGAAAAGTGAATTAAAATAAACCAAATCAATCAATCAATTATGGAAGATATTTTAGAATGAGTAATTTTGAATTTCAGTCTGCCCATTATTTGTCTTGTCAGCTTATAAATACTGTCAATGCTTCTTACAACATCGCAAGTATCATTAATGTTTTGGATTTTGCTCAGGCAAGACTCCTAAGTTGTTGTTTTCAAGTCGTCTCTCTTAACGAGGAACGCTAGTGGCAACCCTGCCACGCACCCCTGCTAGTTATGTCAGAGCAAGCGTTTGCTGTGTTGGGTTGCATACGTACAGGATGAATTTTAAGCGCCTATAGCGCAGAAACTAAGCGCTTTCGAGGTAAACTTTATAGGGAAAAGTTACTTGTTTTTATGATATCTACCAGCACCCAAGCGTTGTTGAAAGAGTTTTGCGACACCCTGTATAAATTAGTTACGAAATTACTGGTGCCTCGTTTTTTCACCTGTATGCATATGTATATTTTCATTACACAGTATTAAAATATATTACATTTGATAAGTTTTAAGATTTTACAGGGTTATTATAAATGATTGATCCGATTTCATAAATTCACTGTAGCTTTATTATTTGACATATTGTCAAAAAACTTTGCAGACGTCTTGAAAAACTCAGTTTTTTGTAACATATTACAAGTGCTCTATATGTTCCCCCATAGCAATTCTGCAAATATCAAGTCGACAATCAAGTTCTTCCCACACTCGGTGCAGCATGTCCCTATCAATCCGTTGGAAAGCACTGTTGATGCGAGCTCTCAGTTCTGTTAGGTTTGTTGGTAGCGGAGGCGTAAACACTGTATCCTTCACATAACCCCACACAAAAAAATCGCATGGAGTTAGGTCCGGAGAGCGTGGAAGCCATGACAGGAATTGCTGATCATCATCCCCACCACGACCGATCCATCGGTTTGTCAATCTCCTGTTTAGGAATTCACGAACATCGAGATGGAAGTGTGGTGGAGCACAATCCTGTTGAAAGATGAAGTCCACACTGTCTGTTCCAATTGTGGCATGCGCCAATTTTCCAGCATGTCCAGATACGTGTCCTGTCACGGTCTGTTATGAGAAGAAAAAAGGAGCCATAAACTTTACACCGTGAGACTGCACAAAACACATTAACCTTTGGTGAGTTTCTAATGTGCTGCACAACAGCGTGGGGACTCTGTCTCCCAGATTCGCACATTGTGTCTGTTCACTACTCCATTCACAAAAAATGTTGCTTCATCACTAATGATAAGTTTCTCACAAAACCCATCTTCTTCTTCCATAAGCTGTTGCAACTGTGCCGAAAATTCAAGGCGTATGACTTTGTCATCAGGCGTCAGGGCTTGTAGCAATTGCAAGCGGTAAGGCTTCTGCTTCAATCGTTTCCGTAAGATCTTCCAAACGGTAGGCTGTGGAATGTTCAGCGCTCTGCTTGCTTTGTTCGTAGACTTTGTGGGCTTCGTGCAAAACTCGCTCGCACTCGCTCAACCGTTTCTTCAGTCACTGTAGGCCGACCAGTTGATTCCCCCTTACAGAGGCATCCTGAAGCTGTAAATTGTGCATACCATCGCCGAATGGACTTGGCAGTTAGTGGGTCTTTGTTGAACTTCGTTCGGAAGTGTCGTTGCACTGTTACGACAGACTGATGTGAATGAAACTCGAGCACAACATAAGCTTTCTCTCTGCCTGTCGCCATATTGAATAAATGCTCACTGCTGCGCTCTCGTGGCAGAAATCAGAAGCAAACCTGCAACACCAAAAAAAAAACTTTTTGAGTTTTTCTATACGTCTGCAAAGTTTCTTGACAATATGTCAAATTATAAAGCTACAGTGAATTTATGAAATCGGGTCAATCATTTATAATAATCCTGTACTTTTGGTAACAGTTCGATCTCGGCCGAACGCATTTCCTCATTTTTACAGAAGAAACTACTTACGGAAATGACTTTCTGTAGAATTTTGAAAGTTCGTGGAGGTATTTTCTTTCATCGTGGAATCTATTTGACCTGGAATTTGTATTTTTGAAGAAAAATATCTCTCCGACGCACAATTGCCGTTCCTTTTATTTGCTTCCTCTACGTGAACCGGATGTTGAGTACGTTTGATGACTTAACCCCCTGTCAGTGTTTCCAACCACGCCGTAGTTTTGCAAGAAGATGACGTGACGTGTCCAGGATGCGTCGTGAAGTTGTTGCCCGGTGTGGAAGATCCAGTCGGTTTTTTAATTCGAGTGCGAGGTATTCGGCCGAGATCGAACAGGTAATTTGGTAACAGTTCGAACCTAATCTACCTAAATATGCATGATTTGTGATGTTGAATTTCAGTACGAACCCTTTTTTTTAACTGTTAACCTAACCTAACCTAACTATGTTAACGTAACCTAAGTAACCTAACCTAACCTCTGCATGGGACCCTTTTTAACTGTTAACCTAACCTAGCCTAACCCGGAAAAATGCAAAATCAGTAACACGAAAGTAGGTATTTTTCGGTTAAGAAGGTTGGAAACACTGCATACCCACTCATGACCCACAACGCTACTCTTAATACGAAAAATTGAAATTATTTTCATGAGAAAAGCAAAATCCCACCTTAAAGAATCTTTCGCAATGCAGAATAGGTAAGTACGAATGTTAAAAATGACTAAATAAACGAATGCGAGGTGTTCGGCCGAGATCGAACAGGTAATATACTTTTAAAACTAGTAAGGCACGACAATCTGCTACGTATAATTGCAGAAGATACGAAGTAAATCAGATGAGAATAATTGTAATAGTATTGCAAACAAGAAATAATTAGCTGTATCGCTATGTGTAAAGCTAACTCAATATGTAAACGGCGGTGTTTTTGAAGATTCAACAATAACAGTAAACCCCGCACACTATACGCACATGTATTCTAATTTAGTGTTCGCAAATCTTATAGTGCAACTGAAGTTTTGAGTTTGGCGACTCTCTTGTAATATTGTATCGCCAATTGTGTCTTAAAAGTTCTTACACTTATAATTGTGACAGAAATTTTTAGTTTCCTTAGTATTTATTTATTTAAGTCAAGTCAATTCGTTAACTAGCTTTTTTTATTTGTGCTTTTTTGTCAGACAATTTGTCTTTGTTGTATTTTGTTTACTTTGTGCCGCTTTCCTACCTTCATAGCGCAATCACGACGACGACGACAACTGTTAAAATTCGTCGAAATATATGGGGGGGGGGCACTGAGTGCTTAATTCTATAGAAGTCAACCCGGTAATCATGGCTTCGAAGCATCACTCACCGCAAATATTGAAATGATGCTTCAATAGATTTGTTGACCTGGGCATGGATGTTTGTGAGTTCATTCATCAATTTCATATCATCTTCGCAAATTAGCCAAAAGTGGCACAAAAGGCGCAGTAAAATAAAGCAAATCAATCAATCCATCAATAGATTTGTGAAAATTTATGCTGACGAAAATTCTTTCAGTGTCTATTTTTCTCTTTCCTGGGTGTTTTTAAGACAGAAGACGTACATCGATTCAGGTTATTCTTATATGCTTAGTTACTTGTTATATGTTTAATTACTTGTATATGCTTAATTTGTAATGAATTGATTGGATTTTCAAGCAATGCTGTTTCATGGGAACAAATCGGAAATATGTCAAAAAAAAAAAAAAATACGGAGTTTCAAAGGTATTGCACTTTTTAGTAGGTGTTGTTTTGTTTTCGACGTAGCAAGTTTCCAAGAAATCGGAATGTGTAGGCTTAATTACAGTTAGTGTCATCTGCTGGCAGTAACTGACACCAGCTGCATACTATCATAGCCCGCTGCGATCCTTCCAGCCTCGGCGGTTCGCCGTCGCATATTCAATTCTGTGTACATTTACGCTGGTAGCGAGTAAGGTTGCCAGATTTCTAAAATAAAAAAAACTGGACATATAGACATGGATATAATTAAATTTATTTTTATAACATTTTTAAACATTACAAAATCAATTGCAGTTTAAAGCATTGTTAATGTTGAATTTTTAACATTTTGACAAAATATATTAATATTTGAGTGAACACTTGGCGTCGTTTAAGATGACCTTTGTTTAGAATAATCACTACTATAAGAACACTTTCTTTTTGGCATGACGAAATAAAACTTTTTACATCACCTAATCCCTGAATATTATCCACTGCACTCTGCTTCCACTGACCAAGAAAAGAAACAATTGATAGCTGTATTAGAACCAGAACTGCCTTTGCCAGTCGTGAGTCTCTTCTTATTCGACATATCGATAATCGACAATGAGCAGTTTTACGCCAATGTTAATATGAGGTTTGAGTGAGTGGTAAATGGTAATTGGTATTCAATTAGGTTAGTTATAAATTATTAATTACTTGTTGCATAAAATGATTTTGAAATTTTAATTAGTTTAAATGGGGCAATTAGTTTACGGGACAAATGGGCGCCCCGAGAACATTTTCCGGGACACTGGGACATTTCTTTAAAAAAGGGGACAATCTCGTAACCCTAGTAGTGAGTGAATGTTTAATTATTATGTTGTGTACGTTCGTAATTATTATGTTGTGTACGTTCGAAGTTATATTTACTGCAGTAGCGTAGCGTCCTAATACGCCCATACGCCCGGCGTTCCCTGATTTAAAATTTTAATAATGCGTAAATGCTGTAAATATAAAGTAAAACGTGACTAATTATATACATGTTTGAGCATAATGGCATTATAAAATTTTTCGCGATCCGTCTACAACGCTCCACTAACAGCTCTCCTTGTAGCATTTCTCTAATGTCTTTGCTTGCCGGACGCCGGCTAGGTTTGGCGTACAGGACCATGCCTGCCTGTAGGCAGAGAGAAGGAGGGAAAGCTTGTGGCTTGGATCTCTACAGCACGGGCGAAATGCTCTCGCCATATGCGGGCGTACGGAGACCTGATTGGTTCTAGGGGCCATGTGACCTTTCCTGCCTTCCGATTCAAGGCGCTGTACTTCCGATGCAGACGACAGAAGTAGAATTCCTACCCGGTTTTTAGCGCTCGTGCCTCTGCTCAATCTGTGTGATGCTACAATAAGCAATATTGACTGACGTATCTTTCCTTAATGACCATTGCATCGTGTAATTTATCGCAAGAACAGTGAAGTGCATTAAAAACTAAAAGAACAAAAAAGTTTTTGTCAAATAAGTTGATAAAGTCCTCGTGGTAGAAGTTCAGCCTGTGGCTGCTCTACCACCTAACAAACAAAACTATTTATTTAAAAAAATATATTTTTTCGTTAGTATCTAACTGCCTAATATTGAGAGTAGTGTATATTAGCCGTTTCAACGCAACACTTGGTACGAGCCCTCTTTTTTTATGGATTTAACCTCAGTGGTAGCATATTTTGACGATTTTTTTGTTGATTTTATAGCGTTTGACGACTTTTCAGTGCAATTTTCACCGCATCTAATTTTTTCCCCACTCACACTTGGTACGAATGCCACGATCTTACGTGATATAACTTAACCTATCCTTTTTTTTTTTCTTACAATTTTTTTTTTACGATCTTCAGTGATATAACTTAACCTATCATTTTTTTTTTTACGCACCGACATTGGACTCCGTTTGTTTTAATATTTCAGTCGAGAAAAATAGAGAACATGAAGACGATACCTGAGGAAATAGTTCTAGTGTTTGCTACTAGATGTCGCAACCGGCGATGTGGACGCAGTGTTGCCACACTATGAGGGCCTTCCCAAGGGGCAAAATTTCCCTTTTTGGACCATTTTTCCCCTTCACCTAAGCAAATGACATAATAGAATAATAATTAGTTGTGGTAGTAAAAGCAGCATTATTAGCGGTGGTGCAGTTGCGGTATTGTGGTATTTTTAATCGAAATTTCTCTTTTGGCTAAAAATCTCGGTCATGTGGCAACACTGCGTGGATGCATAAAAGAACAATTATACACAACCTTTTTCGGTTCTCCTCTGTAGCCGTGCGTGTTAAGGCGTTCACTCGTTCTTGTCATTGTTCGTTCTACGTGTGTCCTATAGGTTCGAACCCGGTCGTGGTCGAAAGTTTTTCAGCGTGTCTAGGAGTTTTTAACAGTGAGTCTCCGGATTCTGAACGGGGTTGTTTAATGTATATGTTGTTCTTTATATATATATATATATGGTGTTTATGTATGTATCCAAAGCACATTGGAAACAATATTCGATCATTAGCTGCGTTCAACCACTGCTGCGGAGGAGTGACCACCCCCTGTCCCCGGGGTCCTATTCCTGTCCCTGGGCTCGTGTTCCCGGGGTCCCTGTCCCTGTTCCCGGTTAAGTTAGGTTAAGTTGTCTAATATCTATGTCTAATGTCTATGTCCATGTCTCTGTCCTTGTAGGTTTTTGTCAAAAATTCGAGATATTTGCAATTTAACGCTGGACTTGGAAAATTTTCGACAGATGGGGGTCAAATTTGGTTCTATGACGACCTATGTTCATTTTGGTATGAGTGGACAGAGGACACCGAGACTCGACCAACGCACTAAACCCGACCTCTCTACGACTATTTGTTCGGAAGTTACGAGTGATCAAAGTTTTTGGGGGTTGGGCTAACTTCTTACCCCTTGGCCCCAGGACCACCAAACTTGGTACACGTATTCTCCACCTCCAAAGTCGACAAGGGGGTACCTTCGCTACCGGGATGGGGGTGTTTTTCGAGTTATTTTTTCGATAACTCTTACCATTTTCGAGATATTTGCAAATTTAAGATTTTTTAACACAGGACTTGGAAAATTTTCGGAATATTTTTTTTTGGTTCCATGATAACCTACGCTAATTTTGTTATGAGAGGACAGAGGACACCGAGACGATGCTAACGCAAGAAATCCCAGCTCTCTCTGATCATTTTTTCAAAAGTTACGAGTGATCAAAAACATTTTTGGCAATTGGCCCACCCTTGACCTCCAAGAACCTCCGAAAACTTGGTACACGTACTCTGCATCACCAAACTCGACAAGAGGGTCAACGGGAAGGATATTCGCGCTATCTCTTACTGTTTTCGAGACATTTTGCATTTTAACGCTGGACTTGGAAAATTTTCGACAGATGGGGGTCAAATTTGGTTCCATGACGACCTATGTTCATTTTGGTATGGGTGGACAGAGGACACCGAGACTCGACCGACGCACTAAACCCGACCTCTCTACGACTATTCGTTCGAAAGTTACGAGTGATCAAAGTTTTTGGGAGGGGGTGGGCTAACTTCTTACCCCTTGACCCCAGGACCACCAAAACTTGGTACACGTATTCTACACCTCCAAAATCGACAGGGGGTATCTAACGATACCGTATGGGGGTGTTTTTCGATATATTTTTTCGGTAACTCTTACCATTTTCGAGATATTTGCAATTTAAGATTTTTTTTACGCTGGACTTAGAAAATTTTCGGAACATTTTTTTTTTTGTTCCATGACGACCTATGTTTATTTTGGTATGGGAGGACAGAGGACACCGAGACTCGACCGACGCACTAAACCCGACCTCTCTACGCGTACTCTACGTCACCAAAAAAAAAATCTCCAAGTTTTGTGAACTAAGTGGTGCTTTGTTTGTGTGTAAGAAAAAATGCAATGCTTTTTGCACTTGGTTATCATCACCTAACATGTTATTAATGTTTTTTTTAAAATTAATTACAACTGAAAACTAATAATTAATATTATCTAAAGTTACTAATTAATAGTATACAAGTAATTGATATAATTTTTTTGTTCTTGTTGCTAGTGTTGGGTAATTATAGTTGTTGCAAAATATATAGCTCTCGCGTATGACAGTTTCTGAGTTTTGTTGGGTATATATAGACGAATCGAAATTTTACTTGTTATGTTAAATTGTATGTTAGGGTGCATGGTAGGAGAAATCATTGTATATTAGAGCGCTCTTTTAATGATTTGACTATAACTGCATACAGGCAGCCGTAAATTTAGCATAAAATATCCTGATCCTGTTTCTTCTAGCATGTGCGACGTTTGTTGTGGTGGGCTCATTGGGGGAAATGTGATTCTCCCATGATGTCATCTGACTTACTAGCATATGCGATACGAAGAACAGGTGTGTATGTGGCTTACTAGGATTAGGCTCATGGTAATGAGGTCCTAGTAGCTGAAACGTTGTCGGGGTATTTTGCAAACATTTTCCTTAAACAGTTAACAAATATAATATTTTTTTTTTAATTCAGACATTAGATGGATTTTACAAATATATTAAAAAAAAAATAGGTTAGGTAATTGTGGCTTCTACAGCTCGCCAAGCAGGGTGCTCTTGCATAAGCTCTTATCAGTCTGTAAGTTGTAATATATCAGCAACAAGCAACCTGCGCTAGAGGTAGATGCTCTTGACATTGTGTGTTCATGAAAAATAAAAGCTTGAGTAAATTTAGTTAGTTTTCAAGTAACTTTTTTTTTTTTGCTCTTGATATTGTGTTTTCTGATTAGTTAAAAAATACGTAATGTGATGACTCATATCTTCTGATTGCCATAACCATTTCAATCCGCACGCTGAACCTTCACCAAACTCTGCGTGTAATGATAAAACACACCAACACGTTCACCAAACTCTGCGTGTAATGATATTCTAAAACACACCAACTACGTTCTTAAATCTTCTGTAATAACAACACATTTTTTTTAAAGGAAACAATTCACATGTAACCTGCCTGCCTGCTAAATATCCAACAATGAACCCGCATCGTCTGTTGTTGTCAGGAGTGTTCAGTTTTTATGTTTGATCTCGTTCATTGCTGATATTGGTGTCCATTGTTGACATGCACAAAAATATTTTAGTTTTTCTTTCAAATGTCACCAATTTCATTTAAATACGATTATCCAAAGCGACGTAATACCACTTTAAAGTATGACAGTATATTTATGGGCACGGTGTACTATTTTCCTCCTAGTTTGCCTTTCGGTCTTCCATCAGAAGAAATGCTTGTAGTTAATATCACATAGTGACATCTTTTACTTATTTTTTTGTCAATTTGATATTTACTTTTATGTTGTTTTTGTTACTTTTTAATTTTTTTATGCTTATTATTATTATTATTGCTTTCTCGTTGTTGACAATTTCAGTGTAAAATGACCACCTGTGCTGTATCTGGAATTTTCTCAATAAATAAATAAATATGTCAAGTTCATAAAGTGATTTTTGTAATATGGAATAAAGAATAAAACCTTCAACAGTGGAAATAATCCATAATTGTTCCTGTGTTTAAAAAAAGGGGTGATAAAATGAACTGCAATAATTACCGTGGAATTTTCTCTACTCTCAACAAAATATAAAAATATTATCTCATATTCTTTTAGCAAGACTAACCCCATATGCTAATCAAAATATATGTGATTATCAATGTGGATTTAAACGTAACAAACCAAATTTTTCACATCAGACACACACTTGAGAAAAGTGGGAATATAACGAAAATGTACCTCCATTTAAAAAAAAGAAAAGAAACACATGATTCCATCAAAAGAGATAAAATATATTATCGATTTAGAATCTTGTTAATATGACTGACAAATGTACAATTCATGATAGGTTATTAAAAAAAGATGCAACATATCCATTGCTCTTTAATTTTACCTTAGAATATGCTATTAGGAAGGTAAAAGAAACTAACGAAATACTAAAATTAAACGATTTGACTCAACTGTTAGCATATGCAGATGATGTAAATACAATTAAGAATAATGCTAAAATATTTTTCAAAGCAGCTAAGGAAGTTAGCAAAGAGAAAATTACAGGCCGAAACCAAGTGATAATTACTCGTTTGAACCAGTTTCCAATGTCAAGTACTTGGGAGTAATACTAACAAATGAAAATTATATTAAAGAGGAAATGAAAAAAAAGGCTTAATTCGGAAAATGCATGTTATTTTTTCTCTGTCTCCTCGTTTAATATCTAAGAAACTAAATCTTAAAATATACAAAACAGTAATTTTGCCTATGGATGCGAAAACTTGATCCCTTGAAGATAAATTGAGAGTATTTGAAAATAAGATCCTTAGGAAAATATTTCAGCCTAAAAGGGATGAAGAAACAAGTGAATGGAGAAGGTTACATAATTTAGAAGTACATAATTTATATTTATTTTCAAATATTATTAGATTGATGATTAAATCACGAAGACTTGGGTAGGCACGAATGAGAAAGGAAAAAAAAATAAGAGTTTACAGGATTCTTGTTGGGAAACCTGATGGTAAAGGACCAAAACGAAGATGGACCTAAAAGAAATCGGTAAAGATGGAATAGAATCTATATAAATCTTGCTCAGGATAATTACAAATGGAAAACCCATATTGCTGCAGCCATGAACTTTCGGATTCAAGAAGGCTAGAGAGTTTGTTAGTTAATTAGTATACAAATGTAATATAATTTCACATATTTCAGAAACCAAAAGACAGCAACATGCTATTTATATTGACAAGGGAATTCCTACAAAACTAATTTTCCTCGTACGTTTACCAATAGCACTTACATCGTGTTTTTACTTCAATTATTCAATTATGCGATGCAAAGAAGATAAGAATTTCCGTGACTTTATAACATAAATTTGTGCGTTGAGAGAAAAATGGAAATGAAGAGCTGTGCTCCAAAAACCAAAGAAACACGCTTTTGACTGACGAGCGGGAAACATATTAGAAATCAAGGACGAAAATTATGAACAGCGAATGCATGCTTCAGAGGAGAGAGGGGGATATTCAAAAGGAGGTGGAACACAGTAAAGCTCTTCCATGATAATTTTTGCTTTCTGATCATAAACGCTGTTGTAATTATTATCATTATTGAATGGTTAATTAGGTGCTCGGTTTACGCTGCCCCTCCGAATGAAAGATGGAATATATACAAGCCTGCGCCTCCTAAATTCATCGTGGATATGAGGATGAATCGCGAAATGAGACGAACCGGAAACTTCCAATAATTTTATTTTTTTTAGAATAAAAAGGAGGTTGTTAAGGAGGTCAAATGACAAGTTCCGTAATTGGATTGCTATTCTCTTTATAACTTGTTAATTTTATTACGAACGAAGCAAGAATGCTGTAATATTATTGATCAGATCATCGTTTATCTTGTCCGCATCGATTAATCTCCTTATGTTCTTCTTCTTCGTCTTCTCGTTTTCGTCCAGAGTCGTGTCCATCTCTCCTGCTATCACAATCGAGACTTCTAGATTATTAGTTCTTCTCCCTGCAATTTTAGAAATGTAATTTTTCATGATTATCCAGCGAACGCCGGAGAAATTTCAGCAATGTTGATTACTTAAAGGATGTTGTTATTTTTATCCGATACAATTTTTGAAAATTTTATACATCACTTCCGGGGGCAGGTTGGTTAAAAAACGCAATACCGAAGGTTCTATGTTGTTGTTTTTTCACTTTTTTGTTGTTTGGCCTATTTTGAATTTGGGAGTTATTTTTTAGAATTATTTTGCCTCTCGCGACACGTTCGACTATTCGCGACAATACGTTTCAACCTTTTTGTATAAACGTTTACCGGAACGTTGAAATTTGGTTTGTTACGTTTAAATCCACATTGATAATCACATATATTTTGATTAGCATATGGGGTTAGTCTTGCTAAAAGAATATGAGATAATATTTTTATATTTTGTTGAGAGTAGAGAAAATTCCACGGTAATTATTGCAGTTCATTTTATCACCCCTTTTTTTAAACACAGGAACAATTATGGATTATTTCCACTGTTGAAGGTTTTATTCTTTATTCCATATTACAAAAATCACTTTATGAACTTGACATATTTATTTATTTATTGAGAAAATTCCAGATACAGCACAGGTGGTCATTTTACACTGAAATTGTCAACAACGAGAAAGCAATAATAATAATAATAAGCATAAAAAAATTAAAAAGTAACAAAAACAACATAAAAGTAAATATCAAATTGACAAAAAAATAAGTAAAAGATGTCACTATGTGATATTAACTACAAGCATTTCTTCTGATGGAAGACCGAAAGGCAAACTAGGAGGAAAATAGTACACCGTGCCCATAAATATACTGTCATACTTTAAAGTGGTATTACGTCGCTTTGGATAATCGTATTTAAATGAAATTGGTGACATTTGAAAGAAAAACTAAAATATTTTTGTGCATGTCAACAATGGACACCAATATCAGCAATGAACGAGATCAAACATAAAAACTGAACACTCCTGACAACAACAGACGATGCGGGTTCATTGTTGGATATTTAGCAGGCAGGCAGGTTACATGTGAATTGTTTCCTTTAAAAAAAATGTGTTGTTATTACAGAAGATTTAAGAACGTAGTTGGTGTGTTTTAGAATATCATTACACGCAGAGTTTGGTGAACGTGTTGGTGTGTTTTATCATTACACGCAGAGTTTGGTGAAGGTTCAGCGTGCGGATTGAAATGGTTATGGCAATCAGAAGATATGAGTCATCACATTACGTATTTTTTAACTAATCAGAAAACACAATATCAAGAGCAAAAAAAAAAAAGTTACTTGAAAACTAACTAAATTTACTCAAGCTTTTATTTTTCATGAACACACAATGTCAAGAGCATCTACCTCTAGCGCAGGTTGCTTGTTGCTGATATATTACAACTTACAGACTGATAAGAGCTTATGCAAGAGCACCCTGCTTGGCGAGCTGTAGAAGCCACAATTACCTAACCTATTTTTTTTTAAATATATTTGTAAAATCCATCTAATGTCTGAATTAAAAAAAAAATATTATATTTGTTAACTGTTTAAGGAAAATGTTTGCAAAATACCCCGACAACGTTTCAGCTACTAGGACCTCATTACCATGAGCCTAATCCTAGTAAGCCACATACACACCTGTTCTTCGTATCGCATATGCTAGTAAGTCAGATGACATCATGGGAGAATCACATTTCCCCCAATGAGCCCACCACAACAAACGTCGCACATGCTAGAAGAAACAGGATCAGGATATTTTATGCTAAATTTACGGCTGCCTGTATGCAGTTATAGTCAAATCATTAAAAGAGCGCTCTAATATACAATGATTTCTCCTACCATGCACCCTAACATACAATTTAACATAACAAGTAAAATTTCGATTCGTCTATATATACCCAACAAAACTCAGAAACTGTCATACGCGAGAGCTATATATTTTGCAACAACTATAATTACCCAACACTAGCAACAAGAACAAAAAAATTATATCAATTACTTGTATACTATTAATTAGTAACTTTAGATAATATTAATTATTAGTTTTCAGTTGTAATTAATTTTAAAAAAACCATTAATAACATGTTAGGTGATGATAACCAAGTGCAAAAAGCATTGCATTTTTTCTTACACACAAACAAAGCACCACTTAGAACCAAATTTGACCCCCATCTGTCGAAAATTTTCCAAGTCCAGCGTTAAAATGCAAAATGTCTCGAAAACAGTAAGAGATAGCGCGAATATCCTTCCCGTTGACCCTCTTGTCGAGTTTGGTGATGCAGAGTACGTGTACCAAGTTTTCGGAGGTTCTTGGAGGTCAAGGGTGGGCCAATTGCCAAAAATGTTTTTGATCACTCGTAACTTTTGAAAAAATGATCAGAGAGAGCTGGGATTTCTTGCGTTAGCATCGTCTCGGTGTCCTCTGTCCTCTCATAACAAAATTAGCGTAGGTTATCATGGAACCAAAAAAAAATATTCCGAAAATTTTCCAAGTCCTGTGTTAAAAAATCTTAAATTTGCAAATATCTCGAAAATGGTAAGAGTTATCGAAAAAATAACTCGAAAAACACCCCCATCCCGGTAGCGAAGGTACCCCCTTGTCGACTTTGGAGGTGGAGAATACGTGTACCAAGTTTGGTGGTCCTGGGGCCAAGGGGTAAGAAGTTAGCCCAACCCCCAAAAACTTTGATCACTCGTAACTTCCGAACAAATAGTCGTAGAGAGGTCGGGTTTAGTGCGTTGGTCGAGTCTCGGTGTCCTCTGTCCACTCATACCAAAATGAACATAGGTCGTCATAGAACCAAATTTGACCCCCATCTGTCGAAAATTTTCCAAGTCCAGCGTTAAATTGCAAATATCTCGAATTTTTGACAAAAACCTACAAGGACAGAGACATGGACATAGACATTAGACAACTTAACCGGGAACAGGGACAGGGACCCCGGGAACACGAGCCCAGGGACAGGAATAGGACCCCGGGGACAGGGGGTGGTCACTCCTCCGCAGCAGTGGTTGAACGCAGCTAATGATCGAATATTGTTTCCAATGTGCTTTGGATACATACATAAACACCATATATATATATATATATATAAAGAACAACATATACATTAAACAACCCCGTTCAGAATCCGGAGACTCACTGTTAAAAACTCCTAGACACGCTGAAAAACTTTCGACCACGACCGGGTTCGAACCTATAGGACACACGTAGAACGAACAATGACAAGAACGAGTGAACGCCTTAACACGCACGGCTACAGAGGAGAACCGAAAAAGGTTGTGTATAATTGTTCTTTTATGCATCCACGCAGTGTTGCCACATGACCGAGATTTTTAGCCAAAAGAGAAATTTCGATTAAAAATACCACAATACCGCAACTGCACCACCGCTAATAATGCTGCTTTTACTACCACAACTAATTATTATTCTATTATGTCATTTGCTTAGGTGAAGGGGAAAAATGGTCCAAAAAGGGAAATTTTGCCCCTTGGGAAGGCCCTCATAGTGTGGCAACACTGCGTCCACATCGCTGGTGGCGACATCTAGTAGCAAACACTAGAACTATTTCCTCAGGTATCGTCTTCATGTTCTCTATTTTTCTCGACTGAAATATTAAAACAAACGGAGTCCAATGTCGGTGCGTAAAAAAAAAATGATAGGTTAAGTTATATCACTGAAGATAGTAAAAAAAAATTGTAAGAAAAAAAAAGGACAGGTTAAGTTATATCACGTAAGATCGTGGCATTCGTACCAAGTGTGAGTGGGGAAAAAATTAGATGCGGTGAAAATTGCACTGAAAAGTCGTCAAACGCTATAAAATCAACAAAAAAATCGTCAAAATATGCTACCACTGAGGTTAAATCCATAAAAAAAGAGGGCTCGTACCAAGTTTTGCGTTGAAACGGCTAACACTACTATTGTGCCAGTGGAAATGTTTAGTATTCGTTTCAAAACTCTTAACATTGTATGATCTCTTGACAAAATTATTTTAAAATGTTTATCAGCATTCTCAAGATACAATAAACAGTGGTCTGAAACTCTGAATTACTACTAATAGGCACTGTTACGTCAGTAGAGTGTACGATTGTTGGATCATCCACCCACCTTCGTGTCAGAGTGTTTTGCACAGCGCGCTAAGACGCCAGAGGTTTCCGGTTCGAATCCCGGCCTACGCATGTTCTTTGTGAGTGTCTCTTCATCAATATCATCACTCATATTCATATTTGCGATTAGCCAAAAGTGGTAGAAAGTGAAAATAAATCAAATCAATCAATAGTTGTATCATCCACAACAATGAAGTCTACTGTTGTTCTAGAGGCGCTTGTGATTCAGGTAGGTTTTTTAATTACATCCGTCATGACGAACGGTTTCCTTGATTATAAAATACTGTTTTGCTACACATGTGTTACGTGTGGAGCAAAATACTCCGAATGGTGTACGGTGTTTCTGATTTGAGCAATCTAATTAAAAATGGTATAAAACAGTGCTCCAAGCATTTATTGCGCACTGAGGCATCTTATTTTCTAGATAAGACAAGCATGGATCATGTTTTATCGGAACCCGTCTGACTTAATGTAATAAACACAATGAGATTTTAAATAGACAATACATATGTCGGCTAATTCCATAAGTAAACTCTTAAGCAAAAAAAAAAAAGAAAAAGGCCTACCCTTCCTTCTAACTTGACGTTCCCATCCGAAATGCTCATGCTACGCCACTGATTTACTGTTGTTACAAAGTTATAACGTCGAACATCTCTTAAAACAAGTTAAAACAAGAACAGCCGTAAAAGGTAAGCTATTTAGAAACAGTAGTTTAATTTTGAATGTAGCGGCGAAACGCTGAAAAGTGCATGTTCTTATCATGAATGAATAGTACTGTTAATGGGATATGTTCCCAAACAAACTTCGAATATTTATATCCAGCTTTGCCGCTGGAAATTGGCTAGGCAATAATGGTCCGTTATTTCATAGCATGCCGAAAGAAACATGAAATTCTTTCCCGCTTACATGCTGCTATTACTGCGTATTATTTTAAAAGTATGTGAATTCTATTGCCTTAGTGTGAATTTCGATTACATTAATTAAGGAAGTAGAAACCACGGTGGTCTTGTCGTTAAGGCTTCAGATTACCGCGTGGGGGACCCTGTTTGATCGTCTCGTGTAAAATTATCCAATGGTGTTCCTGCATAAGAGGGTCATGGTCTCACCCAAGTTTACATCAGTGGGTACCTAAGGGAAGACCTGGGTAAGAAAATTCAGCCGGAGCGTGGTGTTGATCACATCACTTCCACTGTGTCCGAGATCGAGAATGTGTGAAACCAAACTGCATACCCTAAGGCACCTTCGTACAAACCAGGGTGCGAAATCACCGCAGGTTGGTGGGGGAAAGGAACAGACACACATACACTATATAAATATATAAAATGCTATTAAATATGTCAATTATTACATAATCAAATTATGTTATAAAATATACAATATACTATTATATCGACTGTCCTTCATTTAAAATTCGATTGCAAATTGAAGATTCTCGTTATATGCTACTGATGCTATTTTTGGATTTGGAATTTAAAAGTTAGGCTATTTTGCACCCGTCACTTTATACGGGGTCCAGCCCCTTACCTGAACTAAAATGTAAATAATAACGTAACTGAAACGTTGGAAGACTAAAATATTCTGACTAAGGTTAACAGAACTAAAATAAACATAACTGTAATGTCGTGTCGTAAATAAAATATTACAATATTCTGACTTCGGTTAAAAGCTGAGGCTCTAAAGGTTCACTCAGCACACATAAGAACAAAACACAGGACAACACACAGAATTATACTGGTCATAGTGCCAGGGCCTCGTTCGTCTGCAAAATGCAGTACAGGGTGTACTACGTGGAAGTGAGGTTGACAATTGGGTGTACTACGTGAAGGTCACCCCTTACACCCCGCTACTGATGACATGAACAATGATTTGCGTGACTAAAGGGGAGGGGCTAAAATTAAGACACATTAAGGACATAATAGTTTCCTTTTTAAAAATCACATCTAAAATGCTGTTACATGTTTTATTAATATATTTATATACTTTGAGGTAGCTGACGAAAGGCGGTGAGAAATGGAGAACAAATAATAAGTCGGACTATCGATATCCTTAGAGATGAGACTCTTTGTTGTCCGTTCTTTGCGTATGTTTTGGATATTATTCCAGTAAAGTCGTATATTCGACTCCCAAACTAATTGTTTGTTTGTTGTTAGAACAAAAACTCTCTCCACAGAAAAGTTTGGGGGGGGGGTAAATTTCAGAACAAGATCGTTAGTGGGGGAATTTCCCATGCCCCTCCTCCCGGATTTCGCACCCTGATGCAACCGAAGCTTTTTTTTTTCCTAGGGGAAGGGGACAAACAACGATTCGGTATTGTGGAAATGTTTTATTTTGACTTATTTGAAAATGGAATAACATTTATTTTACTTTTTACATAAAAACCACAATGAACCAAATGACATTTTTCAAGACTAGTTTTCCAGGGTGAAATGCCCCTCCTTGCCCCCGCTGGATACGCCAATGTGCCATACATGGATAATCTGTTTTCGTTTTGTTATTAAGAACATAAATCAATCACTTTGTTACGTTTATTTTTGATTTTATTTATTTGTTTTTGGCTTTCTTTTGAGCCTCTCGGCAAAAATCAGTACAGTGGGATCCATGAGTATTACCGTGCAAATTGTCCATCACCATGTTCTTGCACTTTATTTGACCCAATAAGAGCTCCAAGAATTAAAAGAAAACTTAAAGCAAGCTGTTGACAACTTCTTCACCAACATACATAATAATCCATCGCTTAACACATAGGATGTAAGAGAAAAATTAATGAATATAGTCATGGACAATTTGTCGAGCAATACTGGTGGATCCTACTGTACAACTATCTTCCCTTGTTTATGTTGCTGGATTTGTAACGAAAAAAGTTATACAAATCATGGCCTGCTCCAAATGCAACGCACAAATATCTACCCAATCCTGTAGTTCGGCATTTACGTATATGGACCTAATTCATAAAAGTGACAAAAATCGAATGCTGCACTATCCATCGACCAGATTTATAGGTGTTTCTTTAACATTTCAAAAAATCATCGAAAACGCTGTGCGTCTCTTACCGAGAGTGTTTTTGAAGCGAAACCTACAAGAAAATATAGAGCCTAGTAAGGCTTTAAGAGTCTTAAAGCCTTACTAGGCTCTATTAAGACAGGACAGTGTTGTTCTGTTCCACGAATAATGATCATTCTGAAGACGTAAGTGAATTTATCTGCAGATTCTTCATTCCAATAGTGTTGAAATGCATTGCTTCCTCAACGACAGAAATGTTTGAAAGACCTAAATACTTAAATCACAAGTCCCTCGGTCGTAAAGTTCACCTGCTTTAGATGCGTCTTGGTAGAAGCAGACTGGTCCGACATCAGCGCCATGCGGCAGAAATTGGAAGTTCTTGGAATAACATGAGAGCAAGTAGAGTGCCGAGGCTGGAAGGATCGTAGTTATGAAAAAGAAGACAGTGAGTGAATAAACCTTGGTGTATATAAAATTAACTAGTTCAGGCCAATTCATCACGAATCAACGTGATCAGTTTCAGCGAAGACTTATTTTGTAATTTGAGTTCTTGCCATTGAATCAAATCTTGGCCACTAATTGTTCAACTTTGGCGCTTCCATGCTACACGTTGGTCGCCAAATGGCACCTAAAGGCCGAAGTTAATGTGTTTCAAATTTTCAAGTGTTGGTGGCTTGTAACATGAAAACTTCAACAGATATTTACATCGGGTTTTCTGCATTATAAAGCCTCATCCATTGAGATATTTTTCAATGCTCAACATTATCACTCTAACTCCATACAGGAAATCATAGAAAGTGGCAGAAGTAAGCGTTAATTTCTTTCCCAGAATCACACCTTTGAGTGTGAAAAATATATTTGGTCTAGGAATTAATTCGTGCGCCTGGACAAGAGATGGCGTAACGAGCGTATCGTCCCACAGTTCCGTGGCCGCGTCCGAATCGGCAGCAGATGTCACCTAGAGCACCGTTCCATCCGGGGATTCAGCCAACCTCCGTTGTCCGAATTCGCGGCAGACGTGGAGTCGGAGGAGAGAGCAGAGAGACGCGACTGATGCACGCTTGAATTCGCTGTGGCCCTGCGCTTGGCAGCCATATTCTAACTTTCACTTTGTACAGACAACATTTACTGATTAGAGGATGTAAAACTAGTGATACTTTAACATTTTATCGATAATACTGAATGTAGAAAAATTCTAATGATGATGAAATAGCGTGTTACATTTTTAATATGAGTAGTGAATAGGTGGAAATCATTGTGATATTTGTTTGGCGTCTGCCTTATTAGATTAGATTTATTTTCTTTTTGTGCGAGCCATAGGCTATACGCACTACATATTTTTGATTTTTCTACACTATTTTGTTACATATAGTTTTCGTTTAAGCTGTCTCTTACTTTGTTCCCTATATACACATTCTTCCCTTCCCTCGGAAGTTCTTCTTCCAGTCTTTCTCCTCACTTCTCTTTTCCTGCACTCTCACCAAAACATGCATACATTTTGCTTTACGCACACTTACACTATAAAGATGGCTCGTCTGGAGCATGATCACTCCACTTCGCTCAGCTAGCACATGGTCACCATACACTTCCACCAAAATACGATGACTTTCGGTAGCACTTTTCTGCATGTTAAAGTAATGAAGCAGAACACCCCGCAAAAACACTTTATCTGGCACGAACTGCGCCATGTTCAGTTGACTACAAAATGCTGTTGTTGACGCGTCAATCAACTGCCCTATACTACGAACGATGCGCGCTGACAGGAGTTTTCAACGCATGTGTGGCTACACGGGCCGTGTCCGGATTGGCAAACGCTCCGTCCCGTTCTTTCCCGTTGCTCTCGCGTGCCGTCGAAGTCACGTCCAAGTCGTCCGAATCTAGTACATGTCTTCTTGTACTAGTACGATTGTCACTTTCCCCGCCAGGTGTCAACCCGAACTTCACCCACCGCGCTCTGGGGCGCAGGCGCATCGCACGGAAGCACTACATATTTTTTATTTTTCTACACTATTTTGTTACATTTAGTGTTCGTTTAAGCTGTCTCTTACTTTGTTCCCTATATACACATTCTTCCCTTCCCTCGGAAGTTCTTCTTCCAGTCTTTCTCCTCACTTCTCCTTTCCTGCACTCTCACCAAAACACGCATACATTTTGCTTTACACACACTTACACTATAAATATGGCTCGTCTGGAGCATGATCACTCCACTTCGCTCAGCTAGCACATGGTCACCATACACTTCCACCAAAGTGTCAGAAGTGGTTTGCACGGTTTAGAAGTGGTGATTTCGGCCTGGAAGACCAAGAGCGACCTGGACAGCCAAAAAAATTTGAAGACGAAGAATTGAGAGCATTGCTCGATCAGGATTCGTGTCAAACGCAGGAAGAACTTGCAGAAGCATTAGGCGTTGATCAAACAACAGTTTCTAAACGCCTCAAAGCCATGGGAATGATTCAAAAGATGTCACATTGGGTTCCACATGAATTGAAAGACAGAGAGACATTGAAAGACGAAAAACCATTTGCGAATTGCTGCTTCAAAGACAGAAAAGAAAGGGGTTTTTGCATCGCATTGTTACTGGCGATGAGAAGTGGATCCATTACGAGAACGCGAAACGAAAAAAGGCCTGGGTGAAGCCAGGTGAACCAGGTCCATCACAACCGAAACGAGATATTCACTGTGCAAAGGTTATGCTGTGCATATGGTGGGATATGAAAGGTATGGTGTACTATGAGCTGCTGCAACCGGGTGAAACTATTAATGGAGAACGTTATCGACGACAATTAATGCGTTTGAAGGAAGCTCTGGCCAGGAAACGACCAGAATGGGAGAACAGACATGATAAACTTATTTTTCAACATGATAACGCTCGCCCACATGTCGCAAAACCGGTCAAAACCTATTTAGAAAATGTCGGATGGGAAGTTTTACCCCACCCGCCGTATTCACCAGACGTTGCTCCTTCGGACTACTACTTGTTCGATTGCATGAATAACGATTTGATTGGACAGCGGTTCACTTCTTCAGAAGATATCGAAAAATGGGTCTCTGACTGGATCGCTTCAAAGGATGAGGACTTCTTTCGCCACGGAATCCGTAACTTGCCTGACAGATGGGCGAAAGTGGTGGCTCGCGATGGACAATATTTTTCTTAAGGTATTTATGTATTTTGTGATTGAACTACAGCTTCAATGTGTGCGTAACAACCGCACGAATTATTCCTAGACCAAATATAAGAAACAAGGACGTATGTAGGGAGGTCCAGGGGATCCGGACCCCTGCCGAAAGACTTACTAATTACAAAAATTAAATTGTGAAAATATTCTTGTTTAGCATTTGTTGCATAATCAAGGGTTATTTATTTTCGCCGAACTTGCACAAAGCAAGGATTAGATTGGGACCATACAGCTTTGAATGACAGTACAAATGAAGATTTATGCACGCTACTATCTATAAAAATATGTACAAAATATCAACCAAGAACTTTACTTTTCCTCATCTGAATCTATATTCCTTTTTTGTTATTCAATAAATATTCAATTATTTATCTATTATTAATTTCTTTCCCAGGGCAGTTGTTTTATACAAATTTTGGAAATCTTAACTATACGTAAGCTAGATTGAATACGTGCTATTATATCTCTATTCGTACACTGTCTTTGTAACCATTCATGTAATAATAATAATAATAATACAATATTAATTATTTACATATCTTAATTAATCTAATACAATTATAATTAGATTGTTTAAATTTAAATATATTATTATTACTATTACAGTTCTCAGTACTTTAAATAAACTATTATACTTATTTCTGAGACATCTAGTTCGGACCCCCCGAAATATATTTCCAAATACGTGCTTGATAAGAAACTATCGAAGAGTTATAATTAGATGACTGATAACTGATGTCACGACAATCTCTCAATGCGACCCGGTCATGTGTAGCATTATATCTGGCGATTATATAGCAAAATGGAGTCAGGGTGTACTATGTGGAAGTGAGGTTGACAATTGGGTGTACTACGTGGAAGGATCACACCTTACACCCCAGCCCACATTGCGATTCTAAATGTGAATTTAGTCCAAAAATTACCATCAAGCCCCGAAGAAGACGCAACCGAAGCCCAGTAACAACTTCCCTTCTTTCCATATGATGAAATATTGAGTCAGCATGCATATCGTCTTATCACACTATAAAAAAATCTCATGGCGTGATTATGCAAATGAACCATAATGATATATAATACCGTGAAGATGCTTGTAATGTGATTTTAGTGGTTCTTTATCCGCTGGGTAATACCCATGTGTATTTCACAGCGTTATGGTTGGCAGAAATGCTGATGTTTGGTGTTATAGGCCAAGTAATAGCTTTCATGTAAGTTTTTTCTATGCCAGAAAACAGGAAAACACGGTCAAGGTCAGGTTGCAACACCGAAATCGAATTTTGCGCCAAACCTTGATATCGTAACCCGCGACGCATTTCACAAACACCCAAAGACCTTGTAAATATATTGTAGACCACTAGCTAGAGCCGGTGAATAGGAAAATTAATGAAGATGGCCTTGAAACAAGCCTGGGACGACAAAATACGAGGAATTGTGTAATATGATCCTCCCCCTTCTGATAAAATGAACTGCAATAATTACCGTGGAATTTCTCTACTCTCAACAACATATAAAATATTATCTAACATTATTTTAACAAGACTAACCCCATATGCTAATGAAGTTATAGGTGATTATCAATGTGGATTTAAACGTAACAGATCAACTACAGATCAAATTTTTCACATCAGACAGACACTTGAAAAAATGTCGGAATATAATCAAAATGTCCATCAGGTATTCATTGATTTAAAAAAAGCATATGATTCGGTCAAAAGAGATAAATTATATAATATATTAGTAGAGTTTGGAATACCTAAGAAGCTTGTTAGTATGATAAAAATATGCACATGTGAAACAGAAAGTAAAATTCGTGTGGGTATTAATATGTCTGACAAATTTACAATTCATGATGGGTTAAAACAAGGAGATGCATTATCTCCATTACTCTTTAATTTTGCCTTAGAATATGCTGTTAGGAAGGTAAAAGAAACTAAAGAAGGACTAAAATTAAATGGTGTGACTCAGTTGTTAGCATATGCAGATGATGTAGACTTACTGGGGGATGATGTGAATACAATTAAGAATAATGCTAAAACATTTTTCAAAACTGCTAAAGAGATAGGTTTGGAAGTTAACAAAGAGAAAACTAAATATATGCTTACAGGCCGAAACCAAGTGTTAGGTAATAATCAAAATCTAATTATTGATAAGAACTCGTTTGAACCAGTTTCCAAATTCAAATACTTAGGAGTAATATTAACAATGAAAATTATATTAAAGAGGAAATAAAAAGTAGGCTTAATTCAGAAAATGCATGTTACTTCTCTCTTCATAAACTTTTGTCTTCTCGTTTAATATCTAAGAAACTAAAAGTTAAAATATACAAAACAGTAATTTTGCCTGTAGTATTATATGGATGTGAAACTTGGTCCCTTACATTGAAAGATGAACATAAATTGAGAGTATTTGAAAATAAGATCCTTAGGAATATCTTTGAACCTAAAAGGGATGAGGAGACAGGTGAGTGGAGAAGGTTACATAATTTAGAACTACATAATTTGTATTCATGTCCAGATATTATTAGAATGATTAAATCAAGAAGACTTAGGTGGGCAGGCCATGTGGCACAAATGGGAGAGGAAAGAGGAGTTTACAAGATTCTTGTTGGGAAACCTGATGGTAAGAGACCTGTAGGAAGGTCAAGACGAAGATGGAGGGACAACGTTGAGATGGACCTAAGGGAAATCGGTAGGGATGGAAAAGAGTATATAGAACTTGCTCAAGATAGGGACAGAAGGAAGGCCTGTGTTGCTGCAGCCATGAACCTTCGGGTTTAAGAAGGCTAGAGAGTTAGTTAGTTATATCCTCCCCCTTCTTTTTACTATTTAACGTTCCAAGAACTGGGGAGTGTGAGTCCACTCAATACTGTGTCTGGAGACATACACACGCAGATGAAGAAACAAAGTTAATTTCCCTCAGCTCTTGTAGTCAACATCATGGGAACTCCAAAGGTCCGCACTGGAACCATCTCAGGAGGGCATAAAGAACTACTCGTACCACCGGATATACAGAGCATTCCCTGACATTCGCCACGAGACTCGGCGGCAAGCGGCCCGGGAAGCAGCGCTTGTCTTCCCCGGTAAATGGGGTCTGCGACAGTCGGTAGAGTCGGCTATTAAAATTATAGTTTTCATATTGTGTACTAACCTTGACTACAGAAGGTGTTGAAAATGATGTCCCTCTGCTGCAACATATTCCTGGCATCCCCGAAGGAAATTGGCATTTACACGAGCAAGTTCGTCTACTGTAATTCTCCCGATTTCTCGTACAATACTCTCTTTTAACTCACGGATGGTGTGCGGATTGTCTTTGTATACTTTATTTTTTAGATTTTTATACTTTTCCCCGTGACGTTATTATTTTACCATTTAAGAATTTTAGCGGCTCTAAATGCTGTGGTTTTTGAAACACCCGTTTCTTGTGAGAGGCGGCGGATAGATTTCCGAGGAGACTGTTCTAACCTTTGTCCCATCTCATCGAGTTTTTCCTCAGTAAGTACACGTGGGTTTTTCTTTCCGCTTTTATTCAGAACTGACCCTGTTACTCTAAACTTTTTTACGAGGTTTAATATAGTGGTCTTATGTGGAACGGGAACACCAAGAAATTTCGTTGCAAAACGTCGTCGCACTTCTCCACAATTCCTCTGTCCGAAGTAACACTCGACAAGATAAATCCTTTGCTGTAATGTAAACTTTTGTGGTGCCATATTAAACCACAATCTTCAACACACGGACACAACACAACGCAACTTCCGAGGGAGGATTATACTGACGTCAGTCTGCAACGTCAACAGAAAGGGAAAGAGAGCGAAGGCAGGGAGAGCGAAAAAAACATGTAGCGTGCGACTGTCGCGTACCCCCTTCGCCGGGAAAGACAAGCGCTGAAGGCGGGCCGCTTGCCGCAGAGTCTCGTAGCGAATGTCAGGGAATGCTCTGTAGGTTGATATCAATTTATTATAGCAAGGCAGTTTGTGTACATCCAGGTAGAAGGGGCGCAAGACAGAGAAACCGGCTATTTATGGATTTAAACGCGGTAACGTCTTAAACATCCGCCTGAGATCGTCCTTACGAATTTTACTCAGTATAAAAACCTGCTGGGTGGGAGCCAACTCAATACTAGGTCTGTAAACAGACTCACGCAGGCGCGGATACTAAGAATCAACTTGTTTAGCAACTAAAATTTGGCAAATTTATACAAGTTTTCTGTAATCTCGAACCCCTGCCCAGCAAGTTATGAAGACAAAATCTTTCTCAGGTTGCAATAAAATGTGCAGTTTATACATAAGTAAGCTTTGACAAATTATCTAAAAGGTTCTGATACATCTTTCTGAGTTAACAAATATTTGTACATTAATATGTAAGTATAAATTTCAAACATTCCGCCATCAGTTTCATACATAAAGATTAGTACGTTAACATCTTTCTAATTTTTAATTGGCGTTCATTCATTTACGTCATAATATAAAGTATATTGGAACAATCAAATCGACTCTTTTGATCATAACAAATCTATTAGTTTTAAACTTTGCACCTTATATATTTTTCTTTCTTTCTAATTCATCTATCAAATAAAGACAGGACATAACAATTTCTTGCTAAATACTATTTTACGACGCAAAAGACGGTAACAAACGTGAAAAATTATTGGAAATAGATTTAATATGAGAAGAGAATTTGAAGCTCTGCAAGACAAAATAGATCGGGTTATTGTCCGTCAACTATAAATATATTGACCGATTTCGCTTAAATGCAATGGAAAGCAACGGTGTCCAGCAACTCTCAATATTTCGACTCGAAATCTTTGAATTTACTGTAGTTATTGTATTGTTATTGTATAGTTGGCCCACACTTCCCTCCTAAACTGGCCGTTATATTCTAATAATTTTGTGACGCCAAATGTCGCGGGTTCGAATCGCGCTCGGGCTTGGTTGTTTGTGAATGTTTATTCATCCATTTCATCACTCATCCCCATCTTCGCAACTTAGCCAAGAGGCACAAAACGCGAAGTAAAATAAACTAAATCAATCAATCAATCTAATAATTTTAACAAAATTGTGGCTCAATAAATGGCCTAAAATTACTTGAAAATTAATTGTAGACATGTTTTGTAAAAAACGAAAATGATCTTGCAAGTTGTTTTCAACGTTATGGTGAAAATCAGTTCTTCAGTCTTGAAACGGGTCCGATTTCGCTCAAATGAAGTACCGTTTCAGGCTTTGAAGGTATGTAGCTGCAAAAACAATTTTTCTCAATGACTAAAAAAATAACTGGTTCATCGTGGTCTCAAATCGATATCTTGGACATCTTCGCCCACCTCCTTCCACCTCAGAGATTTTGCAGGAATCAGGTGATCATGCATGATAATTTGGGTATTGTGTTAGTTTTTGCCCCTTAAGGACAAAGTTTAAAAGTCGAAGAAAACTTTGCCAGAGCGAAAGTAGAAAGGCTGAGTATAAACAGTGAAAGGGTGTAAATTATATTTCTCAAAAATTGACAGGCTATTAACTGTGAACTTCTGAAGACAGTTGCATCGCTACCTGCAAAGTATAATATAATATTTGTATAAATGTATCTTCAAAGCTGGAAATAGAGGGGAAAAGTCAGTGACTTTCACGTATATCATTTTGTCCCATCTCAACGTGACTGACTGAGATAATTCAACATATTGTCACTAGATGGTGCACATGCACTTATCTTCATAAGTGGGGTATTGTGTTCTGAAGGAGGTTTATTTTAATATGTAATTTGTAAAATAAATCATATTTATAAACTTATTCAAGCACGGATACGATGTTATTCAATGTTAAGTTAGTTTCACATCTAACTAGCTTAATTTGTAAACCGTTCCTTAATGTGTATGCTAGGTTATTTGTTTAATAAAACATGCAAACAGGAAAAAAAACGTTCGTAAATTATTCTGAGCCCTTATCTCGTCTCCTTGCATATATCAAACGCCCTGTTCCAGCAATTGGTAAAATAACCCCACAGGTGTACCCGCTGTATCTATAACAAGTAATCTTGTTCCGTCCTTGAACTTTTTTTACCTGGAAAAATTATGTGTGTGTTATACACTAGACTCTCGCTAATCTGACCCTCAATAGTCCGCCCTCTCAGTAGTCCGGCCCACATCCGGCCTGCAGTCACTCAAGCAGAAATGACGCGCACAAGAATGAATTATCGTGTTCAACAATGTTGTTAGTTAAAAATGATGAACAATGCTATACATACGTACAGTATTTGAAATTGTGACTTTCTTACAGTAAAGTTCAGTACATACTATGGCTTCTAAAAGGAAACACGTAAAGTACAGCCTGTATAGTCCCTATGTGTTTAAACTACATAGTAGTACGTAATTTCCGACCCTCTCAATAATCCGGCACTTCCGCGAATCCGGCACCTATATGTGCAAGGAATGGCCGGATAAGCGAGAGTCTAGTATACTTGGAAGAGCATTTACTTACACCAACAATAACAAGAGTGGTTATCGCACTTAATCATCAGAATATTTATTTACTCTTCATCCCATAATACTCGGTGGAAACATGTACTAGATCAATATTTGAACTTTACAGTTTTGTGAACACTTGTTTACATTTCACAGTATTAATTTATGTCTCTCTCACACGATCGCTTCTGTAATTAAAGTTCTGGGAAACTTCAAGCCAAACCTTACCGTCACAATCTTGAAGCGAGTGGTCACCACACAGTGGCGTGCCCAGGATTTTCTTAAGGGCTTTACGTATACTCCTTTTAGTAGTAAGTCCTCATTTTGCCATCTTTTTCTGTCTTTGGCGGTTTTCAAAATTCCTAAAATGAACTTTTTATCTCGGAGGTCGCACAGAGTAAACTTTATGACTAAGTTCCTAATGTTAATAAAAAAATCATTTCAGTACACTAACTTTATGAAATGTAAAAAAAAGCTAATGAAAACAACTGTGCTGGATAATCAGTCTTGTGGTGGTGAATCGAATAGAATTCTCTTCGATTATGATGATAATATAATAATAATAATTAGGAATAAAATTGTGTTTTATTAGTTTATAATAGTTACTATTTTGTAACAATAATTATTATCTTACCGGTATTGTGTCTAGTATTCAAGTTTTATCAAAGGCTTGACCCCCTACAAGAGTTTGTGGCGACGCCAATGGTCTCGCTATCTCTCAACGCAGTCCTTGGCTCGAATCCTGACCTAGCCTGTCCTTCTTGTTTGTCCGTTCATCGTTTCGTTTTCCCTTCATCTTCATCGCCACGATAGAATCATTGTGATGGAAATGTGGCGTCAGTTTGTCCTAATACATTGTCCAGTCCTAACATGTGTAGAAGAATGTTTAGTCTATTGCCTTATCGGTTAGTCCAGAATTCACATGCAATAGTTCAATTCAAGCTACGTAATAATACTACTAGATGGCAGCACTCGGCGGATGTTGCTTTTTCATAGTGGATAAAAGTGTTGAATTGAGACAAATCAGATACAGTGGCATCTGATCTGTCTATTTTCTATAAACTAATGACAGAATATGTTTCTTCTACACTCATGGTTCGATAATTTGAGTTTGTTACTTAAGTTACTGTATTCATAATAAATAATTGAAAAATGATTATAAATTTATATAAATCGAAATTTAATGGATGCCATATTTGATAGGCATATTCTAAGAGAACAGTAAACGAGGTTACTTGGTATGAGACGTACAGTCATGGGCACTTCTGGGTTGGAACGATATCATTAGCTTTGCTTTCAGTGGAACTGTTAGAAGTTAGAACCCAAAAGTGTCCGTGACTGTATAAGAGAACATGAAAGGATACCGCATTTGGCTAAGCCTCGTTTCACGTCGCCACTGAATTCAACTATTTGGCGCGAAAAATCCAATGTGATAGAAAATTGACCAATTTACAGTTCTTACGTACAGCCAAAACTTTCGAATTTAATTGTAAAAATATTTTATCTTACATAAAGATAAATGATAGTAGTAAATTGCAGCTGTGTTCACCATAAATACGTATATTTTTAAAAACTGAATCATTAAATTTATATTAAATATACATGTCAGGTATGTAAAAGGTGGCTAAAGGTTCTAGCATACGCGCCCAGATTTGAACAAAGAGGTTCATATTTTGTAACTTTGTTCATATGATTTGTGAAGCAATAATGTACGGTAGGATGCACAAGTATTACTCGGCAAATTGGCCATTATTATTTTCATTAATTTTTCTCATTAATCCTATGGGTTGTAAAGGAACAGATTTTTGCGTATGCTGGTGCAGAAGTTGTCAACCGCTATTTGGTGCTTTCTTTGAGTTTATGAAGCTCTCATTGGGTAAAACAAATTCAGTAAACATGGTGATGGATAATTTGCTTAGTAATACTTATGCATACCACTCTACATGTTCTATACTTGTATAACTTAAAAATGAAGTGTCAAAAGGATAAATTGAGATAATATATAATATACGATCTTATGAAGTTGTTTGATTTATTGAAGCACATGCGGTTTAATTTTACATTACATAATTGTGGTCTCCTCGATAGCGCAGTGGTAGTGTCGTCGCCTTGTAATCAAGGGATCCCGGGTTCGATACCGGGTGGAGGCACATACAGTGGTTAGGTTCCCACTTTAAACTGTGTGTCCAGTCCCGATTAGCCTTTCTGTGCATAAAGTGAACTTAAAACAACAATTCAATACATTACAGAGTTTTCATGTGATAGCTGTTATATGATACTTTTAAAATGGTCATGTTAGTGTTTACTGTGTAAGTTGGATGGCAACGAAAATTGAAGGTCTTATAGAACATGAAATGTATTTCTTTTTGAAAGATCTTCTTGTAGATTCTGTCAATTTCAACCCCAGTTCTTATTATTTATATATACTACTAGTTAATTATGGTTGTTCCTTTGGTTTGGTTGTGTTCTAACAAAGCAAGCACAATGTTCCATTCTCGCAGGGTTGTTTCTTATACAATTAAGCAACTTTATAAATAAAAAATACAGTGTGTTTCAAAAGTCGCGCAACCCAAACTTTGAAAATTTATATCATGAAAACCGTAAGAGATATTTACACCGGGTTTTTTGCATTATAAAGCCTCATCCATTGAGATTTTTCAATGCTTAACATTATCAATTTATTCCATACAGAAAAATAAATTAATTAATAACTGGCGAAAGGCAGCGTTAAATTTTTTTCAGAAATGCACTTTTGAGTGAGAAAACTATGTAAGAAATTATATCGGAGAGTCATAATTAGACGTCTAATGAGTGATGCCATGCCAATCTGTCATTTGCAACAAAAAATGATCATGTACAGCATTTGATGGATTTATGACGGCGATTTAATGGGTTGAGTGAAAAAGTGCCATTTTTGGCACATATCTCCGTAGCTGGCAACACTAGCCGGTCGGAATTTGTCACCAGACGCACGCAACATGTGCCTAAGTATTGCCCATACATTTACGTAAAAAATCTTAAATCATGATTTTGTAGTAAAGGAACGAAGTGTCAATCTCATTTCCTACTTTATCTTCCTGGTAATTTCCACTATTGACAGAAAGAAAGTAGTATCTATTTATGACCCAGGTCATGAACCTTTCTCTTGATCCTTTTATTAATACAACCTTCTGTCTGCATGGTTACGTGACGAAAAAAGAACAAAATGTCTGTCGGCAGAGAGGAGCCTGATAGTTGTGATAGCTTTTGGGTGAATGCTGTAATAAATCCAATCAGTTTTGGAAGTTTTGCCCCGAAAATCGAATATATCAACATGACCCTTTTAAATGATACGAGTCGAGATAAGTCTCATAAAAATTACAGATGAAAACGAGGCATTGTTTGGTTATAGTCTACGTGTGAATGACCAGACACACACGCTTTTCGATGTGTGCAATGACGCGTTTATTGATGTTCAAGGGCATCGGAAGAAGAATGAAGTGTGAGCACATTATTGCTTACCGGTAGCGTTGTGGTAATACGTATTGCAGGCTTATAATCCAAGAGCATAATGTTAACATGTTTGAGCATAAAGTGGGCGTAAAAACGGACTTCTGCCATTTTTGTTTTATTTACGCATGTTTTTTTTATTTCTCATTCTTATTGTGCTTCTATTCCAAACTACATACTCGTGTAAGATGCTGGGTTCCTCCTATATCATATCATATATGAACCATAGTGGTCAATATAAAATATACTAACAGCATGAAATTGCTTAACAGTAAGTTCAATAAATTATATTCGTCCCCCAACAGCAATACGTATATTCAACGCTCACATTAAAGAAATTCTAAATAACAAATATTGCTTGCCACAAGAACAACTTCGTAATTCTTAGAAATTTCTGTAAGAGGTTCTGAGCTACATGTGTGAATATTAATTTACAATGAAGGGGACGGAATTAATTAACTTTGCTTTAATGGGGATACGGCATCTTCATTAGCACATCATTTTAATAACTGCTATTTTTAAAGCTGCAGATATGTAAGCACACCTGCCCAGTATCATTGTCACTGTATTTTGCAATAGGTTTGTCTCGTAGTTTTGAAGTAACAAGTTACAAGTACTTTTTGAGTAATTGTAAGTAGTTCTTTTCTCAGGCAACGTGTAATGAAATTGTTATTTTTTACAGTTAGTCATGTACATTTCAACATTAATGGTTGGATTTTAAGCATGACGTAACATTATCAAGTATAAATGTTTACATTTATGTTTATGTTTACATAGAACATGCTTAACTCTACATATTCATATATAAACATTATATGTTTATTATAATTTTATAGAAGTTAGTGGTACATTTTAGATGGAAATTAAAAAAATAACTGCCCATTTGCAGTTCATGTTCCTGTTCTGTAACGGGTCATAGCTTATCTTGAGTAAAGTTACTGCAAAAGAACCTTACTGTACGGTAACTGTAAGTTATTTTTTGAGCAAAGAACTGTAAATGTAACTCAGCTATTTATATATTATATAAAAAAGACGTTTATACTGCTGTGAACGGCATTGATACATTATTACAGCAGTTTTGCATTAAAAATTGATAAAAAAAGAGTCGTAAATGATTGAAATCGTTGACATCTGAACCTAAACTAACATAAATATAATAGGAAATATAGGGTGGGCCATATTGATGGGACACATTTCAAATGCATATGTGGAGCATGTAGGAAACAACATTTATTACCAAATATATGGAAAACACTGCCAAAGGACAGGAATTTTGCACTGTGTTCAGTGTTTGAAGATTACATCCCTGAGATGGACACCAACTTGACGAGAACATTTGTTAATACGAACAGAATGACACTGTCACAGTCACCGCTGAGCGGTACAACACGTTGCTATGAACATTCTTCATACCCGAAATGAGACGGCTTGGCCTAACGGAAATGTGGCTGCAGCAGGATGGTGCCACTAGTCATACAGCAGTAGTGTTAATGACAATCCTTCAACAACACTTCCCGGGACGGCTCACCTTGAGATTCAGTGATGTCCATTGGCCATCCAGATCCCCGGATCTAACTCCACAGGACTACTTCCTGTGGGGTTACCTAAAGGACAAGGTGTACACCACAAGGCCCACTACCATCAATGAAATGAAGGACAACATCCGAAGGGAGATAGCGGCCATCCCAGCCGAAACCCTGCGCAAAACTATGCTGAACATGATTGTTAGAGCCAAAGAATGTTCTCGTCAAGGTGGTGTCCATCTCAGGGATGTAATCTTCGAACACCGAACACAGTGCAAAACTCCCGTCCTTTGACAGTTTTTTCCATATATTTGGTAATAAATGTTGCTTCCTACATGCTCCACATATGCATTTGAAATGTGTCCCATCAATATGGCCCACCCTGTATATACACATTAAAACCTTTTAAAAGAGAGGCACAATCAGTGATGTGCCGTATACTTTAAGTTTACGTCTACATGCGTTGTCTACACGTAATCTACACGTAGATTACATTGGGTTGTACTTTACATAGACTACGTAGACAATCTAAAGTACATTAAAATTCATTTTCAAGGCTTTCATATGCTTTCATGAAAGGAAAGTGAAATTTTCAACTATATTGGTTCCTAATGAACTGACAAGAATTCTATTTACAACAAAATTTATCTTCTCTTCTCTCATCAACTACGAAAGAAGATACATTGTATGCAACAAAAAAAAAAGCAACAGATGGCAGTCGTGAGACAAAAGTAGTATTTTTCTCATAAAAGACGAGAATATTTCCTATGTTATATTTTTCCCTAGGTGAGAAATTGTTCGAATTTGCAAGGAAGACTATGAAAGGTTCTTCTCACAAGTAGTGTTGCCCACGGGACGAGACGGGACAGGCTTTTAAAAATTCGAGACGAGACGAGATTGATCATGTGTCCCGAGACAAACGAATATTTTCGAGACGAGACAGCATTTCACAGCATTTCCACGAGACGAGACAGGCCAAAGTCTCGTCTCGTGGGAAACACTACTCACAAGTTACCAACTGATACTTCCACAGCGCCCTTTGCTAAGTTATCACCCTTTGCCATGTTGTTTACATAGATTACGTCATCTACCTGTATCAAATAGTCTACGTGTAGAATGTAGATTATCGTTGTTTACGCGTAGACGCACATCACTGGACACAATCAATAAATTTACTTGTGTGTCGGTGGAAGACATTCGAGCGGGGTTTCCATACCAAATTCTTTCCGATGCGGCTTATCATCTGGCTTCAATTGTTGCACAATCTGCATTTTATACGGATACAACCGAAGCCGCTTGTGCAGAACTCCATGCATTGTTGTTGGAGGCACATTGAATTGCCTAGATGCCTGGCGGATGAATTTACTTGGGCTTCTCTAAAAACCAGCTCGAATGTTTTCCACCTTTTCCTCTGACACACGACGGCGAGCTCCACCAGATTGTTTTAGGACACTACCAGTTGTTAGAAACTTACTAAACCGCAGCCTAATTGATTTAGCATCAGGTGCAACTCCTCCGTACACTCGTCTGAAATTTCGTTGCGTTGCAATCACAGATTTTGTCTCAGCATACCACACCACTGCCTGCGCTCGTTGTTGAACAGTCGCAATTTTAATTTATGCGACCGTGGCGCTGCGTAGTGATCAAACGGACAACTTCAAGTCATGAAAGCAAAACTTGAAGATCTGGCCTTTCATTTGGTGTTATAGTTATTTCACAATTCATCGTACTTCGTTCACAGTAATTAATTGAAATTAGGGAGATTTGAACGGAACACCCGGTAGAATGAAGGATTCCTCTAATTGTGATTCTTCTGCAGCTGTTAGTGCAGTAGACGTTCCAGGATGCGCTTTTAACTTCATAACAGCCGCTCAGCAGTTCTTTATGGAGTTTTCGCGCGTCTGCCTCTTGGCTGGTTACGTTTCCCGGTCTAACTACGCAGTTTACACGCCATTTGTGTGCAGAGTACTATTTACACAAACAAAGGAGGATCGCAGGCCGTGCACACTGCTGTTTCGCCTGCCGCTTCGCATTTCTTTGCGCTTTTTACGATATTCTACGAGGATCATTTATATTTTGAGCCTAACAATGAAAAAACAGGAATTTGGCATTGAAAACTGCTTTATTGTTTTTCGAAGTATTCTCCTTTATGGTCAATACACTTTTGCATTCGTTCGAACCATTTGTCAAAGCAGTTTTTCCAATCTTCTTGAGACACCTCCATAATATGGTTTTTGAACGCATCAACGGCGTCTTCCGCCGACGAAAATCGTTGTCCACGCAATTTATTCTTGACATTCGGATCAAGAAGTAGTCATTGGGTGCCAAATCAGGACTGTACGGCGGATGACCCATCAATTCGATTTTTTGACTCTTCATAAAGTCGGTTGTTAGACGAGATGTGTGACAGCTGGCATTGTCTTGATGAAGAATGATCCGACGGCGTTTGTTTGTTTTCCGTATTTGACCGAAGACCTCTGGCAAACAAATTGTTGTGTACCATTCAGAGTTGACCGTTCCAGGTTCCTCTAAAGGCACAGTTGCCACATGACCAGTTTTCCCGAAAAAACAGGAAACCATTTGTTTCGATGTGCTTCGAGCGCGAACAACTTTTGTTGGATTGGGTTCATCTTGAAACACCCATACAGTCGACTGCTGTTTACGTTCCGGCTCATATGCATATATCCATGATTCGTCACCTGTTACAATCTTATATACGTCTTTTGAAGCACCACGATTGTATTTATTGAGCATTTGTTTGCACCAATTGACGCGAGCGTCTTTCTGAGTTTTTGTCAAATTGTGTGGGATCCAACGAGAACATACCATTCTCACAGCTAAATGATCATGTAATATTTTATATATGCTGGTGGAACTAATGCCTATGGTTGCCTCAATCTCACAGTATGTCACATGACGATCTTGCAGTATTAGGTTTTGCACAGCATCAATGTTTTCTTGAACAACAACTGATTTTGGACGACCTTCGCGAATCTCGTCGGTGAGCGAATGGCGGCCACGATTAAATTCGTTATACCAGCGTTTCACAGTGGCAAAGGATGGGGCTTCATCGCCAAATGTGGAAGTAAGTTGATTGATGCACTCTTGTCTTGATAATCCACGTCGAAAATCGTAAAAAATCATCACACGAAAATGTTCACGAGTTAATTCCATTTTATTGTTGTCGCGCAATCTCCAAGGCAACATAAACAACACAAATGAAGCTATTGACAAAACATTTGAAGTACGGTATGGTCAATAATGCCAGACGATTCCGTGCAAACGTCAAATCGCGCCTAACTTCAATCAGTGTTGCCAAGGCTCAAAATATAAATAGTGGCCCTCGTAGCACACGGTCCTTAATTTCCCCGTGGTCCTTAATACCCCGGTTTACCTTATTCATTTTGTTGATTGAATGATGATAAAATGATAATATAACAACTATTGAATATTTAACTGCTAAACTTTCCAAAAATTGGTATGTCATACCAATGTAATTTGTGTAACTACCACATAATAATTCAATATCATACACGTTTTTTTGTTTGTTTCCAGCTGGCTTTTTTCTTCTTGGTCTACTGGTGGTGAGCTCCTTGGGTATCATTACTCTTGGAACGACGAACTTGTTCGAGCGCTTGCTTCTTCAGGTAACGGCCTAGAACATAGAGATAATGAATTTTTAGTATACAAGTCCTGAAATAAATTAATCTAAGAACAGATATTATGCAGTTTCTTGTAGACACAACTGAAGCAAATCAATACTCGATTTCATATACAGTATGTAAATCAACATTTTAATTCTATGTTTTATTACAGCACCTTCAGATTGTAATTCAAGTAGAGAACCAATTATATTTCATGTAGCGAGTGTTATTTCTCTTTCAGTATGGTACGTACATTATAACGTAAAAGATAAGCTGTTCAAGACGGTGTCCTGTCAATCGCCACCAGGGATAATCGTCACCAGTCCAGTATCTGCACGTGACCCACTGTCCCCTCCCCTGAGGACCTTCCCCTCCGCCTGCCGCTTTCTCTCATTATTGCTCATTATTTCCAGGGCTTAGCCCCCCTGGAAATAGCATCAGCCCCCCCTGACAATGCCGTCAGCCCCCTTGACATTAGGTAATACTATTTTGGATAATTTGTTTGCAGTGAAGAGTGAAAATGTATACAGCAGATATTGATTGCTTTGCTCACAACTTTGGTAAAGGATAAAGTCGCAGAACATGAACAGCAGTTATTACATTCATATGAGAAGAAGTGTAAGTAGCGGCAAGTATTTAGAAGATTCTCTTCTCTAGACTTTAGAAAGTTCTTTCATAGGGGAGCTTCTATATCTGTACCTTCACTGCTCCTGTTGCGGCCTCCCCGTTTAGACAGAAATCTATGACTTTGACGTCATTATGCAAATTCCCCCCACATCTGCGTCAAAGGTCAACAGCTCCAAAGTTTTGGGAACGAAGGGGGATTTCATTGCTTCGGCCGGGGCGAATGTGCTGGAGGGTAGACACTTTGAATATTGTGTATTTTTTTCTTGTGTGATATAAATATCTGTATCATCAGAAGTAGTATGGAGTATGTAGTAAGGCGTGATTTCAGTAGCAGTCAATTAACACTTCTAGCAATGTTTTGAAATATATAAAAAATGATCTATTTTGTATGATATTTCTAATTTTTATGTAACTTAATGACCCCCCTCAACTCATAATTAACCATCATTTAATACTGTTAAGCTTTTGAAAAATGGACTTGGTTTACAAAGCCCCCCCCCTGATAACCCGTGAGCCCCCTGGAAATCAATTCTAGCTACGGGCCTGTTTGCATATTGTCGTGTTTAAAATAATCAGCTATTGGCTACGTCAGTTTTACTTTATTGCACATAAGCTCCTGGGCTTTATAGTAACTCTTCAAAGCCTTTGGAGAGAAATTGTTTTCAAACAAGTGACAATATCACAACTTTCTTCATATTTTTTAACCGTTCTTTCCAGTCTGTCATCTATTCATGTAAGCAATCTTCCTTCGTTTACCTTCCATGTTGAGCTGGGCCCTTATTAGCGCACATGCTGTGCTCTCTGCTTCTTTCTTTAAACAGTTGATGAGGTCCTTGACTCGAGGATTCGGTCTTCCAACTTCGGTATTAATTTTATTGTGCCATCCTCGACAGAGTTGGTGGTTCGATGACGCCTGTTGTAACAACTCCAAAGCTCGACTGGAACTTGTTCGTTTTCCATCCCTCTCTCCACGAAATTGTTAAAAAATCCAAAAAGTTTTTCATTGCCAGGTACTCTGGAATGTACTTCCAGCCAACCGTCGGGAAAATCCTCAGGCCGAAGAAACGCCAAAGCAGCACACATGCGGATGATCATCCTAACTTCTTCGTTCTACATATACTCACAAGCAAGTCCCAAATCTTGAACTTTTCTCCAGATGCACTTTCTCATGTGGAAGTAGTAACCTTTTACCTCTACTGCGGGAAATACAACTTTAAGGGCAGAAATTGCTGCCGATTCAAGATCGACTGTCACCGTCGCTGGATTCCACTCTGGTATGGCCTCAATAACAAGGCGGAAAAGTCGAATATATGTTTCTTTCCTTTTGTTTGGCAAGAGAGAAAATATACCTGGATATATATTTGTTTCATTTTTAGAGCTTCCAAAGTCTGCATGAATGGTGTAAACTTGCGAAAATCGCTTACTGCCAATCTAGCGGCGGAGGGGAAGGTTCTGTGGTCATTGCCTCAGGGGAGGGGACAGTGGTTCACGCGCAGCTAATGGACTGGTGGCAATTGTCACAAATTTTAAGCTGGTGGCGATTGTCGCTGGTGGCGAATGACATGACTCATAACAAATTCAAACAATTGTCGTTAGGTAGCAGTAATGTGAATGGTCAGTATTTATTTGAGAAATTAAAATGTAGGTATATTTGCACTTCTAGCAATTGTAACCATTCCAGCATTTAAGAGTTAAATATGGTTTTACCAGGCTGTATAGATCGAATCTTAAATATATTCCTACCCTAGGCTTTTCATAAGACGAATGTTTACATAAGTTAAAAATATAATACAGTTAGAGCCCGGATTTATAAGCACAATCAAACAGTAAAATAAGCAAGGTAATAAGCACAAAAAATGAAAGAAATAAGCATAAACAAATACAGGAAAATCTGAAGAAAAAAACATTTCTTTATTAGATATTTTATCTTATTCAAAGCTGTTACAGTATGTAAGGATGGTCATCCTGAGATTTTCTTGTGTGAAGCTCCTGCGTCTGTCAGTCAAGAATGATTTGTACAGTGAAAATGTTCTTTCCACGTAGCATGACATCACAGGCGCATGTGAAAAACACCACAGTTCTTCTTCGGTGAATTCCTCTTCAATGTCTGTTTCTTCACCAGAAATCTTTTTATAAATTTGACGCAGTGTTTTGTATCCGGGATTTTTCAGTAATACCTGACTGATCTTGTCGGACACAATTTTAGCAACACTGAGTTTCTGAAGACAACGTTACTGAAATTGCATCAATCAGAGAAAGTGTATGTTGCAATGGATTATTTCGAGCTTTCAACTGTGTTATAATATCAGGTAATTTGTAAAAATGATTATGGATGTACTGTATCTTTTCTTGGATGCCGTTTTTCCCGTGCGGCTATTTAGAAGCATTGATCTCGTCGTTCCGATGCCATCGTGTGATTGAAATAGGATTGAAATATGACAGATTTGGGTAAAATATGCTATTTTAAACCAAAATCATAAAATGAGCAAGCATAACGGTTTCCTGCAGAAATAAGCATTTATAAGCACTTTCAACCTTAGTTAAATAGCTCATCAAGGTATGTAATACGAAGTATAACCTTTCTCCTAACCACTAGAAGTCTGGAAAAGAATATGCATTTCGCTTACAAATCCGGGCTCTAGATAACTAATTACGGATTTGGTTTCAAAAATGTCTTTGCATATTTGATATTCATATGCTTAATTTTTCTTCGCTTTTCTGCCACTTTGGCTAATCGCGAAGGTGAGGATGAATGGTGATGAGATTGATGAAGGGACAATCACAAACATATGTGCACGACTCAACACGAGCTTCATAGAGGATTATACTGGCTGTAAGTCCAGACGTCGGAACCCTTATAGTCTGCAAAATGCCGTCCAGGATGTGCTACGTGGAAGAAGGGGTTGACATTTGGGTGTATCGAGAAAGGGTCACCCCTTGCCTTGCGTCTGTCCAAAGTGAGATCTACAGAATAAAATAATATTTTAGATTAGTTTTCTATTAAGTATACAAGGTGCATAATCATGTACTTCAACTATTGCTTTGACATTAATTTTGCACCAAATATAGTGACTTTAGGGGTGCTAGTGTACTAAATTTTTAATTACTCTTGTGTGTTCACAGGCTATGGCTCTGAGAAATGGGACAGTTCTCTTCCACTGGTGGAAGAACATCCCAGTGGAACCCCAGCTCTCAGTCTATGTCTATAACTACACAAACGTGAACGAATTCCTGCAGGGTATGGAAAGATTACGGGTGGAAGAAGTCGGCCCATATGTTTATAAGTAAGTCTTTATCATTCAGCAATCTTACTTGGTTAGAATGTCTTTGGAACTAACACATGATTTTTTTTAATAGCACTTCCTCATGGTTCAAGAAATTCTTTCTTTTCATTACACATGGTGTCCAAGAATTGGTATCTTTACAACTTCAAGTTTTAATAACTCCAATTCTAAGTCGCATATTTACATGCTGCTTATTGTACATGATGCAGAAACTCATATTTTTTTCCCCTCCTCATGCTTGCACCTCGATGTGAGTACCGTTGGTTGCACGGAACACATTCAGCCGAAATTCAATTTCCGCCCATGTGCGCTGTAACATGTCATCTGTGATGGTGTGGAACGCATCGACGATTGCTTGAGTTCAGTGAGGTCCGCAATGTTTTTACCGTACACAGAATCCTTCACGTAACCCTACAGGAAGAAGTCCATATGTACGTAGTCCGAAAGTTGCTCTGCACCTGTGTGTCTGATTTAGTCTCTATGAACCAAGACACATATTGCACTTTCTCCTGGCAATGATCAATCACTATTGAGCCACCTTCAACAGAAAAAAAAAAAACCGAGTTTCTGCATCATCTACAACAAACAGCATGTAAATGTGTGACTTTGAGTTATTAAAACTTGAAGTGGTTTCATCGTATTGGAGTGTACAGGGTGGGAAATAACCTTTTGCTAGGGGTCTGCAGGAAAAAGTAACAACAATTAAGAAATTATGGTAATACCAAATGTTTACTACGACAATTGTGGTTACAAAAACCAAATTAAAAGTTAGTTCACGACAAAGCCCCTTGCTTCAAGGCAAATGCTAAAACCAAGACCTTCTTCGGCGAAGTGGCATTGACTTCTTCAGCAGTTCTGAATGGCCGGGTGCATCACCGGACCTGAATGCAGCGGAGCACTTTGGGGCTATTCTGAAGGACGCAGTTGAGTCCTTGATGATAGTGGAACACGGACCGGACCGCTATTCCCGGCCAACACTCCTTGCACATCTGGAACAAGTCCTCCGTGACATGGAATGGAATACGGACTGTTTGCGAATCTTCTGAGCTCCTACCCTGATCGTATTCGTGCTGTGAGAGAAGCAAACGGCGGACATACTAACTTTTAATTTTGTTTTTGTAACCACAATTGTCGTAGTAAACATTTGGTTTTACCATAATTTCTTAATTATTGTTACTTTTTACTGTGGACCCCTAGCAAAAGGTTATTTCCCACCCTATAGAACAGTGATTACTTGCTAGGTCATGTACAATTCTGGACAAACTTAAAGAAACTCAGACCTTTTCTTCGCCTCAAGATTGTAAGGAAGATATAGTACGAGATTCTTTAAACTTGTGCGGAACTACTTAAATTTTTAAGTTTTAAAATTGTTATATTTTTTGTGATTGTTTTTAGGGAGATTATCGAAAAGACAAACTTGCATTACAACGAAGACAACACTATTACATTTCAAGAGAAAAGACATCTGGAATTTATGCCTGAATTATCCGCAGGTGATCTGGACGACATTCTTGTGCTTCCCAATCTTTCTGTGTTGGTAAGTTTTCCATTTTTATGTTTTAGATAACGGATTGCTTATCACACGACGAATGCTGGAGTTACAGTTGCTTTTACGTATGATTTCAGCATTCGCTGTTTTCACAGAGCACACGCTATTGATAGTTTAGCTATGCTTGAACAACCTGAATAATATAGTGAGTGGCTAAATCAACTCTTGACACTTCTGTTGCGAGGGTAAGTTTCTTTTTACTTTGTTAGGTTGTTTTCTGAATTTTAGGGCATCACTCGTTTACATAAAGTTTAATATACAGTGAGGAGTTACTAAGGGCAAATATTTTATTTTTCTTATTAGCCCAGTCAATGAAGGACAAAAAGAAATTCCGATGTCGGGAATAATTCCGTAAAAGCTGAATTTTGGTCAGTCGTTAGAACACTACTAGTATTGAAAAATCCCAAAAGTCCCCGCCCCTCCTTGCGGTGCTTCCCCCACCCCAGCGCCCCCCCCAAACATCAATTTCACAGACTCTCAGTTATTTACCTATATCTCCGTATCGAATTGTCGTAGACAGGTATTTGTTTTTAGTCTTAATGGTTATTAGACGGCTACAAAGAAGATTGTTTAATTTTTCGATAATGTTGGTGGTTTTGGCGTAATTTAAAAAATTATCTTCAAAAAGTTATTTTTTCTAGTACTTTCTGAAGTTTTTGCCTTATAACATTTGAACAAATAAAGGACAAAAAATTGTTTCGAATAAAAGTTGTAGCCTAATTTATAAGCTTTAACACGATATCAGTTATAATATATTTTAATAAAAGATGAGCCATGAAATGTCTCTCCAAATGAAGGACAGCACAAAAAAAAAATGTGTCTTTAACACTCCAGCGGTTAAGTCCGGAATCATTGACTTTTCGATAAAAGCATGAGACTTGGTAGAATCAATTGTTATACCACTTAAGACATGTTCAGTCGAGTAGCCAATCACCATCTGCATGCTGATGGCCGCAATCTTGAAAAGAGTCCGCCATATTGGATATTTTTGATTTGATATATCTCGGGAACGGTGGCACCTGTGAACTCCAGGATTTTTCATAAATGCTCCAAATAGTGGTTTTGTAGAAAAACTCACTATAATACTTTGTGAATAACTCAGAGTTAAAAGTCATAATACTTCTCGAACCATACAATAGTATTGTATATTTGGTAACGTTACGAAATGCTTGTTAGAAGACTTTAGACGAACTAAACCCTTAAAATACTATTTTTCTTGTATTTATAAATTTACCTCAAATAACATTTTTTTAAGAGAAATACAAGACAAATATAACCAATTTGATTTCTGAAAATATGAATGAAAGAAAAACGCATTTTTATTGTAACTGATGATACGAAAATAGTGAAAATTATTTAGAAAATATTGTGTTGTGAATTTTCATAAGTTCGTTTCCCTTCTTTGATCAGATCTCAAAATCGTATCCTTCACCTTCGCATAATGTAGTGGAGGCAAGATTTTCCATTCAACACTTGGAACGTCCAGTTCACTGTTAACTTGACGCGTATTTTATGATTTCTCTCTAGTTATCACCGGCAAATACTTGTATACTTTGTCAGCCATTGACGTATCCAAGGACCTCTGTCGCTCTGTACTCCTCCATCAGAAATCAGCGGAGCTGGGTTGACTACAAAGGCACTTACAAAGATACCAACCCTATGGCTACAAGTGCTGGAGGTTCTTTCATGATACAGAAATTTTATTATTCTAACATCCTCATGTTGACAAAAGTGGATCACAATATTCCTTTCAAACCATGTCAAAACTAGTAAAAACGATTGGGATATTTTCCAATAATTTAAAACTTGATCAGAAAGGGAACCGATGTAATGAGAAATTCATTACAAAATATTTTGTAAAACAAATGTCAGTATTTTCGTATCATCAATTACAATGAACGCTTTTTTCTTTCAAATAATAAAACAATTTAATAGAATTTCAATTAATTCTACTTTCAGAAATCAAATTGGGTTGTACATAAATTGAATTTCTCTTAAAAATGTTATTTAAGGTAAATTTATAAATACCAAAAATAATATTTTAAGGGTTCAGTTCATCTAAAAGTCTTCTAACAAACATTTCGTAACGTTACCAAATATACGAATAATACTATATGGTTCGAGAATTATTAAGGAGTTATTCACATAAAGTATTATAGTGAGTTTTTCTACAAGACCACTATTTTTAATTTTCAAGAACAGATTTATTTATATATTATGAAAGTTTACACTATTTGGAGCATTGCTGAAAAATCCTGAAGTTCACAGGTGCCACCGTTCCCGAGATATCAAATCAAAAATATCCAATATGGCGGACTCTTTTCAAGATTGCGGTCATCAGCATGCAGATGGCGATTGGCTGCTCGACTGAACATGTCTTAAGTGATTCTACCAAGTCTCATGCTTTTATCAAAAAGTCAATGATTCCGGACTTAATCGCCGGTCTGTAATAAAGACACACTTTTTGGTGCTGTCCTCCATTTGGAGACACATTTTATGGCTCATCTTGCATTAAAATATATTAAAACTGATATCGTCTTAAAGCTTATAAATTAGCCTACAACTTTTATTCGAAACAATTTTTTGTCCTTTGATGCTATAAGGCAAAAACTAGAGTACTAAAGTGTAAATCACCAACCCTGAGACCTTCTGTAAACAAACGGTCTCACCGATTAGATGTATCACTCCGCGTCAGCTGATTCATGACCACAATCATCTGCTGTTACACTCATAGTTCGCCGCACCTATTCATTTTATATAAGAGCCTCTGAATGTGAGAACCCGCTCTCAAAACATCAGACGAATATGCAGCCGCATACTTTGTTACTCTCCCGGTCATTCTCTCTTTCATAAACTTAAAACTGCAGACACTGACACGCCACTGCACTGGGATACCAACTTAACCACTTCATTTACTGGTTTCTCAGGATACCACTGACAGAAAGTTACATAAATATTGGGTAGAATCTGTTTCTCACCCCCTTTTCAAAGGCTGTCCTTGCTGGTGTTTTAAAAACAAGCTCGGAGAACACGAAGACCTTCCCGCACGCATAGAACTCGGCATGTTATTTTTCTAAAGATAAGTCAGGCAATATTACTAAGTTGCACTACTTCCTTGCTGTTCACATTATTCCTTTTTAGAAAATAACCAGTGTTATAAAATATCATTATGTACACAAATCTCTAAGCTCATTGAAAGTTACAATGCATATTACTACAAAATGTTCACACTTATCTTGCCTTGCCATATCACCAAGTTATTTTACGAAGTGCACTATATTTGGCGGAACAAAAATCGTTATTAGGATGCTTGTCAAAGTTTCCAACTGCAATAAATTTACGAACTTTCTTTGTCTTGTTTTGATCATCATCATCAATATATTTATTGGACTTACATCATTGCATATGGCTGTTTATGCCCATTATATATTTTATTTACATAAGATACAATTTACATAAAATCTACAAACAAATTTCAAATACACTCCTATCTATATCATCCTTAGAAATATACATTACCATGTTATATCATTTTGTCTAAAAAAATGCAAGTAAAATATATTCAATTCACATGCAAGAAAGAAGCCAAATTTATGGGAAATGATTACTGGTGCAAAGAGTTAACCATAAAGGTGAAGCAATAATTAAAAAAAGAAAGAGCATTGGGTTTAAAGTGAGACGTCATTTGCGGCAGCGTATCCCATACTACAAATTGGCCGTTTTTTTACCTTACGTAATGAATCCTGTAACAACGCTGGATTTTCGTGGGGATTATTTTACTTCTATGAGTTTGCAATGCTTTCTGCATGCAGGTGGTTTTGTTTACAGAAGGTCTCAGGGTTTGTGATTTGAACTTTAGAAAAAAATCACTTTTTGAAGATTATTTTTTAAATTACGGCAAAACCATCAACATTATCGAAAAATTAAACAGAATCTTTCTTGTAGCCCATCTAATAAGCATTAAGAATAAAGAAAGATTACCTGTCTACAACCATTGGATACGGAGATATAGATCAATAACTGAGAGTCTGCGAAATTGATGTTTGGGGGGGGCGCTGGGGTGGGGGAAGCACCGCGAGGAGGGGCGGGAACTTTTGGGATTTTGCACTACTAGTAGTGTTCTAACAACTGACCAAAATTCAGCTTTTATGGAATTATTCCCGACGTGAAACATTTATTGACTGGGGTATACCACGCTAACCATCGTAAGCTTTTAGTTGTTGTTTTTTTTCATCTGCTAGACGCCTTGAAAGAATAGATTGGCAATACAGTTGAGTGAAATCAATGAACCAACTTCAAGAATGAGAACGATAGATTGATTCCCCCCCCCCCCCTGTCATGTGTGCCTCCGGCAAATTGAGATGCGATTCTTAATGAGATATATATATATATATATTGGGAGGACTTACATCTTACGAAATCGATAAAAGTGTTTCAATATTGTAAACATTAAACATTACAATACTGCTTTGGATCAGGGATTTATTCAGAATATTTTACCTCGAGTTGTGTAAGGTCGTATTTAGTGAGTGTATATTTGTTGATTGATTTGCTTTATTTTACTTTGCTTTTTGTGCCACTTTTGGCTAATTTGCAAAATTATGATGAAATTGATGAATGGACACTCACAAACATCCTTGCCCAGGCTGGGATTCGAACACGGGTCCCCTAGCGCGTCGTAGCGCGATGTGCTAACCACTCCGCCACGGGAGGCGGCCGAGTGTATATATGTGTTTAGACACATCCTGGTAGTGTTTTACACATATAATACACGAAATACCAGTGTTTGGAAAGTTCCTTTTTAAAAGTAACAGAGTTATCGTTACAGTACATTGAAAAGTAACTCAGTTACAGGTACATTTTATAGTTACTTTATTCTACATATGATATAAGAGGAAAACGTGTTTGATACCTGAGCATAAATCGAGATCTTATTCGCTATTGAACACTAAGGAGGTTCTGACGTCAGTACTCGCAGCCGGTATAATCTTTTGAGAGTTTTGTCCATATGTCTTTGTTGGTCATTCATCAATTTCATCTCATCACCATCCACCCTCTACGTTGCGATTAGCCAATAGCGGCAGAAAGCGATGTAAAGTAACCAAATCAACCAATCAAGCCATCTAAAATTAACATTAATATTCATTAGTTGTATGTTTATGTATGAAAATATGGATTCAAGAAATTCCAAGTGGTAAATTCTTACATTTGGAAAAGTTCTACCTATGTTTTTAGCAAATAACAATTTTGTTAATTACTGTTGAAATTTAGACAACAAGTAACTGTTCTCTCCCCGATGGCGGTACCGGTTTCGATACCCGGTGGAGGCCCATAGTGGTTCGGATCCCACTTTAAACTGTAGGCTCAGTCCCGATTAGCATATCTTCGTACAAAGTGGTCTTCAATCACAAACTCAAGTACTTAACTGTTAATTTAGTTACTCATCCTGGAAAAAAACCCACTAAACTACAGTTAGCCATAAAAAGTAAATACCACAGTTACTGCTCTTCGAAATGGTAACTGACCTCATAACTGAGTTACAATCAACTTGTTATTTCCAAACACTGTGACCACCGTGGTTATCAGTGTGTGCTACGACGCCAGGGGTTCCGGGTTCGAATCCTGACCTGGGCATAAGTGTTCTTTGCGAGTGTCCCTTCATCAATAGCATGTCATTATTCATCCTCATCGTCGCGATTCGTGGTCGCCTTGTAATCAAGGGGTCCCGGGTTCGATACCCGGTGGAGGCACATAGTGGTTCGGATCCCACTTTAAACTGTAGGTCCAATTCTGATTAGCCTTACTGTGCATAAAGTTGACTTAGAACACCAACTCAACACATCGTCGCGATTAGCCAAAAGAGGCAGAAAAGAGACGCTAAATAAAAAAATTAACATTTCCAAACATTGACAAATGTTACAGACAATTGGAATTTGCAGGTGGTTTTTGCTGGTTTTGTCAAAGTTTGCAAATATGATGCCGCTTCATTTACCAAGGGCATGCAGCATATTATGGTAATTCTTTCTTACAGAGCGCAGCTTCGTTTCTTCAAAACGCATTTTTCCTGTTGAAGATTGGCTTCTCGTCTTACATGACCACCATGAGCATGAAGCCCTTTGTCATTCTGACAGCCCAGGAGTTCCTCTCCGGTTACAAAGACCCAGTGTTCGATATGGCTCAAGCTCTTCTTCCCAAGAAGTCACGACTACCAATAGAGAATTTCGGATTACTGGCACGGGTGAGTGGAGTTGAAATTTGACCACCTAGACCATTGGGTTTGTATTTGTCTAGGAAAAAACTAATAACAAAAAAATATATTTTAAGTTATCAAATAGATAATCTGTTCTAAATTTGGTTATCGTATCCAGGCCAGTGGAGGGGGATGCTATCTCCTACACTCTGCCTTGGGAATCTGTGGAGAAAGGCCGCTAATAACAGTAGAGAAGGGGAGAAAGCGAGTGGCCGGAGCGAAGCATTACACGCCGATGCTAACAGCTGGTAGAAGCAGCCGTCTTTTCCTCTTCATGAACTCATGTCCCTTCTAACGCGTTGAGCCCTCTAGAGTCAGTACTTGCGCTGAGACTTGTTTTTGTTCTCTTGTTCCAGAGATTTCCGGGACAGTGTAGTTAAGAGAATTTGTGTTAACATCCCCACAGCTAGGATAATTTGCATGAGCATTCTTCCACCTTCATTGTATTCATGTTGAAACATACTATAGCTCCCGCCACGAAAATAGTCCAGTCAAGGTCGAAGCTTCCCCTTGCCACCTCCACACCCCTGGCTCTCCAGGGTTGCCACACTTCTTCTAAGCTGCTGAGTCGACACTTCGCGCACTGCGGTTGTTGGTTATTGGCAACACTGTAGGTGGGTGGCGTGACCTTGACTGGACTGTTTTCGTGGCGAGAGCTTTAGCTACTGGCGTACGCAGGGGGTGGGCTACAGACTCTCTCGAAATTTTGACAAAATCAAAATTTTCAAATGAAAGCAGAAATTAACTCGGGAAACGCCTACTTAAATTAAATTCCCCCTTGAAATGCACCCGATTATAATTTGTATCTTTGAACAACTTTCACCGGTTGGATTTTATTTACCGATATTTTCCCGCCATTTTAGACTTGTGCGGGATCCGCAAAAATGGAGCGCGGCTTTTCCGCGAAGTCTACTTATCTTCGAAGTTATGCAAAATTCCAAGTTCCAATAATTCTTGCATGAATATTGCGTGGAAAAACATAAGATATGTTTTAATATTCTTATGTAATTCTTAAATATTTTAAAGCAAAACTAATAAAAGTATGCATATAACTGGGAATAGTCACTTTCACACTAATATTGCTAAATATTTTGAACATCATTTAATTATTACAGTTTTCAGTAGCGTACGCAGGATTTTATCAAAAGGGGGGGGGGGTTCTTTCAAAAACTTTCTCCAAATTCACATTACCATTGTTTTATTATACTTTAATTAAATAATAATAATAATCACAATTAATTAATAATACTTATAATTAATTAATTAGCTGAATTACTACTAATAATACTACTAATACCACTACCACTATTAAGTAGTAGAGATGTACATAAATATAGTATTTATGAAAACAATAGAACGAAATTACTTTTTAGTCATTCGATTTCTATCAAATTCTGGGAGCATTTTTTTGTTTTTGTTACGAAATAATTGTCTGGTCAACGAGGTGACTAGTGTTGCCCACGAGACGAGACTTTGGCCTGTCTCGTCTCGTGGAAATGCTGTGAAATGCTGTCTCGTCTCGAAAATATTCGTTTGTCTAGGGACACATGATCAATCTCGTCTCGTCTCGAATTTTTAAAAGCCTGTCCCGTCTCGTCCCGTGGGCAACACTAGAGGTGACACATTTTAAGGATGAAGAAAATCCATAAAAACAAGAAAATTTATTAAAATAAATTGAAATAATCAAAATATGGAACTCATCCAAGGAGCTGCGGTGGTCTGGTCGGTAGAGCGTCTGACAATCACGCGGGAGATCCGGATTCGATTCCCGAAATAGGTTGGAATTTTTCCCGCTTCTTCCCAGCATAAATGTCCCCGATAATTCACATCTGGATTGTCTCGCTGTTCTTGCCAACAAAACATTTTACAATAGTTAAGCTTATTGTCGTTTGAATAATTGTCTAGTCAACAAGGTGAGACATTTTAAAGAGAGACATTCAAACTTGCTGCGGTAAACAATTCAATGGGAAGGCGAACTGGTGACTGTATATTGGGTTGGTGCGAATGAAATGTCCGCTTTGGCGTCTGGTGGGAAACTTACCTCAACAACACAACACAGGGATTGACTGAGGTCACAGGTCTAACGTCATAAACTCTGTATATGTCCAGCAAACAGGCTGGAGCACCCACACAGTCAGAAGGCAGTGTGTTGCTGAACAGGGTCATCTGAAAGTGCACCATGGAGAACACACAATTGCGAGTGATTTGTCTTTACGAATTCAAACTGGGACATTCTGATCAGCAAGCCACCAAAAACTATAACAGTGCATTTGGGCCAGGAATGGTAAATGAACGCACCATTCGCCGCTGGTTTGTCAAATTTCGTTCCGGTGACACAGCATTGCAAAATGACCCCCTTGGCCATCGACCAATGTCATGTTCGGATGAGCTCCTCAGGAACGCCGTTGAAGCGGATCCTCGGAAAAGTGTTCGTGCCATTGCAGACGAGTTAGGCATACACCATACCACTGTCGTTCGGCGGCTCCGTGTGATCGGTAAAGTGAAAAAGTTGGACTCATGGGCACCACGTGATTTGACACCGGTCAACAAGACTCGCCGTCTGGAGGTGTGCAGTTCTTTGAGTGTAAGGAATAACCGGGATGGTTTCCTGCATCGGATTGTCATTTCAGATGAAAAATGGATCTGCTATGACAATCGTAAACGATCAGGAGAATGGTTGGATCGTGATCAACGTCCAGGGCGGTTTACGAAACCACCTCTCCACCCACAGAAGGTGTTGTTGCTGGTATGGTGGTCTATGGTGGGTGTGATCCATCATGTCTTTCTCAGGCGCGGTGAAACCATCAATGCAGATCGCTACAGTGCTGAACTCCATGAAATGCACCGCAAACTTCTCCGCAAGCATCCAGCAATGGTCCACAGACATGGTGTCCTCATGTTGCACGACAATGCTCGCCCACATGTCGCGCAAAAGACGGTGCAGGCTCTTCATGAGTTGCAATATGAAACCCTTCCTCATCCAGCATATTCTCCCGACATCTCTCGCACTGACTACCATCACTTCCGGCATCTTGATCACTTCCTGACAGGGAAGACCTTCGCTGATGATCGGGCGGTGCAACATGCCGTTCAGGAGTTTTTTGCGTCGCAGACTCCAGACTTCTTTCGCCATGGAATCCAATTGTTGGCTGAGCGATGACAAAAGTGTGTGGCTGCAGACGGCGACTATTTTGATTAACCAGGTATTGTAGTTTTGATTTTTTTGAACTTTGGCAATGACGCACCTGGGCCGGACATTTCATTCGCACCAACCCAATAGTTGTCCGCCTAGCCTATGTCTATACATTAGCCTCTTACAACGAACGAAGAACTTTATTTTGTTAATTCTCATTGTTCACACACAAAAAAAATACATGTTCGTTGAACACTAGCGTACGTAGAGGGGTGGCCGATGGTGTTCCAGCCCCTACCGAAATTTTGAGAAAATCAGAATTTTCAGATAAAAGTCCGTTAAGGACTTTAAAAAATCAAAATGTGTAAATGCGAAACCTCTTTTCAAGTGAGTCCCGATTACCATTTTTGTCTTCGAATACAATTTTAATAGACTGAAAAGCTCCAAAAATACGAAATATTTTATTATGCATCCTGCCCTCCAAAACGAAGCCATGTGTTCACATTTACTATTCCAGCCCCTCCCGAAAAAAAATCTTGCGTACGCCAGTGTATTAAACATTGTTGCAGCTGAGATACAAAACATTTTTCTTGTCTTTTAAATCATTGTTACCCTCATGTTTTATTTTCAAGAACTCGTGTTTATTTTCAAGGCATCACTCTGAAAGATGCGTGTGTTTCGAATGCTGTGCTTTTCTCATGCTGCATGGAAATAATAATTCAAATTATTATTATTATTAGTAGTAGTAGAAGTAGTAATAGTAATAGTATTGTCCCAGATCCTTGACTGTGATAAATTGGCCATTTGAATTTTTTTCCACAGCATTTTTCATAATATTTCACAAGCTCAAGGTGGGGGGGGGGGGTTAAATCCCGTAACCCCCCACTTGCGTACACCACTGTCAAGCATCAGTAAAGACTATCGACCTAGGTTTGAGTATCGGCTCAGCTCTAGTAATTATGAAAAATGTTATTGGGTATTCTCTCTTCCAAGAATGAAGCTATTCTAATATCAACTTTTACAATTCATGCCCCTTCCAAAATAAAATCCTGCGCAAGCCGATAAAACCCACCTATACTCACACTGGAGCAAATCGTTTTCTAGGAATTTCCACTTCGAGCACTGATCCAATCAGAAGTTTATTCTACCGGGTATTTCATAAATAATTGAGAGGTTACAAAAATGTATTGCAAGTAAACTATTGAACTTTCGTTAATGAAACCAGTTCAGAACGATCGAGGAACGCGAATTGCTTGTGCGTGCATGTTTCGTTAAGCTGAGAGTTCACATCCCTGCCGCTAGGCGACACTCAAACCACCCACATCACTCTGTGTTTTGTGCAATGTTTTGGTCCCCACAATCCAGGGACGTCGGAACTTATTTTGAAGCGGGTGTGGGGGGGGGGGCAGGTTTTCAAATCCATCAACGAGTTTATACAATCTCTCCCCTCTCTCTATATATAGTAATTATTATTAAATAGCTTATTTTATTTTGTTATATTTATTACATAAATAATAAATATATGAATATCCACAGTGGAGAAGACTCATAAGAGATAAGAGCAGGAGCAGAGGCCTCTAATACGGATTATTTTGTTATTTATAATTCCATTAAATGGCGTTTAATACATGAGAACTGAAAAGTGAAATATTATATCTTATGATAATTACCGCAAATTTCCATCCCTGCATGGTACTCGATCTTCGCCTGCAGTGTGCCATAATGGTATTGAGGCATTCCTTTAATGATTAGTAACTGAAAACGCGCAACTTATAAAAGGGGGCGAAGTACATGTGCAAACGTATTGAGAAAATCCATGTTTCTGAAGCTTTCTGATCGATGTGTTGCAAAGAAAGTTGCTCGTGGGCGTGTTCTCATTTACCATTTCATCATTTTATAAAGCTTAGTATAATTTTGACAAAAACGTCGCATACTAAAGAAGAATTACATGAATGAAAGAGTTGAAAGGAGATAATTTAATGACAGATTTAGTTTATTTTACTTAACTTTTCTACCATTTTTGGTTCATCGCGAAGACAGTCTATGAGATTGGGGCAATACGGTATATTTCATTTTGTAAGCGCTGTATTTTTCATATTTCAACATATAAAACATTTATGCTTCTTAATTGCGTAAAAAAACGATTCTTTCACCTTTTACTGATATTTTCAAATCCGAGACTGCTATTCAGAGATTAAGATTAAGAAATGAAACTATCAGTAATTTTAGAGCATTTCTAGGCTAAAGTTTCGCAACGAAGACTTTCAAATATAGTGCGTGGTTGGAGAGGAGGGCCGAGGTGTCAAATATGGGGCAAGTCGCCACGCTACGTCAACAGCTTTAAAATTTGATATTTTGATTTGTAATTATCATAGCAGCTAGGTACCTGGTTTTGCATTTGAATGTCTTCTCAGATCAATGGCACCTCTTCGATTGTTTCAGATTTGAGAGAAGAACCTAAGACTGAAGGTGAGAAGTTTAAAATATCGATCATGCCTCGACCTTGCCACCTAAAACTAATCTCCCAACGTAAAAATAAAGCACCCGCGAACGTCTGTCCGAGGTCTAAAACTAAGCCACCAGCCCTGAACATGACCGTTTAAAACAAACAGTAAATTTTAATAAATCTAAATGGTCAAGAAATAAAAGTTCCTCCCTTCCCACGAGAGTAGTTGGTTAATACACTCCAAAGTTTGCAGCGTTAATGCCCGAAGGACAGAGAACTGATGGTGTATTGGGACGATAGTTTTCTCTCTCGTCTCAGTCTTTTTATGTCCTTTCACACAGAAAATATAAATTAGTAAAGAAAACGTAAGGAGAGAAGTAAAACTTACCAGCCTCTTGATTCTATATCAGGGGACTATTGCAGTGCAGTGACGCGATCTTTCAGTCGGTCTACTTTCTGCAAATGATTTAAATGTATATAAACTATGTATGCACAGTTTATATCGATCGCTTGGTGTGGAAGGAAATCCAAACTCATCACTACATTTTGCAGTGTAAATGCCGAAACACCTTCTGTAGTTATTCTACTCTGAACAATGACTGTGTCGTCTGACCATGTCTAAATTTGGAAAGGGAAGGGGCAATTAACCTAGACTTGAATTTCCAAGAACTTACAAGGTACACCTTTTCTCATGGCTGATGATCTTTTGACAGCAAGGGGTCCTTCAAGAAAGCTCGTGTTCGGAAAGTGCACCGGAAGATTTAAAGTTAAGCTCTCCTCTGTGCCCCTCCCCGGTGTATTGTTATATGAGAGCGCACTTGTAGGTACAAAACATAACAATAAATTCTTTATTTCCGTAGACCCATATCCATGGGCGTGGAAAACGTCATACAATACTAAATATTACAAATGGAGTAGGATTACAATCAAAAGAACAAAATGCAAACACAAAAATACATATGGGTTAAACATAAACAGTTGTGTCACATACTAAACTTGTAAAAGAGAAAATCCAAATATAGGAGACATACAATATCAAAAGAATTTAAATGCTTCAATTTACTAATCCAGTTTAACTATTGAAATTCATTGAGATTATATAGAGGTATATCTGTTAAATACTGTTTAATTGCTTTGTTTCTTGTGAGTTTCTATAATTTGTTTGATGTGTGTGGGAAGTTTGTTACGGTATTCTATTCCTGCAACATGAGGTGATTTGTCTGAGAGAAAAAGTCTGTGTGCTTGCATGTGGAAGTTCTCTTTTTGACGTGTGTTGTGCTGATGGACGGTCGAATTCTTATCTAATTTACGGTGTTTTAGTACATATTACGGGGATTTGCATAGACCTGTCTCCGATGTCACGTGCTTCTTGCTGTTAACGGAAACTTGAGTGCACGTTCACAAATCTAGTGCAAAAATATCCTTCACAACCAAGACAAGATAAAATAGATATAGTCTCATTTTTAGGGCATGACTGGGTGGGGGAGAGCAAAAATACAATCTTGTCTTCCCTCTATGGCTTCTTCACATCAGGAACTTTCATTTATTGGACATTTAGATCTATTAAAAGTTTACTGTTTGTTTTAAACGCCATGTTCATACGCCATGTTCATACGCCATGTTCAGGGCTGAAGACTTAGTTTTAGACCTCAGAGAGAGGTAACGCCATTCATTCTTATGTTCACGTGTAATTTTGTATTTTAACCCGTGCATATAGCACCGTGCCATGTAGGCACATTTAGAGGATCTCTGCCCCTTTCCCATCGGTGGGTTTATTGTTTCACACCGACCGCATCTGTACGTAAAATCGAAGCGGCGAATTTCTAAGAGGATAATACCACCTTCCACTTGATTTGCGGAGAGGTGGCTGCGATTCTTATTTACACATGGTACTTTCTGTCACTTACTTTTTGTTGGTAGCGAAACGAGTCCACCGTCATTTAACTAGTGCAAAAATATTCTTCCATTTTTTTTTCAAAACGAAACACAAGTTGGGAAAAAATATGGTCTCATTTTAGCACGCGTCCTGGAAGGGGGGACACTATTTTGCCCCCCCCCCCTCGATGATGAGTTGGGGAGCAAGTCGTCGTCCCCCGGTTCCGACGGCCCTGCCAATATCACCGGGCCTTACACCGTGGGACTTCTTTTTGTGGGGTTTCATCAAAGACAGGGTATTCGTCTCACCGATGCCATGTGATGTCGCAGTCCTATGGGAGCGTATCATCGCAGCTATAGACACAATCGACAGGCCCGTGTTGATGCTAGTGTGGCAAGAACTAACTATCTCGTCGATGTGTTCCGTATCACCCATGGTGCACACATTGAATATTTGTAAGTTCAGTACTTTACTGGCAATACATTTTTGTAACCCCTCACTTATTTGTGAAACACCTGGTAAAAGCATTTCAGTTCCAATCTAAATTACAGCATCGTATGGTTGCAGGATTTGGTGAAATTTCCGATAAATCCCTCTCGAACCTAAAAGTTGGTTCAAGAATAAAAGAAATCGCCGAAGGCTGCGAAAAATATCATAAATTTTGACATCCCTACATGTTTTTTTTTACAATTAGTAATTTTGTCTACATATTTATGGCCTTGAATAACGTAGTGTGGAAAATGGCACGGTGCTGGCCCCTCTGGCTGGTTCCACTCGAATATGATACCGCTAGAGGCGCTGGTGTTGGTCTCGGTGCATGGTATTCGTCTGCTTATAATGGAAGTAAATGGAGTTTTCGGTGCAACGTCTGATTCTTTTACATGAAGCATTTCTATGAATGTGATAATTGATATGATATTTAGTACAGTGGTCGCGAAGATATTAACGAACATTCTATACAGTCGACCACGTTCCTGTTATCGTTCTACTTTCATTAATAATACGGGAGAAAAAATACGCGTGGAATGCTCATGGCAACTAAATTTTTGTGTATGAAATAGGTTCATAATTATCATCATCATCATCATTTCCTTTAGATATACACAATGAAGCATTTATATTTTTTATATTTACTATCTCTTTTCTTCCGCTTTAAACTAATCGCGGCAATGATGGCAATGAAGATTGCATGAAACGACAAGGGAAAACCCACAAAACGTCCTTAATGATATCGACATGAGTCTAAGGAAACTTTCAGACCATTGGGACAAGCGACACGGGATGTTCACACTGATGTGACTAGTGACACAGGCACTTCCAGACTGTAAAATAGCATTCATTGCGCATGAGTGTCCAAACAGCAAACGACACGTTCATATGTCGTATTCGCATGCTACTTGTTACTTGGGTCGGAAAGCTCCTTAAAGGAAGGGTGCTCAGGCCGAAGCGACGCGCTACAGGGGGAGTTCCCAACTAAATGACAAGTTACCGCAAGTGTTCGAAGCTCGGTGTTTGTATCAATTTATTGCTTCAACCACCTTGAGTGCCTGAACCTCAAGACTTTGCCAACCTTGGTCACTTGAACACCATGACGCATCAGGAACTGGAGGTTCTTGTAGTATATGCCATAACTCTGTTTTGGCTCTAGAGTCATCATCAGCTTCTTCTGTTTAGAGCCAGGCGGACACTGGAACTCAGCAATTGGCGGCAGATCAGAAAACTGGCTGTGCAAATTATCAGGAATTGCCAGATCGACTTCTAAGAACAGGCCATAGTCACTGTCATCAAAGTCTTGAAGATCCTCAATGTTGAAATCTTCGACCCACTCAAGCCCTGCATATGGCAGTTTTTTCATCATGGCATAACCATACAGGCTGTTGGCATCCACATAAAGTATATAGTTCGATGGTCGCGCAGAATCATAATTGGGAACACACTTGTTGTTGGCTCTGGCATATCTTTGAGAACATTGTACCATGCCCCCTCGGATACATTGTTCGATGAAGAGATACATGTCCTGGTCCTGGATCAGATCCAATTCCATTTTAGTCTTCAGAAACATGGCAGACCATGCTAGGCCTGGAGCACTGTAAAAATGGACCGGGTCCAGCTCATAATTTTGCATCGATGATGTTCTAAATGCTTCAAGTACATCGGCTAAGAGCGTCACATCAAGTATCTCTTATGATAATCACCAAGCGTCTGGCATTTTAAGTTGGTCCACATCAACTGGGCATGGCAATAATCATCATCACTAATTCCTGATGCTCTGAGTTTGCTGTAGAACTCTTGTTGCGGTGGCAGAGCACACTCGTGAAATTTGGAAAAATCGGTAACATAGTCGTATGGGTATACACCCTTACGCCTAATCAATTTCAGGTCCAAATTTGTAAACATGTCACATGTGATTTTGAATTGGGCATCGGATAATTGGCCAGCCAGAGTAGCCAAGCTAGCCGACAGAAATCTGTATGAATCTAGAAATCTTAAGTATATAGGCCTGCCATTAACATTGATTATCTTGCTAATAGCAATATATTTTTCGTCATTTTCTGCTAAAATGTCTAAATCCTGCTTGTCAAACCCCTCGTATCTGATCTGATGATGCAAATCATAATTGGATGCCCCGTGACAAAATATCGGGACAAAATTTGGTCTCCGGATCTTAATATTACAGCTACTACACAGAGCCCTTTGATATTGCCGTTTGAATGACAATGGTGATGCACCTTCTTATTTGTGTCCGAAAATTCAGAATTGCATACCGAGCATCTTTGTGCACTATTGAAATCTTTCTTCTGATCCTCTGTTAAATGCCGCATAGGTATTGATTTTAATAATATATCATAAGCTACGCGACGGCACTCATTTTCTATTTTACATGCAAAATTTTTGATACCATCTTGCCCCATGTATAAGTGTGGTTTACTAATAACACCATCCTGTACAACCACAAAACAAAAACTAGAAGGTTCATGTAGCTGATACGGTGTACTTGAAGACTCTTCGGGATCTGGGCTGCAGAATGCAAGCGGTTTGAGATTTGATTCAAAATCACAGATTATATATGCTGGGTGCCGCAACAAGGCTTCGAATTTTTTGAATTTGGCATTTTCGTTTGGTTTAGGCATAGCCATATGAACAGGTTTATGGTTGCCACAGTATTTTAAATGTTTAGCCAACTTGTTTTTAGCAATTTTGGTATTCTCTTCATAAACACCATTTACTATTTTTTGACCATCAAACACAGTCAAACATCTTCGACACAACTTGTATAATCTATTGGATTTGCCTAGTTGTTTTCTGACTAAAGCCTGAAGATTGCGTATCATAGTGTAATGGTATGTACCGTCTCTATCAATTAAGAGCAGATCGATCGGGACATCAGAGTCATCATCAAGTTTGCTGATTCTAAGAGGTTCTATCAAACAATCGCCACGAGCAGCGGAAAACACATTAATAGATAATGGTCGGCCATTGCTATCTCTGGCCTCTTTTTCAAATTTATCGATATTCTGGACAAGCATTGGATATTCTAAGCCATCCATATCATCATCAAAATCATATTCGTGCTGTTTATAATGACTTATTCGGTGTGGATTATTTAAAACTGGACACAAAGTAGCCAAAATACACCACAAAAAGCATTTCTGGTCGGTATTTTCTACGTTAACCACAGCTCTTTTGTTTTTGATATTGTCAGGTAAAGGCAGATATGTAGAACCTTGTAGAGGTCTGAATTCAGAAATATTAGCATAGAGCCTGTGTGGAGATCCACAAAGACTCCATCCTGATTCTTTAGCAGCAAAATCAGAATGTTTGATAAGCAATTGGTCTATCAACCTGCTTAGTATTTCGTCTAAGTTTGTATTTGAGTATACAGGTACAGTTTTTGTTATGTGGGGCTGTATAAATTTTGTACTGTTTGGTTTCTTATATTGAGTATACAATTTGAGGGATAGCTTATAAGAGCCGTTTTGTGCGTTTAGAATAGCCAGCACATCAGAATTTACACTATTCAAAAAATTCTTAATATCACATTTTGGCTCTGATACGAAACGGTAATCCCTTAGTTGACATTAAAACTACTATCAATGGGTGCTTTGCATGGCTGCTTTGCTGGTCTAGTATTATCAGATGTAGTAAGCTTTCTCTTTAGACCAGAAGAAGATGTAGATGGCTGTAGGGACGATGTAGATAGTTGTGCGGAACAAGCGCCTATATGCCTATTGAGGCATGCCGTGCTAAATTTTCTATGGCATTTTGGGCATATTTTAGTGGGCATTTTGCGTTTCTTAGTATCACAATTACGTTGGTGATTAGCCCAATTAGGGCTAGATATATTATTATCGCATTGATTACAATATTTCTGATTTGGCATTTTTTGTTTTGATTTTTATATACAGGGTGTCCACGCTAGATGGATCGAGAAAAAGTGATAATTTCTAGTGAACAGAATGTATTGGTAACATAAACTTTTACTTTTACTTGATACAAAACTCGCAGAGTTTCAGATGATGTTCAATGCAACTCGATATGTGCACCTTTGGTGGCTCGGCACACATCTAAACGGTATTCAACTTCCCGCCAAGTGTTCTCTAGCATTTGGTGAGTCACAAGCGCTACTGCATTTGTGATGCAGCCCCTCAGTTCCGGCAAATTTCTTGGTCTGTCTCCTTGATAAACAACGTCCTTAACATATCCCCAGAAAAAAATCCAAAGGGGTTAAATCGGGTGACCTGGGTGGCCAGGCAAGGGGTCCTTCTCTTCCGATCCACATGTCGGGGAAACGTTCATCCAAGAAGTCACGCACCTGTCGATGATAAAAAGCCGGTGCTCCATCTTGCTGGAAAATCGATCCTGGGGGAAATTGGTCTATGGCTAAGTTCTGCAACATGTCCAGATACACATGTCCTGTGATTGTAGCCTCTAAGAAGAAGAATGGTCCAATGACAGAGTTCCTCGTCAATCCACACCAGACATTCACTTTAGGCGTGTCTCTCTCATGTTCTTGAATAACATGGGGAATCTCTGAATCCCATATCCGGCAGTTGTGTCTATTGATTTTGCTGCATAAATGAAAGGTTGCTTCATCCGAGAAAATAATCTTGTCCAGATACGAGTTGTCATTTTCAAATCGCAGAAGCATTTCAGCTGCAAAATGTGCCCTAAGCGAACGATCATTTGGCTTTATGTGGTGATGAAGCTCGATCTTGTAGTCAAATGGAGTCGCTTGTGTAAGACCTTCTGAATAGTCGATCTAGGAATTTGAAGTTCGGAACTAGCTCTTGGGATAGACTTCCTTGGACTCCTTGCAAATGTATACTTAGTGTGTTACAATTTTTGGCTTTGGTATTTATATATAATTTCTTGGGGCTCAAATCAAAAACTATATACTTAATAAAAAATATAGTTGGGTTCAGCAGTGTGCTTTGTATACTTAGTGTGTATACTTAGTCTGTTACTATTTTTTGTTTTGGTATTTATTTATAATTTTTTGGGGGCTCAAACCAAAAAATTATATACTTAATAAAAAATATCAGTTGGGTTCAGCAGTGTGCTTTGTATACTTAGTGTGTATACTTACTGTGTATGCTTAGTGTGTTACTATTTTTGGTTTTGGTATTTATATATAATTTTTTCGAGCTCGAAGCAAAAACTATATACTTAAAAAAAACTGGAAACCCCCACAGGTGTCTGTCAAGTAAACCGGAAGTGGACCGGAAGTAAACCGGAAGTAAATGTGTGTGGGTGTAGGTGTAGGTGGGTGTGGGTGTAGATGTGGGTGGGTGTAGGTGTGGGTGTAGATGTAGCTAATAAGATTACACTTTACAGAGTATTACACTAAAGGCAATAAGCTCATATGAGTATCTTGGCTTAGTTTTAAGTGTAGCCAAAACAAAGCCAAGAGGGCCATATTTTTTACGATCCTATGCACAACAATCTGACAGATGCAGCTTTTGTACGTGTAGCCAATCCAATCTGAGGGGGGGTCATACTTTTTGTGGCCCAGTAATACCATATTTTATACTACTTACTGAGACGCCGGAAACGTGTCCGGTGTTGCGTTTTTCCACGTCTCAGTGGGCGTCAAGCATAAGACGGTGGTTCAAAGTGTGCTCTAAGTGAGATCCGGCATTTATCCAGCCAACATTTTACAGTGTATTATCCATGAGTAAAGCACCGAGAAGGTATCCTTAGAATGTGTCCTGCTTGAAGATATTTAAACAAATTATGTTATATGAACAATGCAATCAACGACTACTCTCCGTCCAGAGTAAGAACAAAGTCAGTGTAAACAAAAGCACGTAACATGTGAGCTTTCCCATTGGCTAAACAAAAATATCCTTAACTTGAAAAAGTTCTTAAAACTTGAGCTTTCCCATTGGCTAAACAAAAATATTCTTAACTTGAAAAGTTCTTAAAACTTGAGCTTTCCCATTGTTAAACAAAAAATATCCTTAACTTGAAAGTTCTTAAGACTTGAAAACGTGAGTACCTGAATTGAAAAAGTTAATAAACCTGAAAATTTTGAGAGGCGAGTTACTCTCCTTGCCCTCGCAGAGTTATTCCTATAACTACAGAGCATTCTCTGACATTCGCTACGAGACTCGGCGGCAAGCTGCCCGGCATCAGTGCTTGTTTTTCCCGGTGAACGGGTCAGCGACAGTCGCTAGAGTCTGCTATTAAAATTACAGTGTTCATATTGTGTACTAACCTTGACTACAGAAGGTGTTGAAAATGATGTCCCTCTGCTGCAACACATTCCTGGCATCTCCGAAGGAAATTGGCATTTACACGTGCAAGTTCGTCACTGTAATTCTCCCGATTTTTCGTACAATACTCTCTTTTAACTCCCGGATGGTGTGCGGATTGTCTTTGTATACTTTATTTCCCCATTTTTCTTTCCACTTTTATTCAGAACTGACCCTGTTACTCTAAACTTTTTTACGTGGTTTAATATAAGCGACTGTCGCGGACCCGTTCACCGGGAAAGACAAGCGCTGATGCCGGGCCGCTTGCCGCCGAGTCTCGTAGCGAATGTCAGGGAATGCTCTGATCTTGTTACTTCCAAGTAGTACAATGCACAACATAGATTTATGTCTCGGTCCCATCCAAATTCCACACGCCATTGAAATTTATAAGTTTTTCACGGGGACATCCTGTATGTTTGTAAAACTTTGCCCCCCTTTTTTTTTTCAGATTAACACGACATATCCAGACAAGCTGACCATCCACACAGGTGTTGATGACATCTCTCTACTGGGACAAATCAGCAGGATCAACGGCAGGACGAAGATGAACATATGGGAGGACCCAGAGTGCGACAGGGTGGACGGATACGAGCAAAGCCTGTACCCTCGGCTACTCGAGAGGAACACTCGGTTCGAGGTGTACAAGCCGGAAGTGTGCAGGCTAGTTCGCTTTCTGTACAACAAGGACACCTACTGTCAAGGGATGCCAGCGCTCCAGTTTGCTTTCGAGGACCTCGTGACGTCAGTGGATGGAGAGGTGTGTCGATGTCGGGAAGGAGATTCGATCTCGTGCTCCCCTGCAGGACTTCTTGATATTAGTCCCTGCGTGAGTGGTATGTAGATTTAAATAATATGTAATTACATTTTAAGCATATTTAGTTTCGTACAAACCTAAAATATCGATAATTTTGTTGCAAGTACACACACACACGTTAACTTTTATTTTACATGTTGAAATAGTTGTAATACTTGCTTCTAATAACTTGTTCTATTTTTCTTCGTATTTTACGCCGCTTCTCTACCTCTTAGGTTAATCGCGAAGATTATGAACTAACGAAAGAGTTATAGGTAAACGCAGGGTTTGAACTGGGACCACAGGATGCCGTAACTTCAAGGGTGGGCGCCTGCAGACTTTTTGTCAATGGGGGCAGAGAGGCAGAGTAAGATTTAGATTTCATATCTTGACCTTCAGTCATAAAAACGTAGGACCTACATTTTACTTTATTATTATTATTATTATTATTATTATTATTATTACAAATCATAAATTTGAATTGAATTGAAAGTATCTTGACTTTGAAGTACCTCAAGTTTTCACAATAATACTGAATGTAAAGCATTCAGTTTTAACGTGAGGTTTTATGGAATTGGAAAGCATTTAGTCTAACGTAAAGGTTTTTTGAATTGGAAAGTGCCCAGTGTTAACATAAAAGCTTATTGAATTGGAAGGTATTCAGTCTTAAAGTAAGGGTTTCTTGAATTGATTGACATTCAATTTTAACGTAAGGACTTATTGAATTGGAAGGTTTTCAAAATTTTTTTCCTTTTCTATCGTCAGGTGCTCCTTTTGTGATTTCTTATCCTCGATTTTATCTCGGAGACCCTAATCTCAGAAAAATGGTGGACGGAATTCTCCCCCCTACCAAGGAGAAACATGAATCCTATATTAACATACACAGGGTAAGTTGTTCTTAGTAATCTCATCTTTTTTGTGTTTGTTATCCTCTCAGTCTCTGCCCATGATTAGGCCTGCATGACATTGCATACATGTGTTTTAGAAATTTGTAATGCACACATGTTTTCAAAGGAAAAAGTTGCACAAATCCTAGAAATGTTTCAGCGGGGAACTATGAAATCACCTAATATTTACCTCTTATAGAATGGCAATTTATGCTACTCGGTTAAAACGAAAACACACGAACATTCTTAAAATGAACTGTTACGTGTTTTAATTATATTTCCTTTTCTCTGCTGGGATCTGTAGCAAAGTGAATTGCATGGTGAGCAGTGAATGCAGATTTCCCACGGTCGAACCCTGGGCAGGGGATATACGAGGTGTGGCTAGAAAATAAGCGGATTGAGTTCCGTCGACAAGTACGTCAAGGTCAAGCGGTGCATGAGTGTATAACGTGATATCCTGCCTATCGACTGTGTGATTTTTCAGGGTGCACGGCGCTCAGTTCAGCTGTAGCTTGTGGACGAAGTGAACCGTACATCTGTGCTCCGTCGGAAAAATGTTAAAGTGTGAAAGTGGAACAGCGTATCAATCTGAAGTTTCTTATGAAACTCGGAAAATCCGCCACATAAACTTATGGTTTGTTGAAGGAAGTATACGGAGATGAGTGTTTATCACGCACGCAAGTGTTTGAGTGGGATCGCGGACGACTCGCGTTCTGAACGGCCTTGCACGTCAAAAACGGAATGAAACATTGCAAATGTCGGTGAATTGATTCGGAAAGATCGTCGCTTGAGTATTCGAGCTATTGCAAAACAACCAACATTATTACATTATGGTGCTGACGACTCTTCGTGAGCTAGTAAGAAGACGACGACCCGATTTGTGAAAAAGCAAGTCATGGATTCTTTAGCAGGACAATGCTCATGTCCATACGGCATTGTCAGTCAAGGCTTTTTTGGCCAAGCATGGGATCCCAGTGTTATAACATCCACCCTATTCGCCGGATATCACTCCGTGTAACTTTTTTTTTTATTCCCAAAGGTAAAATCAGCACTGAAAGGAACCAGATTTACGACCATAGAATCTGTGAAAACGAAAGCGACGGGATCAAGGGATCCCGGGTTCGATTCCCGGTGGAGGCACATAGTGGTTCGGATCTCACTTTATACTGCACGTCCAGTGCCAATTAGCCTTACTGTGCAAAAGTGGACTTTAAACACAAAATCCATCAACCAACCAATCCATTAGAAACTACAAACTGCCAACGTGTGTGTCTGTCAAAATAACATCAGGTGCACTGACAAGTGCAGACTACCCACATGTGAAAATCAATGACTGATGACACCTATTCCTAATATGATGATGATTAATGTAAATAAAAGAAAAATTGTTTATGTAAAATTATAACATACATGCGTATTTAAGATTTAGCCACTATTATTATTGAAAATTGTAAGTAAAACTTATGCATTTAATCTATGTAAGTAAATAAGCAATATAATAAAGTTTTATTATTATTAAGAAGGATTATATTAATATTATTACACTTAATAATTATAATTATTATAAAGTAATGCTGAGTTTAATAAGTTGAAATTAAATTTATTTATTCAAATAATGTGATGAATTTACATGCTATTTATAAAAAAATATGAAAAATCATTATTTTTCGGCTATTGTTACTAATTCAATAATATTAGATAAAATGCAAAGAGTTATGAGATGCTATCACACATTTTCCAGTTCCAGGCATCCACACCTCGCAAGAAAATTATATGAGACCCCCCCCCGAGAGGTACCGATCGCCTACATTTGAGGTCCTGGCTCATGGACTAAGTATAATAATTAACTTTGAATTTTTTAAAATATTTCTCACATCAATAATTCCCATAACGATTCTTCTGTTTCTTGCAGAGATTTGGCTTACCTTTAAGTGGAGTGGCCAGAATTCAACTAAACATCGCTGTTAAGAAACAGATTGGCATTAGACACATGAATGTGTTCAAAGAAGATCTAATTCTACCAATAGCATGGGGAGAAGAGGTTAGTAAGTTTTGTTTAAATACACATGAAGTGTTACGTACTACATCCAAGGTATTGTACACCATTCATAAATGCTAAATTTTAATATACAAAATTATTCATGTGCAGTTTCAATTCAATGACTGGTAGAAATAGGTTAATAATGGATCTTCAAGATGATTGGGCAAAGATGATATTCGTTTATCTAGTTTTACTAAACGTATCTGTTAAATGGTTGCTCAAGTAACAATTTTCTAACTTGGAGTTTAAAAATATAGAACAATATCTCCTACCTTTCCCCCAATATTCCGTGTTTTTTACGTCCAGCAAATATATCTCCAAAAATTTATCACTTTAGTTGCACCCAGTAGCGGCTGCTGTCTATTCACGCACTCGCACGTGCACACCCAAATAAATTTGCAATGTAATTGATTTCTTATTATATTTATTCATTGAAAGCCATTTCTTCAAAACAACAAATGTTCTCGGGCAACATTACCTTCCATTTACTTCCTTACGTCAGTTTTTCTATCTGAGTAACTCGCGTCGGATGGGCGACATGAACACAATTGGGAAGTGCACACAGCTGCACAACGAAATGGCGCTGTGTTCGACGGTGGGTAGAGGAAGCAGAAAGGCTCTTATGCCTTGGATCAAGGGCTTTCGGACTCGCTTCGCACAAAAAATTGTGACATAGTAGCAACGGACATGCGCTGTTCCCTCTTCGTCATGTAGTGTTGCAATCTTTCCACTCCTTGCCGTGTGACAGAGTCTAGACTCGAGCAACCCATGCATCATTGCAAATTGAGGGATTTTTTTCTCAGCCAGCGAAATTTTGATCTCTCTCACCTCACGCGGTTCTGAGCAAAGCATTGAAATCCGAATGAGGGGAGGGCGGGAAAGGAAGTGGAAAGGGTGTGGTGTGTAGTGACGAGCGTACTATTCAACCATGCAAGGCCAGATGCGATGAGTGGAATACGTTGATACAGGTGCTCGAAAAATAGTTTTATAAAATGTCAGCGGTTTGAATTATAAACATTCACAATGTCGTAGGAATTGGTGCATTTAGACGCTCTGACTTGTATTTGGAAGTTTGAATAATCAGAGTTTGATCTTGTATTTTTGTCACAGAACAGTCAATCCAATTCTTTATTCAGTGCATACGAGAATCTGTAACTTGTACTATTATGCAACTGATTTGAGAATTTTTGTAGAGGTGGTGGCAAGAACTAGTTGCATTTGATTAGGGTTTCGAGGATCCTCATTACAATGACTAAAGTGAATAAGTACATTAAAAATGGTAATTAACTTAAGTGTACGATAAAATGTTTATGTGGCATTGAACTTGGGTTTCTGATGGGACATATTTACATTGAAGAAAGATAATATACATTATTAAAACACGGCAATTGAACAATATTCTGGCAATATTATTATCCTTTGCAAACCATAGCAGTTTATCGGTATAGCGTTGCGAGTGATTTCGTCAGGTCGTCGAATGCTGAATTTTCTACAGGTCGCGAAAGAGACCAAACAATACATCTTCTCTCGTGATCGATTATAAAAATCACTAGGGTATTTTGATTTTGTAATAAACCTTATTTTTAAAAAAAAATCATGAAATATAACTCTGCTATCGTCTCATCATCAGGGAAAGGTGCGTCATAACTTGGATTGCAAATGCGATTAGCAGAAACGGGCAGGAATAATTGAGTGGGAATAACACTTCTTCTGGAAGCGAGGCCAAGGTGCACACCCATAGACCCAGACCACGAGCCGCCACTGGTCGGACCCTATTTCAATGTGTTGAATGCATGCATGCATGTTCTTTCTCTTTGTAATAAATGTTAATTCAATACCTGGGGGCTACTTTCTCAGATTATGCCACAGTTTCTTGATAAAGTAGCTCATTTGAAGCTATCAACGAATGAGAAGTAATGCTGGGTTACTTGTACAAATTACTGAAGTACATTACATTAGCTATCACGTTTAATGCACTGCATATCCGCTAAACAGTGATCCATGGCATTGATGCTATAATTAACTATCTTTGCATCGGAATGAATTGAAGATTAAAATTGGTAAACGCTGTATGTAAGTGCCACAAGAATTCAAACACCGTGAACACTGTGAAATGTGCCTTGCTTTATAATGCGGTAAACGTGAAATGTGGCTGGTAGCCCTCTAAGTAGTTCAAAGGGCGTGTAAAGAGGGCACTAGTGTGCACGTTCTTACGGGCTGATGTGCGGAATGATTCGATTTCCCAACACTTTCGCTTTTGGCACTTACAACGTTTACCACTTTTAGTCCTCAATTTACCCTGAATACTCCAAAAGCTCAGAAAGTAAGGTATAGTATCACACACGTTTATTCATGGTAAACAAACAATGGAAAAATATACAAAAATGCAGCTTTCCCGAAGAAATTGCAAATTGCTATTAGAAGGACAATGACTCAATAGAGAACAACAACTTCAACTCTCTCCTTTACTATTCAGCTGCAAGGAAAAAATCTGCATATCTACGTATATGGTCCAGAAGTATATGCATTATTGTTTCATAGAACAAATGTCAGGAAGCATGGAAGTGTCCATACACACTTACTAGAAAATACTAGGATAATCTCTCTCTCCCTTTCAAACAGTAAAAAAAGAAAGAAAATATATTTGAACGGTTCTCTCTCTCTCTCTCTCTCTCTCTCTCTCTCTCTTTCTCTCTCTCTCTCTCTCTCTCTCTCTCTCTCTCTCTCTCTCTCTCTTTCGTGCAAGGATTGTCAACGTTAAGAAGTTAAACCCAAGAACATTCGAAATTCCAGCTTTGATTAGATTGTAGTAAACATGAATAACCAATTTCATGGAAAAATTCTCTTATCATTGAACTATTCGGTTATCACCTGAGACCAGTGTGCGTATTCATTAATTTCTTTATTCTAGGCGGTGTTCGAGCTCCCGGCCACCATTGTTGCCTTGGCATTTATGGCTACATATGCATCTCACATAATGATATTCATCTTCGCGGTAGTGGCCTTGTCATCTTTGTTTGTGTTTGTCAAACGTGGCAGAAGTTCCAAAATGAAGAAATGCAAAAACTCAACGTACTGTTCATTGACGAAACTTGATGATGTCAAGCTTTAATTGCTGAATGTCTTGTATACTTGTAGCTAGCAACTCATGTGTCAATTTTGTTCAAGCATCGTATTGAATTATCATCAGACTTTGCATTGTCATTGCCGACTGAGAGAGTTATGATCTCAAAGAGAGAATGAAGTTGTTCAAGTGTAACTCAAGTTTTGGACCATGTGAAGGAATGTTAAGTTGTGAAAAGGAGATAAACTATATTTATATTTTTGTTATCATGCATTTTACGATTCATATTTTAAATATTATATTGTACATTTTCAAATTAAATTGTTTAAGTGAAAATACCCTGCAAGTGACTTGTAATTCTTCACATGTTCACGTACATTCCATGATCTGTATACCTTTCTGATATCGTCAATCGCTCCGAAAAGATACACTTCCTACCGACCTTTCACCAGCCTCCCACCTTGACCATATGGCTACAAATAAACTACGTTAATTAAATCGACCAACCAACTTGATACATACAAGTAAAATAATATTTTAGTCCAAACGCAGACCCTTGAAATGTTGTAGGTGCACAGAAGAACAAAATTTCAACGAAATCTCTCGTTCTACTAGTGGGGCATTCCAGCACGTTTGTGACATTTTACACACAAAATTTAAGGTTCTAGACATGAGATCTGATTAAAATATTCATCGTGAACTGATTTCATAGATCTAATAAGTACTTTGTGGTGTTAACAAATGAAAAAGCCTAGTATGATGACATGGGTTGAATGCATGAAAAGCATTAACAAAAGTGCGTTACGTGTGTGACGCTTTAAAAATGTAGCAAATTTTGACTTCATTTGTCTATGTCTATGAATGAAGCGCAAAGGTTGCAGATGCTAGAAACTTGTATTGGTGAAATGTGGAAATTATAGGCATTCACAAACATCTAAACCTTAATGCAATTCAAAACAATAATAATTTCTATATTAATTCATTTTGTTATTAACATGGAGTAGGACCACATTTCGTGAAATTCCCCTAGTACAGCACGGATCCATATTTTTATTGCTTTTTGCTTAAGAGCCTGGTCTAATTATTACTATAAATTAGTGTTCATATCAACATGACTCCGCAAGTAGCTATAGTAGATATCGGATACGATAAGCAGTGAGGTGCCAGGATTTTCGAAAGAGGGAAGGTAAGTATATTTTTGTTAGCAGTCAGCCCTTATTTTACCATCTTTCCTGCATTTTACGTTCTTTTTTCTAAGAATACTGGGCGAAAGGGGGGTTTTGACACCGATCAACCCCCTTGGACACGCCAATGAAGGTAAGTGGATTCAGAGCACTTCATACATCTGGTAAGGGTGAGCAAATATGTTAAACTGACTTGTTCACACTATCCAATGATATCCACTATCATTTAACTATTTTGGAAGTTGATGGGAATGGTGAATCACAGAAATACAAAGCAGAAAATTTAAATCTAGGTTCCGTTTATGTGACGCCATCTTCACAAGTCGTTATGGATTTGGGGTTTAATCATGGTTATATTAAGCTTTAAATAATTATAACCATAGTATACAGACTAATCAAATGATTGAAAGAAGCAATAATGCATGTTATATACGTATATATATTTTGTTTTCAAGAGTTCAAGCCACACGGTGCTTCGGATCCCACTTCAAACTGTAGGTCCAGCCCAGATTATCCTTACTGTGCATAAAGTGGACTTAAAACACTAACTCGGATGTTTTCAAGGGTACTTACTTAAACAGCAGCGTAACATGGGCCTAATTTTCTGGAGAGGTGAGCACAGAATCTCAGGTCCCAGCAGGTTGTATATTTTAATAAACCGGAAATTTTGGCTCCCTCAAGTTATGCGTTCCTTCTAAAAAATATTTAAAATAATGAAAAAAAAACAATATCATCGACTTCATCCTGAGCAACGAAGTAACATGGGAAGAAGAAGGAAACGTTTTAGAAAGAAAAAAACCCGGAACATGGGTGAGAGGAGGACGAGAAGAAGGTAGAGAGCGGGATAGAGAAAACTATAGATAATAAAACTATGAAGACGAAAGCCAAAGCGGAAGATAGAGAAAATAAGAAGAAAGAGAGAAGGTAGGGATAAAAAACAATGCAAGGAGTAAAGGGACAAATTTAAGGAAAAGAAGTACATGAGAGAAGTAAAGTACAGACAATGAAAACGGATTATGTAATGAAAGCAGAGCATATGCTTTGCGCAAACGTAACCTAATGATACATTAGAAGTTTGCAAAAAGGAGAATATTTTCAAGTGTTTCCAGAAGCTATTGTTCTTGTTACCTTCACAAAGCAATAAGGTACCGTGGGAAGTGTTGAAACGCTAAATGCACACAGAAAGAGGAAATATAATGATGGGAATGGAATTAATATGAATCCAGGATTCAAGGTTGAGACGTTTCACTTAACCACACAAAAATGCAGCACAAGCTGTTCAATAAATGACGTTGCAATGCAAACGATTTTATTTTTGTTATTTACCATGGCTTGCTGCCACATTTGGTGAAATTGATGAAGCTACACGCACAAAGAACACCTATGTCCATGTCGGGATTCGAACCCGGGACTCTTGGACAAAACAAAGTGCGGAAATTCTAAGGCAATCGAAAGTAACTAGCTCCAATCTTCTCAGAATGCATTGGAATTTTATGCGTTATGCATGTTAGGCCTATTAATTTTCGTTCTGTTACCATTTACAAGCTTTGAGTAGGTTAGGTTATATGAATTGCCCTCAAGAAGAGACTCGCAGGCTGCTAGGGATGTAAATAAAGTGTGTGTGTGTGTGTGTGTGTGTAAACGCACGAGTGAACAAATATCTAATTTTTTGAAGAAATTAATATTTTAGTGCTATCAGCATGTTTTAAAAACCGATTTTCGCAACTTCTTAGAAGCTGGATGTGCCTCCTGTCATAACCACTTAAAGGCAGGGGTCGACCGGGCTTCATGGTAGTCAGGGTAGCCAGTCCTATCTTTATGGGAATTTTCATTTTTTTATTTTTTATTCCACATTTACTTCTGGCTTTTTACTTGCAGTACAGTGTTTATACACACAGGAAAAATAGATGAGAAATTTGTAGTAGCAGCACTTTCAGGCAATAAATAGCCTATACGTTACATTGAGGTAATTGCATTAGAAAATGTAACGAAGATTTGATCAATTTCATCCGAAAGCTAACTAATTGATTTCATTACATACACTTATTATTTTTTTCTATTTCTTGTGTTTAAAATGTTCACACGATTATGCCATTAGCTATATTTCCTATAAATGTTCATAGGCGAAACAAAATTAAAGTTACAAATTTATTCCAATAGACATATTCTATTATAAGCAAGTATAGAAAATTCAGACTATTTAATGAAATGCGTTGCATCTTTCGAGAAACATGAATTCCATATTTTTACTTTATCAGTTTTTCACTTTCTACTTTTTGAAGTTGTTCTGTAGAATGCTACCCCTCGTCGATCGCTTGCTTTGTTTGTGTAAAAAGAGAGAAGAATAAATGTTGCGGTAAACCAGGTCAGATTTTCAGGATACGTCACTGACGTCAATGTTTATTTGCGCGAGAGACCAAGAATGAGATTATTAATGCTCCTTATATTATTGACTAATCGCCTTGTTAGCCAAGCACGTGGAGGGCTGGACTCTGATCTACCAATTTCGAGAGAGAGATGTTCATTTGTGACCTAGCAAGCCGCCATAAATTTCAACTAGTTATCGTTCATCCTCATCGTCGCGATTAGCCTAAAGAGCCAGAAAAGCGAAGTAAGAAAAGTACAAAATATTGACCGGGCAGGTGTTTTCGCCGTCTCTGTGTAGTAGTGCGTCTTTTAAAACAAGTTCCATCTTTTATCAGTTGTGCGTCAACTGCTAAGCTGAGCAGAAGCAGATCACGTGAGTGAAGACGCATCATGCAGACATTATCGTATTTCTGAATGCAGTGTTTGTACAGGAAGTGGCGCTAATCAGAAAAAATCGAAGGCAATCGCAAGACTTCAGCAAAGAACGACGAACGCCATGGTGCTGTTTCACAAGGCAAAACGGAAGTAACGATTTGCATTGGTGGGTATGGAGGGTCGAGATTTCCAAATCAAGCAAATTGTTTGGTGCTCGTGCACTGGCTGCAAGATTATCTGTCTGCAAATACGCCACCCTACCAGAATCACAAAGAAGGCGGCAGATTGCTTATCGTAGTTAAAAGATAAACTCGATTGTTATCGTGCATAAGTTGTTTCAAGCTGGCCTTCAGAGTTTAAACATTTCCCCATAGGGTTCCTCCCTGCTCTCACAGTCTTGCTTCAACCGGACATGCGAATAGTGAACTCTTTGCCGGGCTCAGTCCGTTCTTTGTTGTCTAGTAAAGAACTAACTTGGTTAAGTGTGGGTTCATGGAGGCTACAAGCTTGCAAGCTATGAACAACAATGTGAAATTTGATGATGTCTATGTCGACAGGAAGAGAAAATATGATGGGGAGAAGCACACATGTGGTGAGTAAAAAGATTTCCAGTGATTTCCAGTTAAGTGTGGTACTGAAACGAGAACGAGACGAGACTTGTCGAGACCGAGACCAGCTCGCCGAGTGTCGTCTCTTTCAAGATTTTAGTAAATTTGTAGTAAAGTATATAAAAGTTTCCTGCAAATAAAATTGCTTGACCATGTAACGTTTGCAGACATACCATGAGGGAGCTGTCAGATTTTAAGTTTGTAAATAAACGTTATGTAACTTCAAGTTCTTAAATACATAATCATCAAAGGATAACTCCAATAAAATGAATGGCAATGTATACTTGAACCAATATAAGTACAACTTGGTCCTACACAAACGGCAAACATGAGTAGCAAAAAGGAAGCGAAATTCGACTTGTTGAGTGGGTGTCTTAAAGTTGCGCAACTCTAATATCCATCTACTTTTTTTTCTAAGTCCAATTTATGCACAGATGGGTTAATCGGGACTGGAACTACAGTTTAAAAGTGGGATCAGGAACTGTGCATCGGGCATCGAACCCGAGACCCAGTGATTACTAGGCAAACACTACGCCATTGGAGAGGCCAGTAAAGTAAATTTGGTTTAGGTAAATTTTACAAATGTGATGCCGAAGTTTCCAACGATACCGAGATTATCGGTCTTGTCTCAATTTGACAAAGTTCTGTCTCGTTATCGGTATCGTGTCAACACGTCTCGTTCTCTGTAAAATTCCTATGGAAACAATATGTAATTTAATTAAGTCAATGATTTTACCGCGCTAAAATAGCTTTATGCGATAGCAATAATAAAGTGTATAGCTCTTGGGTCACCAGGTGTTATATATGTCCTCAATTAAATATGTGCTTTCGATCTCCCCACTGAATTTTCCGGGTCAAGCTCCAGCGTGAACATTGGTGTTCTTCATCTAATCATCACTCAACCTTATCGTCGCGACTAGCCAAAAGTGAACAGAACGAAGCTAACAAGCATGCCCGTACCCAGGGGAGGGGCCATGGGAGCCATACTCCCCCCTCGAACTATGAAAAATTAAAATGTGAACTTAAAAAAAACTACGAAAATAACATCGACGAGTTTTCAAATTTGTAAAATTTCAATTTTCTTCTTGCATAAATGAATGTGTTGGTGGTGTAGAAAGGCACACTCCAGAAGTCTGCAGTCTGCAATATTGTGTAGTTTTAGTTCTACAACCGTTGATGCAAGGCTGCCAGCAGTAGCGGCGATTAGGATTGTTTGGGCAGTGTGTGCCCGTCACTATTTTTTTCCCCCACTTTTCCTCCGCACTGTGCTAATCTAAGTCTTGTCTACTAAGAGAAAGTAAATTGCCTTTCCCTTTCCTCCCTCCCCCGCCCAGAATTGGAACTCAATCGCCACTACAGGCTACGAAAATGTCTCCTCCTGTTGGTTAACTCACATTTAGGGTTCTTTATTATAATAGTAATTGCTAATACGCATAATTAAATTTATGAATATATTATTTTCTGAACATAAAATTATCATTATATGGAGTGTAAGGGATGCTCCTTCCACGTAGTACATCCTGGACTGCAGACTAACGAGGCTCTGGCGACTGGCCCCATGGCCAGTATAATTCTGTGTCGTCCTGTGTTTTGTCCTTATTTGTGCTGAGCGCCCTTTTTAGCCTCAGCTTTTAACCAAGGTAAGGAAATTTTAGTTTTCAGACACGTTTTTATTTTTGTTATGGTAAGGTGCTGGACCCCGTATAGCGTGACGGGTGCAAAATAGCCTCAGTGCTGACGCACCCAAAAAAATTTAATTCACAAGTATCATTATCATGGCTGTTCAAAAGAAAACAGATCTATTCCAATACTTCTTAGAATTGACTAAACAATAAATAGGGCGGCTGATTGTTGGGATGAGGTGAGTTGACTATATATATAAACACAGGAATAGGATCAGAAAAGGTGCCAGAACGGTGGATAAATACAAATGATGAAGGAGACAGTAAACACTTACCACACGAAGAGAAATAATTCTATATTTCGCGATATATGTCGCATTTTCAAAGTAGAAGATAGATAGATCGGCGTCACATGGATTAGAGGCACAGAATACTGACCGTAGCGTCTCTACGATCAGTGTTGCCAGAAACAGTTGATAGAGAACAAAAAAGTACTCTTATCAACTGTTTCTGGCAACACTGATCGTAGAGACGCTACGGCCAGTATTCTGTGCCTCTAATCCATGTGACGCCGATCTATCTATCTTCTACTTTGAAAATGCGACATATATCGCGAAATATAGGATTATTTCTCTTCGTGTGGTAAGTGTTTACTGTCTCCTTCATCATTATATATACCGCGTGAGGCACCTAAAAGTACCACCTGAAATAGCGAAGAAACCAGAAACAGTAGCGATGTGAGGTTTGCGGGAAACAATAATATCAAATGGTGCTCGTAAATCGGAGGTATGGGGTGGGTCGAAAAATATCGACAAATGGGGCATCTGGAGCAAAGTCATATTTTTTTTAATGGAACGATATACAATAACATGCATAATATAAAAGAGCACACGCAGAGAAACACAACGCCGTTGGTCTCATGCATCTACTGCACATAGGAACGAAGATATGGCCATGTGAAAATATGTAAACAAACTAACAAGTGGCCCACTTGACCGTCCGTACCACGGCATGTACAAGTATGAGATGTCGGAAGCCATTGGACAAGATGAAGACAGAACGTGTTAAAGGAAGAAAAAATACAGTAGACATCGTCAGCAGCATGTATTTGACAGTGTTACAGCATAATGAAAATGACCATGACAGTATGTCGAAGAACCACTGCGTAAGAAGCGAAAACCTGTCAAAGTGTGTGTTCAAAGTGGTGGCCGTCAGCTGCGATACAGGCAACGAGGCGCCCACGCAAAGATCGTTGCACAGAATGTAGCATCTCGTAGGGAATGTCCCTACAGACCGCAGTAATGCGGTGTTGCATATCCTCTGGAGTTGTTGGCACATCCCGGTAGACAATGTCCTTCAGCTTTCGCCACAGGAAAAAGTCTAACGGTGTCAAATCTGGGGAACGAGCTGGCCATTTGACAGGCCCTCCACGTCCAATCCAACGATTTGGAAATGTATTTTCCACACATGCTGTAGCGCGTCTTGCACTGTGAGCTGGGTACCCGTCATGTTGGTACCACATGTCCCTCCTTGTCTGAAGTGGTATGTCCTCCAATAGTACAGGCAGTTCATGTTGTAAAAACTGTATGTATCGGTCAGCATTCAGTGTCCCTTGTATAAAAAAAAGGGCCAATGAGATGTTCACCCACTCACACCACACGTTCACACTCCATGAGCGCTGGCGTTCCACTTGGCGAAGCCAATGTGGATTTGTCACCGACCAATAGTGCATGTTCCTTAGGTTGACATTTCCATGATTGGTAAAAGTTGCCTCGTCAGTGAAGAGAATACGTGACAAATCGGGTGTGTCATGTCGTAACAACCATGTGCAAAACCGAACACGGTCCACAAAATCATTCCCGTGAAGTTCCTGATGGAGGGAGATATGATATGGGTGAAACTTGTGTGTGTGCAGAATGCGCAATAAATACACTTCGCTGACTCATCCCAGCATCCCTGACAATTTCACGGGAGCTAACGTGCGGATTCACAGCAACAGCGGCGAGAACATTTGTTGCACCTGCCTCACCTGTAGTTGGCTTGTTCCGCACACGTGCTCGTGGTGTTACACTTCCGGTGTCTCTTAATTTAATAAATAACTTACCAAACAGACGTCGAGATGGCTGTCGTCTGTCCGGATATCTCTCTGCGTACACACGGTAGGCTTCTGAGGCATTCTTTCGGCATTCCCCATAAATCAGGATCATGTCCGCTTTTTCTATGTTTGTGAACACCATAATCTTCGCTCTTACCACTACGACTGCTTGCTATGAACTAACACGATCTCGTGGACCTGCTATCAAAACTTGCTCTGCGTAAAGGCAGTTCTGTCAGGCACCTGAGAAGTCTTACATGCCGTGGTACTGACGGTCAAGTGGGCCACTTGTTAGTTTGTTTACATATTTTCACATGGCCATATCTTCGTTCCTATGTGCAGTAGATGCATGAGACTAACGGCGTTGTGTTTCTCTGCGTGTGCTCTTTTATATTATGCATGTTATTGTATATCGTTCCATGTAAAAAAATATGACTTTGCTCCAGATGCCCCATTTGTCGATATTTTTCGACCCACCCCATACCTCCGATTTACGAGTCCCATTTGATATTATTGTTTCCCGCAAACCTCACATCGCTACTGATTTTGGTTTCTTCGCTATTTCAGGTGGTACTTTTAGGTGCCTCACGCGGTATATATATATATATACACACATACAGGGTTATTATAAATGATGGACCCATCTTCAAAACATCATATTTATTGAGGTACAAATCCAAAGTGAACAAGCTATATACCAATGGAAAGAGGAAGGTTCAAAGTTTGTTACCACAATGTTTGGAACTGTTATAAATGTTCAATGTGACCACCGTTGGACATCGTCCTCTGACACACGCGGTCGGCCTGTGCTTTTTCCTTTGCACACACTTCCAGTCGCTTGAAATTGCTGAAACCAACGGCTAATGCTTTTCCTAGTTGGTGGTTTGCTACCGAATTTGGTACGGAATGCCCGCTGCACTGCAATTTGCGACTCACTTTTCGCGAACTCAAGCACGCAGAAAACCTTGTGCTCCAAGGTCGCCATCTCGCTCACAACTAACTGACACAGACGGTCCTCTCGCGAACTCTACCGGCCGCTTCCGCAACCACCACAGCCCGCCGGCCGCTGCCCGCCAGAAACTTTGAACCTTCCTCTTTCCATTGGTATATAGCTTGTTCAATTTGGATCTGTACTTCCCTACCTATGACGTTTTGAAAATGGGTCCATCATTTATAATAACCCTGTATATACAAAGAGGGGGGAAGGGGGATAAAATAAATTTTCGGATATGGTCTCTCCCTCAAGAAGAGCCTGCTAACAAGGCTCTACGCTAAGCAACACTGTATAGACAGGAATACTTATTTTAGTTACAGTATATGTACAAAGTTTCAATTTTGGCTCCTCAAAAACACGCGCACAAACAGGTTGTTCGAGTAGCAACAGGACTGACGCTTCCTCGTTGAAACTAGTGATGGGCACCATCGACTAATTTCCACCATCGACTAATTAGTCGTTAGTCGAAACAAAATATCGACTAATTAGTCGAAAAAATTAGTCGACTACTTTTTCGACTAATATTAGTCGAATTAGTCGTTCGACTAATATTAGTCGAATTAGTCGTTCGACTAATATTAGTCGAAGTAGTCGTTCGACTAATATTAGTCGAAAAAGTAGTCGACTAATTTTTTCGACTAATTAGTCGTTCGACTAATATTAGTCGAATTAGTCGTTTGACTAATATTAGTCGAATTAGTCGTTTGACTAATATTAGTCGAATTAGTCTTTCGACTAATATTAGTCGAATCAGTCGTTAACGACAAATATTAGTCAAAGTGGAACTATATATTTTTCTTATTATTTTCAAATTCCTCCACTCTTGTGCTGAGCTGAGCCAGGCTAAATTGGACTGTTTATAAACGAATGTTTACACACACACACACACACACACACACACACACACACACACACACACACACACACACACACACACACACACACACACACACACACACACACACACAGATATATATATATGTATATGTATATATATATATATATATGTGTGTGTGTGTGTGTGTGTAGGCGCACAGAGAATAGACCCGGGATCTCTTCATTACAAGGTCACGCATGAGAACATTGAGAACAGTCTCTGTGGCCCGAAACGTTGAGTTGTGTACTCACGATGTCAGTCACCATCAAGGTTCCGGCTTCAAATAAAGACGTAAAGAAGACATAGGCAGGCCCATAGACGGGAATTATCATGTGTCTTGGGTGGGGGGGGGGGACAAATCCTAATTGGAACAAAGAAAAGATGCGAAATGTTGTTTGTTGGAGTGTCAGATGTGACCGATAACTTTACTATAGTAGTATTACAGTTAGACATACAATTATAGAGATGCTACATTAAAATCTAAAGTAACGGAACAAATCAATCTCACTGATAGATACCTCGCATACGTCGTACAGCTTCATGTTTGATGTTTACATATATTCTTAGAAGTATTCTAATAGTATTCTAATAGTACTGTATTCCTTAACAGTGTTTTCAAATTTCCTTTAATCAACAGTGGAGGCGAGTTCTTGCTCCCATACTATCCAACACATATTGGTCGAAATTTTCAAAAGGGTGTGACCATTATGTGAAGCTTTTAAAAATATAGTTCTGATCAGTTAAAAATTATTTATTACGATGTAAACTGCCTTTGGTGCAATATTAGGATGAATGAAATACTAGCGAATAAGTTGAAATTGAATAGTCTAAAACGACAAACATAATTTATTTGTGACAGTAATCCTTTTTTCGGTATGAAACAAAAAAGTAAGACATTAGTTGTTATTGATTTGTGCATTATAGTCGAAATATTACACCTGAGAAAATTTACCAGAGTATTGCGAAACTGTGTCGAAAGATCATGCGCTGCTATAATTGGTTTCGTTCTCTAACGCACCAATGCGACGATTACGAGATGAGAGATTATTAACCATTTTTGGACTGAAAAAGCAGGGTGCGACGGTCATGCGATGAAATACATGTTTTTTTTTTTAATGCCAAGCCTTGTCTACCAAGAAAAGTACACTGCCCCCCCCCTTCCCAGTTTTGGTACCCAATCACAATCACTGCTACTGTTTATCAATATCATTCACCAACCATGATACTTTTATATGTAGATATAATATATTCTGAAATTAAGTGATATTTATTAGCAATGAATGAAGAACATGTCTGAATGTGAGTTAACCAAGAAAATGACATTTTTCATTGCCACTTAAGTCCGAAGAAACTCGGGACAGAGATTAAAAAGATTTGACTGTCCCAACTAAATCTGGATGTCTGGTAGACTTGCATCAATTGTTATAAAACTACCTGGGTACAATTACCAAATATGGCAGACTGGAGCCTGCCTCTCTCCGCGAACAACCCATTCATTTATGCAAGGACGAAATAAAATTAATTCGTCAATTAGTTTGATAGGTTTTATATAGCATCACATTAAAACATTTCATAATTCGAAGGGGTAAGTGCCCTCATCGCCCCTTGATTACGCGGATCTACATGGCTTTCTTTGTGAGTTTCGATTCACTAATTTCTTAATCGTCGCTCATCATCGTCGTCGTGTTTACTCAAAAGTGGTAGAAAAGCGACTCTAAATAAAAATTCGAATACTATAAGAGGCTTCAATTTAAAGTGGGATCTGAACCACTTGTGCCTCCACCGGGTATCGAACCCGGGACCTCTTGATTACAAGGCAATGACGCTACCACTGCGCCATGTGGGAGGTCCTCTCTCAAGTAATGATTACTTTCCGGTTCGAAAATAAGGTTTACAACTTAGAAGCAATATCATAATGTAAAATGCCTATTTTGTGTAGTGAAACAGCAATAATGAAACAACTTGAAAGAACGTTACTCATACCTGATGATTATTTGTTACAAGTTTCTGCAGTAAATAATCCTATGTCTTTCGTTATAATTTTCCAAATTTTTAGTCGCTTTTCTGTCTCTTTATGCTAATCAGGACAAAGAGAGAATAAATGGTGATTAAAGAAAATTAATGAGTAGAAACTTACAAAGGAACACTCCCATGAAAGGATTCGAACCCGGAGTCGTGATTGGCGGATAATGTGAATGGCCACTCAGCGCAAAGTGAAGATCAACATACAAGGTTGTATTATAGCGAGTGCAGCAAGTTTGAGATTGTACTTTACAGCGTAAAGTTTAGTATTTGCTCCAAGAACATAATTAGTGTTCATTTTTATTAAAACTAATTTTCCCTTGCCTTGCGTGAGAACTGGTTGATTTTAAACTATATTCTTAAGTTTGACATTAGTTTTAAGTTTAAGAATATTTTCATTACGGTACAATGCTTTTAAGATAAGATCTCTAGTTCACATGAAGGCCATACATTGAGATTTAAATATTGCGATATCTTTCTTGCACCACTAATGATACCTAGGGATGGTTAGGTCTTTGAATTCCAAGAAATTCTCCAAGTCCTGAATGCGTATCTCTTGAGAAAAGACACCATTGTAAACAACAAATAGCCACATGAATGACTACAGCAGGGGCACCTTTCGCTTTCAATTTGGCATGCTGTGAGGCGGTACCGGAATTTTCCAGTCACTCACCTTTCCAAGAAATTAAATACACCTAGGCCATTCTCCCTCGCATCACTACTTAGCGATAAGCCCTCTCTACTTCAGTGGTCTACGCTTCGTCTGGAAACGGAATCAGAATCAGTTGTGTTCGATTTCCACTGATATTAGTCGGAAATAAAGTCGATTTCGACTGAAATTAATCGTGTGACTATTTCGACTAATATTAAATGTGAGAAAATTTACTAATGTTGCGAAGTACTTACTTAAAAAAATAATTCTCTGCGTCCAAAGATCATGTGTCGCTCTAACTGGTTTCGTGATCTGATGCGTCAATGCGTTAATGCGACGATTGCGAGATGAAATATTATGCTTTCATAGTGTTAAGCCTTGTCAATCAAGATAGAATCCTCCCCCTCCCCTCAAGTTTTGGCACCCAATACCATCTATGTTTGAGGGCCTCCCCGATGGCGCAGTGGTAGCGTCTTTGCCTTGTAATCAAGGTTCAATACCCGGTTCAGGCACAAGTGGTTCCGATTCCACTGTAAACTGTAGGTCCAGTCCCGATTAGCCTTTCTGTGCATAAAGTGGACTTAAAACATCAATCAATCAATCAATCAAAACCATCTATGTTTGACTATCAATTAACCAATCATGATAATTAGATGTATAGAAAATGATATATTTTTAAATTAAGTATGTGATAGCAATGATACTTATAATGAAGAGCATGTCTGAACTCCACGAACTCTCCCTCAGAGTGCCCAGACATAAAACACTGAGCAAGGAAACTTTCCACACTGCAACGCCCAGACTCTCGCTCATACAACGTTCAATATTCCAAAGGCTACCGAAACAATTCAACAACATCTCAAACCAAGTAGATATATTCACTGCATATTCGTCTTTTATCACCAACTTGAAAAACATTGTACATAAGTAATGCATTGTGTAAATAATCTGTTTACCTTGGTACTGTGTTGTCTTGTTTATTATTTATATTTTGTTTATTTTCTTTTCTTTATTATAATTTTTTAATTTTTTGGTCTTGTTTAGTGTTTAATGTGTTCGTTTTAACACCAGTGTACTTTTTACTGTTGTTTCTTTCCGGTTTAAAATGGCTTCTGCTGTACTGGAAATTTCAATAAATAATTAAATGAAAAAAAAAGACATTTTTCATCGTGAATGCAGTTCGATGAAAGTCGGGACGGGGATTTAAAACAAGGACACTCTGGGCTGAATCCGGGCGTCTGATAGATATGCATCAATTAAACCTTTAAAGGTTATAATACTAAAATTATAAAATAACCAAATATTGTAGACTGCAGAGTTCTGGAGCCTATCTCGCTTCGCGAACAACCCATTCATTTATGTAAGAATAAAATCGAATTTCTTGCAAAATCTGAAAAATCGTCAATGTTATTTTCGTAGGTTTTACAGCTTCATATTAAAACATTTCATAGTTGGAGGGGGTAAATGACCCCATTGCCCCACCCCTAGAGTATTAGGCTGGACATGGATGTTCTTTTTGATCAATTCGTCCTCATCGTCGTGGTTACCCAAAGTGACATACATCCTCTATCTTTCTTTATTATTATCGTCATTTTACATCGCTTTTATGCCTCTTTAGGCTAATCGGGATGATGAGAATGAATTGTGATTACAGGAAATGGATGAGTGGAAACTTACAAGAAACACCCATGTCCACCACAGGATTCGAACCCGGAGCCGTAAAAGGCGTGAATGTGAATGAACCACCCTGCGCGCTCTGCCACCGATGTTGCTGGCAAATTTGTACCCCATAAGGGGCAGAAAGGTAAATTAACATCTAGCGACTGCAGCAAGTTTGAGATCGTTCTGGACAGCGTATATTTTAGTATTTGCCCCACGAACATAATTAATGTTTATTTTTAATTAAATTAATTTTACCTTACCTTACATCAGAGCTGGTGGATTGTAAACTCTCTTCTTATATTCGACCGGTTTTTTAAGTTTAAGAATATTTCCATTCCAGTAAAATGCATTTATCATAAACCCTCTAATCCATCTGAAGGTCAGAAATGGATAGTTTTGCTTTTAAAATGTTGCGGTGTCTTTCTTACACCAACAATGTGCACTGGCCTGTGAATACCAATTAACTCTCGGAACTATGAATGTGTATCCCTTCAGAGAAAACAAAAATAGCGACATGAATGACGGTAGGCATCGCCCCCTGGAGGTAGGGGGGGATAGAGCTACAGCAGGGTCAGCTTTCCCTTTGCATACCAGCTCTGTCGCGGCATCAAGGGATAAAAGATTCCAGTCACTGACCTTTCCAAGAAATACCTACCTGCTTTGCTTCCCTTCTTGACAATAAGCCCTCTGCTCAAGTAGTCGATTGTTCGTCTGGAAATGAGACATGTTCGGTCATTTCGACTAATATTAGTCGGAATGTTCCCGACTGAAATCAGTCGAAATGTTTCCGACTAATATTAGTCGAAATGTTTCCGACTAATATTAGTCGAAATGTTTCCGACTAATATTAGTCGGAATGTTTCCGACTAATATTAGTCGAACGACTAATCCGACTAATATTAGTCGAACGACTAATCCGACTAATATTAGTCGAACGACTAATTCGACTAATATTAATCGAATGACTAATTCGACTAATATTAGTCGAACGACTAATTCGACTAATATTAGTCAAACGACTAATTCGACTAATATTAGTCGACTAATTTTTTCAGTCGACTAATTTTCATTAGTCGATAATTTTTTCGATGGTTTTAATAATCGACTAATCGACTAATATTAGTCGACTAATGCCCATCACTAGTTGAAACGTGACGTGAGTATGAAGTAAGGTCAATGGGGAAAAAAATATCATTGATCTCTATATCCATCCACGTAATGTGCTGTTTCCACAGGTGTGAGTGAGACAGCAACTTGAGAATCACATGCGTGAAGCATTTATTGCTGTATAGGACAGAAATAGATCTTTATTATTATAATTTGAAATTACACCAGAGCTCTTTGCTGTCAATTAAATTTAAGACATATTTCAACGATATTAGTAATAGTACACAAGAATCGTTAAACTGCCCTTGCACACTGTTCTATTATAGTACAATTTATGTGTAGGATCTTGCAACGTTGCATTCATAGCAACTTATCTCATAGGTCTGTATTCGAGTTTATCTGATAAGCTTATTTATTTTAAGTGATAACCCATTTTAACGAACCCCTCAACATTTACATTGAACATATGGGACGGATAATGTTTTCTGTTTTGTCAAAGGTTAACCTTGAAAAGCAAATAGTTGCGAAATAAATTGGCTTCTCTTGTGTGGGGAAAAAAGGACAGCTTGCTCTGCGACGACATTAATGATCATTTCTACATTCTAATTTCTTCATATAGGATTGATTGATTGATTTAGTTTATTTTACTTCGCGTTTTGTGCCTCTTGGCTAATTTGCGAAGATGGGAATGAGTGATGAAATGATGAAATTGATGGATGGACATTCACAAACAACCAAGCCCGACCGGGAATCGAACCCGGGACCCTCTTCATGTAGGAGAAGTATTTATTTTACACGAGAGCGCTCAACTAAGCTTAAATTACATTTCTTGCATCTGAAGTGAAAGAAAGTAATACTTCTTTTCCCATAATTGACGCATGCGTCACTTCAGATCCAAGAAATGTAATATAAGCTTAGTTGAGCGCTCTCGTGTAAAGCCCGCATCACACGGAACTGGATTTCCAGTTGGTATGCCCTAGTTGGCGCTGGACTTGCTATCAATTTGCTAGTTTTCGCCTCACACGATACTTATCAGCGTACTTGCCGATAGACTTTTGTTCCCATACGAGGGAAGTTGTAATGGCGGCCGCGTGAGAAGTAAACAATGTATCACTTCACATTTTTAAAAGCCGATAACTATTCAACCGAGAGGAATAACGTTTCGCATAAAACGTTATTAGGTACAAAACAATGGCGCCGCTTAAATACATATTTTAAAACGTTTACTGTACACGTATGGAAGCATATTTTAGTTGTTTCAAATGTAAACTCCGTGCACTCGGCATAGATGGAATCTCAACGCGTCTTCCATGCTGTATACGTTATACATTACTGGAGTAACACTCGGAAACCACAGACAAAAACGCTCCTTTGCACACTCACAGATTATGTTCACATCTTTGCTCTGATTGTCTGTTCCACAGAATCCAGTCGAGGAAAGCAAGTAGCAATTAGAACATGTCCTATTCCTCCAAACCAGTCAAGCAGTCAGCCAGGCGGCCATGATTGCTATCTAGAAAGTTAATTCAGCGCCAACTAGGGCATTCCAACTAGAAATCCAGTTCCGTGTGATAGGGGCTTAAAATAATAACTTCTCCTACATGAAGAAATTAGAATGTAGAAATGCTCATTAATGTCGTCGCAGAGCAAGCTGTCCTTTTTCCCAGAATTGACGCATGCGCAGCATGCACCGCATGCGTTCAGGAGACGCCTCCTGCCACTAGGGTGACCAGATCCTTACCAGCAAAAAACAGTACACACACATACCATGACAAACTTTCTCCAAACAAGGAAAGTCATAAAGGACAAAAGTTTTAAAAATAATTATTCTTTTATTTGATGAATCCCCAAAGTATATGAGTGGCATAAAACAAAAATGAAAACTAAATGTATTTAAAATTTGACATATTAAACAAACTACAGTTGTAAGCAAAATTTTGTTGAGAACATGTCACTTAAACTTTAAGTCTTTAAAACAATTCCAATAACTTCAAATTAACAAATATTTCATAATCAAATGTACCAATATTTAAGTATCATCCTTAATGGTTCTGTACTTTTGCTTCGAGTGAATAGCATGTAATAACTTTGTATTTTTCATAACCATATCATGGAATTCACTACAGGTACAACTGAAATTATATTTAGTTATTATTAGGTGTTTCATATTTCAATTGAGATTTCTCAGCAGTCCACATGTTATTCATTAATGAGAAAACTCTCTCAGTTGGTGCGTTTGTGGCTGGAAGGCACAAACTGAACTCTACAATATCAAATACCTGATAAAAGGAAATACATTTTTCCTGAAAATATTTGAATATCTCAACCAACCCATCTTAAATCTACTCTCATTTGAGCAGTATACCATGCTTTCAGTTTTTCAAGAGTAGCATACGCTCTTACATTTGAAATTTCATCAAAGAGATCAGAATCATTAAGTTGCTTTCCTGACCATTTGTTGAAAAATTGTACGATATTTTGCACCCTGTCCAATTCGATCATCGAATCCAGTTTTACCCAATCCAACACAGTCATTTCAGAAAAGGGAGAGGACCAGTGCTTAATATATTCAATACAAGTTGAATAAAATGAACGCACATGTTCCTTAAAACTTGACATACAAACAAACCGATTTTCCTCCAGACTTTTCAGTTTCGACTGCACTATAAGAGGCAAAAAAGGCAGTTATATCTGCCAACTAATTTTTGTTTAAGTTCTGCAATCAATGCAGAACCTTCTATCAGTGCACCACACTTTCTATGCAAATCGGTAAACAGTCCATCGCAGTTTGTACACAATTATTCACTATATGTGCAGAACAACCTACACCTAAAGTCCGCGCGTTCATTATATCCCCAGCGGTTAACAAAGGGAGCGGTGCTCTTTGTTAAAAGGAACACCCAAGCGGGCGGTTTTCTCTTGAAGAAACTGGAGTAGGAAAGCGATGTTGCCAAATTGAAGGAAAGGGTAAAGAAAAAGAAAGAGAAACAAACAAATTAAAGAATATGTAAAGAGAAAAGAAATACAGATAAAGATTAAAAAGGACAATATTAATAAAGATAGGAAAGAGGCATATTATAAATCCTCATATTTACACTGAATACCCCTAACGTTTCTACTCGAAAAATATATTATTCAGAATATACATATATAGTTAACTTACCTTCACTCATCGTCATCGTCATCGCTGTCTCCCACGTGAATCACGAATCTCTCCTGGTTACTATCCGTATCGTGGTTAATGTATTTTCTCTCAATTTTGATGGTGTGTTGAATACAGGACAACCAAAGCTGAGCATCAATTGTCTCTGTTCCATCACGCAACAGCTGGCATACACTGGCACTTAGAGTAGGAGATACATTGTTTTTCCTCACATATGATTTTAACTTGGCCCACACCAGTTCTATGGGATTAAAAATGCAATGGTAGGGAGGGAGTCGCAACACTTCATGTCCACGTGAGGCTGCAAGCTCATCCACTACGTACTTTTTAGTAATGTTTGCCGATTTAATTATTTCTAATAAAAGGGCTTTTATAGGAACAGGTTTCGGTACTGGAATGTCGTGCCTCTCCATGAAGGAAATAATATCCTGCAGTTTTGTCTTCATAGTTGGGATTTTCACTAGCAACCTCGAGTGGTAACTTGCATTATCGCAAATTATGATACACTTCTTATCACTTGGCAAATTTGGCAGCAGAATATTGGTAAACCAATTTTCAAACACTTGTCCGGTCATTTCGTCGTGACTGTCAGCTTTACAATCTCCAATGTTCTTAGCGGAAAGATACAAACAATTTGGAACCCACCCCTCGCTGCTCCCAGCATGGAGCACCATGATGCGTTTTCCTCGTGCTGACGGCGACTTCAAAATACAGTTGCAAGTACCATCGTCCCACCCTTTTTTGACGACGTCGTGAGTGTCGAACCAAGTTTCATCTAAATAAATAATCTGGCAGCCTTCTGATCTCAACATGTTGAGTTTGTGAAGGTAACGATACCGCCAAGCAACAATTCTTGTCGACTCCATTATTGCATTTCTTTTCTTCAGCTGACGAAAAGAAAAACCAAGTTTCTTCAGAAGTTCTCGAAGCGTCGTTTGTTTGTAAGGGAAGTCTGATATTAGTTTCAGTTGTGTTAATAATTCACAGACACTTGGTGCGCGTCCTTTAGGAAAAAAATTGTAAATCTCTCTCCTAACAAAATCGCAAACAAACTCGTCCACTTTATGAATTTTTTTCTTTTTATTACCAGGCTTCTTTGGTGTAATTGGGCCTCTTTCTGTGATCTTTCGCACTGTTTACCTGTCTAATTTCAAAATATTTGCTGTTTCCGATATTGGTCCTCTTCCTGAATTATTCCTGGAGACATATTCGTGCACACTGCATACAAATTCTTGAGCTTGTTTGTTCAGAATTCTCTTTCTTTTCCTCAGCACTCTAGAACTGCCGCTGCTAGTACTTGGCTGGGGGTCACTTTCGTCAGTTAAATTCTCCTGCGCAACAACGTTTGCTAAAGGAACCTGGTTTGCAACCCACGGTCTCCACATGCTAATAACAAAACCAAAATCTAATATAAAAACTAAAAGCACAACACTATAACAAAGCAACAACACAGCACCATAACACAACAAAGAAATAACACAACACAACTAGTTAAGAAAAACAACCCCGCACGTGGTTATGGCGCAAAAATAACGAGAGGCTCACGCACCCGCCTGCTCCGCCTTGCAACTACAAGAAATGTAAAGAAAATGTGGCAACAACGTCTGAGTGCACGCGCTTATCGGGAGCGGTCTGGCTATTGTTGGCTATTGTTTCCAGTGTTAAGTTTTATCAAAGGGTTGCCGATGGGGATATAATGAACGCGCGGACTTTACAATTGGTTTGTTTAAGCATTCCTGAACAATACTGTAAACATTTTTTTATCTTTTCTTGCTGCTCCTCCAAAGTTGCAGTTGGTGTTGTCAGCACATAATCCAACAACTTTAGTTTCAATGTTGTATTCATTTAATGTCTTCAGAATATACGAAGACACAATATCGGACGTTTCACCAAACTGATCTTGAAAATCCAGAACTTGAACATGCACTCCGCTCAAAGGAAGGAAGTAGCGCACCAACAATGGAAACAATTTCGTAGCTTTATGGTTCGACGAATCTGAGTAAACTGTAATGTAATTTACCTGATCCAACTCTTTCCGAAGCTCTGCAATTGCATAGGGGCTTATCACATTTGTCACGATCGCTTCAAATTTTGTTCTTGCACAAGGATAGTGTGGTTCGAAGCACTTCTTAACAAGTTTCGAACTACAGTCTGTAGAACGAAACGATTGATTATGTTGCACTGTACGAAATGCAAAACACGCTTCTGCTGCTGCCAATTTTTGTTCTTTAGGCCCAAAATTCTTGTTTCGAGAAAATGTAGAAAGAGTAGCACTAGATGCAGCAGCAGCATCGGCAGATTTGTGTTATTTCAGACCTTCCAATGTTTGCAATTGAAAACTGACCTGAACATTTTTCACAGTGAACATCACTATCGCTTTTGCCTCTCTTAAGAAATGGATAAAGAGATTTCAGTTCTGAATTAAATGCACATTTCCTCCTAGGAGGCATCTTCACCCGACAGTGTTGAAATACGAGACGTGCACTTCAGGAACGAGACTTCCACTCTATGCACCCTGCAACAACTGGACAGATCGGCGTCACCTGACCCTTTTGTTCGCAACTGTCTACAAGCTGCTCTCTGCCGTGGTAACTAAGCATTGTTCTAACCGGATGTTCATTCTCTCCAGCCCGACCACAACAGAAAAGTATGTACTGCATAACTGTTGACATGGAAAAAACAAAAGAAAATATAAATAGAAAATAAATATTTGGACTTCGGAGACCGGAGTAGAAATCAGGACATGTCGCAGGACATATGTGAAAGAAAGGTCATATCTTAATTTTATACATGGCTTCGCATTCTGCAGGACAGCCCATCAAAAAAAAGGACTGTACTGCGAAAATCAGTACGGATGGTCACCCTACCTGCCACGTATTCATCCGATATTTTGCCAACGTGACCTAAAGGTCAAAACAACAAGAAATCCACAAGCTTAATCGGGGCGACTGGGCTATATGCACCCGCAGGCACTTGAAAAAGTTTGTTTGTTTTCATTTCGACATCATGCTCGGAGGCTAATCCAGACCAGAAGCGTACATTAGATCTCGAAGAGACCCGTTTACAAAGAGTCGTGACTAACGCACGTAAAAAAGGCGACTCAACAGATCTCTGAAAGCGTATCAGGTTTACCGCTTACCTGACAGTTGCTCAAGAACTAAGAAGTCACCTGAAACCCGGCCAGTTACTTTCTAGTTCCACTTGCTGCATGACGTAGATGCTACACTCCAACGCAGAGTATAATTATCAATATTACCAACTGCAATGAAATTTATCTACGCATAGAGTCACAGCAGTGGGTAGATTATAAATCAGTTAGATTTTGCATATTTTCAATTTAGTCATTTTTCCATAAATATCATAAGATTATTTCGAGTTTGAATTTGGTTTTAAGTCAACTTTTATTCGCATATAGGCTAATTGGTACTGGACATACAGTTTAAATTGGAATCTGAACCGCTATATGCCTCCACAGGGTATCGAACCCGGAACCCCTTCATTACAAGGCAGCGACGAAAGTTATTTCGATATTGTACCAACCTGAATGACACAAGCTGGTCAATGAAGATTGGTGGTAGTTCTGCTCTGCATTAAGCTGCGTGGTGGTGGTGGATAGGGAGGGAAAACTTCGTTGTTAGCTGGGTGTTTGGAACCACAGCAGATCCTGCTGACACCTGTAGGTTTTCTGACGTACACGCTGACTCACTGGGCAAGCTCAGTGACGAGTCGTGTACGAGCAGGAGGAAAGCTTCGGTTTGCAGCAAGGTTGGTCAAGGTCCAGGAACCCATAAATTCTATTGGTTTCCGCAACGCGACCGGAACGTTTTCTTCTCGCACAGTTTAAATTAGGTCCAAGTTGTGTATTGTTTCATTTCAATACGGAACTTGGACCGGATTTAAATTTACCCGGAAATAAGGTTCCCGGCTCATAATTAAATTGATCCGGAAGAAAAGGTTCCTGGACCGAATTGAAATACTTTACAGATAAAAAAGTTCTTTACGGTCCAGAACCCCTTTGCGCTTGCTGATTTTCTCTCCTGGACCGGAATTGAATTTATTAAAAATTCCTAGACCTTTAACAAACCTGGTTTGCAGGACTCTGGTCGGGACTGGGCCTACAGTTCAATGTGAACCACTATTCTATGTAATTCCTCCGATGATTGAGCCAGTGGCCGTGATACAACTACGCCATCGGGAACGTGATGGCATACAACTGTTCGTCGTGGGTAAACAAATAGCATCATCATTCATTATTTAGCTTTCGTATATACTTTGATTTTCATTCTGATTTGTCAACTGATATACGCTACCTATTAAGTCACCTGTAAGAAGAATAGTTTGTCCGAATGAGACGTGGGATGGAAAAATACTCGTCTCATTCTCACCACCCTCCTTATCGCATTTATGAACCCAATAAGAATATAGTTGTTGGAGATAATTCTCTTGTTCTGCCAGAGGTTCTTGACTATTATGTTCATTTCAAGGACACCGAATGTCGAGATGGAACAATGAATGTCACGTACTGTTTAACCCTTGTCATGAACAGAGGAGTTATTAACTAATTATGCAGTCCTGTACATAACGATCTATATTCAAACATGTGCGGCTAGCAATTACAATTAATAATAATTGCACGGGGCAATGTAAATATCTATTACGATGCAATCTAGTTGATAGTAAATATGTAAGGTAGCTTGTGGATGTCGATAGGATTGATTTGTAGACCTAATGGGCCATTTACACGAGGCCAATTGTGAAGACATTCCACTAAGCCAATCCAACATTGGCATCGTGTGAATAGAGGCAAGCAGCCATTATCTCGAGTCACTCCACTAAATTAGAATGGTTTCAAAGTTTTCGGCGCCAGTAGTCATTGGATTGGCTTAGTGTCTTCACAATTGGCCTCGTGTAAATGGTCCATAAAGATGTGGAAATACAGAACTTGCTATACAGTCGATGATGTGACGCCTGCACGTAATCTTCATATAGTAGCTTACATTTACTTGCAAAGTGTACGTAGGAAATGCACAACGCTGGGTTTTTTTTTAATAAAAGTGTAAATGCGACTGAAACGTGGTGTTGGTTACATCACCTCCGCCAAGGCCGCCCGCGTGATATTTTTTCAGGAGGGCAAGGTAAGATTTCATATCTTGCCCTTGAGTTGATGATGATGAGTTGTCTGCCTGAAGGCAGATCTTTTGACCGGAAGGTCTCTGGGCAAGGTGAACCGAACCCATGGTGGTTTGCCATTGCCTTCCATGGGATGAGGATGAAATGGACATTTACAAACAACCATGGACGAGCGGGATTCGAACCCGGGACGCCTAGCGTCGCAACGCGATGTGCTAACCACTTGGCCATGGGATCCGGCGCCCTCGAGTTATAGAAACGTATATACTATACTTTAATATTGCTGTCATTATTTTGACATGAAAATACTTTTGCGTTGTTGACAAGTTCAGATTTCAGCCCACTATTTAAATAGAAACTGGATTCGCCTTGATTACTTTCCATAAACATCCATCACTTTGTTGATAAACAGTTCCTGAACTTTTCGTCGTCCCGCACACCTCAAGATACGACAGTCAACATGATTTTAATGTCTTTGCTGAAAACGTTCTCTTGTTATATTGTAAATCACTGAAAAGAATTTTATTTGCAATAAAATATCGCTACAATTTTACAAAGAATTTTACATGAATTTTTTAAGGATATCTCAGGCGGACAAAAGTCCCCATGGACCCCACTGCGGGCGCCCTTGACTTGCACGTGGTCAAGATGGACGATGGGTGAAGCATTACATCCAACGTCATCTAAGAGCATTATGGCACAGTGCAATACACAAGGGATGACATCATCAGTTCTTTTATTTTTTTACCAACACACTTTACAGACTTTAATGTGGTTCGAACTATAAATTTCAAGATTTTTTTTGTACTTTTCATTTTAATAAATGCAGAAAAATGGATCAACCCCCCCCCCCATTCTAAAAATTGCATTCCTTTCATTATAAATAAATATACATTTTTTAATAAATTTACTGATTGATGTAGTCCTACATTGTGGTTAATACGAGGGCGGGCTGAAAGGTAATGCCTGCTATTTTTTTGTTACGGTGTAAAGACATTTTGGATTTTGAGCACTGTACTTATCAGACTTTCCCCCTTCTCCATTCCAAATTTCAAACTTCTATCACCAGGGGTTGCTGAACTAGAGCGAGGAAAAATGGCGGCATGTAACCATACTATGTCGGTGCACCTGAAGCTGCGTGTGGTGACAGAGTTTCTAACTGCAGAAAATGTGTCCCCAATTAATATTCATCAGAGAATGAAAGCTTTTTATGGCAATGAATGTGTAACGTCAGTACTGTATGATGTTGGGCTGTTCATGCTCACAATTAAAACCCCTGCTGAGGAACTCTCATTAGGCCTATGCCATTTTCCTCGATCTAGTTCAGCAAACCTTGGTGGTAGAAGTTTGAAACTTGGAATGGAGAAGGGGGAAAGTATGAAGAGTACAATGCATAGTTGCTCAAAATCCAAAAATGTCTTTACACAGTCACAAAAAAATAGCAGGCATTATTTTTCAGCCCGCCCTCGTATTACCACTTGATACACGACTAAGATGTGCCAGGAATTGATAAGGATTTTGAACCAATAAAGTGAATAAACTAATTGTCAACCTGATAGTTACTAGTAGTTGCCGTCATTGTCCTTTCACACATCATTACGAACTGTTCGCTCTCATTGTTGTGGTTATCTTCATTGTATAACAATACGGGACGTTAATGGACCAAGAGCATGGTGCTTCCCTGTACAGATAGCAGTTGCTATGTTACGAAACAATAATAATACAGCACACAGAAGGAATGCTGTGATGTTGAGGGTGCAAAGGATCACCGCATGTCTTTGTCACCTGTAGAAACGTGATGTTTGCTGTAGACGGAGCGATAATCTCTTATGCCAAGTCACGTAGTGTCTAATTTTATACTTTACATGCATGTACGTACAAAGGTGGAAAACTTTGTGAACTTAGCTCCTTTAGTTTCTTCGTTCAATGGGGGGGTGTAAGTGCAGGTTCATTTGGCACATGATCAATGCCGGCTGAGCCCCCCCCGGCCTGGCACTGAGGTCAGCCCCCTTGACTATTTTGTGTGAAGAGTGAAAATGTAGACAACAGAAATTATTTTGCTCATAACTTTGATGAAAGATAAATTAAGGGAGCATGAACAGCAGCTATTACAGAAGTGTAAGTAGCGGCAAGGACTTGGAAGATTCTCTTCTATAGACTTCACAAAGTTCCTTCACAGGGGAACTCTATATCTGTACCTTCGTTGATCCTGTGCCAACCTCCCATTTATACAGAAATCTGTGACTTTGATGTCATTATGCAAATTCCCTCCGCATCTGCGTCAAAGGTCAACAGCTCCCAAGTTTTGGGAACGAAGGGTATTTTTATTGTTTCGGTTGGGGGGGGAGGGGTGTAAGCTAGGCACTATGATTGAATATTGTCCATTTTTCTTGTGTGGTATAAATATCTATGGAGTGTGTAGTAAGGTATGATTTCAGGCAATTAACACTTCAAGCGATAATTTAATAGATATAGGAAAAAAAATGTAGCATTTGTGTGATATTTCTAAACTTTATGTAACTTAATGACCACCTTCTCCCCACACAATTTACATTAATTTAAGACTATTAAACTTTTGAAAGAAGGGACTTGGTTTACAAAGTTCCTCCTGATAACCCATGAGCCCCCCTGGAGATCAATTCTAGCTACGGGCCTGCGACCGCCTATACAGCACAAACACATTACTCATTAATGACTTAATGTTGTTGTCTTAAATTGCATTAAGAATTATATTAATATCATTATTATGCCTCATACCGTTGACACGTCAATGGAATTTAACTTATCTTCAATATTCAATTAGTTAGCAATGATTACAGAATGTCTTGAGATTCCTTCTATAGAGCAATTCTACATAGACATTGATAAATTCGAATCAGTGATGCTTTAAAGTTCGAATTTATTAACGAAATATTTAATACAAAAACTAAAATTATAGCTTAATCGGCTCGAATATTAATTGAATATTCTGCAATAATAATAAAAAATAATTTCGTAATAAATGTTGGGTGGCCATTAAGTAGGAACCTGTTTTCTAATCATGGATCCGATATCCGAACTTTTTATCCTGGTTCTGATACCCGAATCTTATCCTCATCTAATACAATCCAATATTTGAATCTAAAAGACGCATTACTAAATTGGTCATATTGTGTGTTCGGCTAGTAGTAATAGCGGCTCTTTGGATCACTACATCCGGTGGCCTTGACGTCATTCGTTTAAGAGCAGGGATCAATGACGCAGCAGAAATTTGATCCGCTGTTGACCTTGAAGACATCCATCTCAGAGCCCGGGGTCCATGTGGAAGTGGTAGGGGGTAAATGACCCCTGATGTTGTTTCTGGGTGTTTACTAACCTAATGTGTGTGTGTGGAGGATATGCGCGTGCATTTCGCTTGAATGCGTGAAACGTAACGAGATGACGATAGCTGTTTTTAATGATGACGGCGAAGTTGATGTACCCCGCAAGCCTAGTGGTTAAGGTTATTGCTCTGTAATCAAGGGTATCGATTGATTGATTGAGTTGGTGTATTAAGTCAGTCCACTTTATGCACAGTAAGGCTAATCGGGACTGGACCTACAGTTTAAAGTGGTGGGTTGGAACCACTATATGCCTTCACCGGAAATCGAACCCAGGACCCATTGAATACAAAGCAACGACGCTACCACTGCGCGATCGGGGTGGTGTTTTTGAAGGGTGTCGAGTGTTCGATTCCTGGTAGAGTTAATATTGTATTGTAAGTTGATTGATTGATTGATTTGTTGTTCTAAGTCCACTTTATGCACAGAAAGGCCAATCGGGACTGGACATACAGTTTAAAGCCGGGATTCGAACCAGTGTGTGCCTCCATCGGGTGGGTATCGAACCCGGGATATTTTGATTACAAGGCAATGACGCAACCACTGCGCCATCGGGGAATAAACATTGTCTCGATTAGCCTGTGTGAGCTAAACAAGCAAGATGGCGGCGAAAAGCGAGTGCTTAACGTTGTCGCCTGGCAATGAAGAGATCTCGGGTTCGATTCAGTAGGTAGTCAAATGGAGTCATTTGTTTTTGTCCGCCATTATAGGTCCCGATTAGACTATCTGAACATAAATAGTGTTTGAATGAAAACAATATGGCGGCCTCGTTTTGTGTGCGGCGGCGCGGGTGCGGGCGGCGGCGGCTCGGCACGGTTGTTTTTTTTATTCCGCGATATATGTAATAGTTTAAATATGAAATGGCTGAAGGTGATGTTTTAACCAAATGGTTCAGGGTTTGATTCCCGATGTTGACAAAATTGGATATTTAATTCTATTTGTTTAAAAGTCCCGATTAGCTTTTTTGCACAAAGAGGAAATGAACTAAAGTGGAAATAGGGTGTAAAAGTTACTGCTGTAATCAAGAGGTCCCGGGTTCGATTCCCGATGTTGTCATTTGCCTAATAATGATTTTCTGTTTAAATAAAAAAGAAGTGTGTTATCAGTCCTGATTAGTATTTATGTACGAACAGATATTCAAAAAGCAAAACAAGTTGGCTGACATTGTTGTTTTGTATGTAGGAGGTTCCGGGTTCGAATCCCAATGCTGACAAAGTGCAGAATAACTGATTTGTTTAAAACGTAAGTTACTATTCCCGATTAACGTTGATACACAAATAGTCCTGATTAGCCCAACTGTGTATAAACAGTATTTGTATAAAAGCAATATGGCGGAGGATATGTGCGCGCAACCAATGTGTAAGATGCAAAGTTTTGAAATAACCTGATTTTAAGATGATGGCGAAGCTAGCGTAACTCCCCAAAGCCTAGTGGCTAAGGTTTTCGCTTTGTAAAGAAGGTGTCGAGGGTTCGATTTCTGGTATAGTCAATAATGAATTGTTTCGATTAGCCTTTGTGTACATAAGGATGGCGGTGTTCGAAAATCGAGTTGGGTTAGTGATTAAAGTTGTTGCCTGGTAACAAAGAGGTCCTGGGTTCGATTTAGTACGCAGTCAAATGCAGTCAATTGCTATTGGTCCCCCCAAATATAGGTCTTGATTAGCCCATCTGTGCAAAAATAGTATTTCTATAAAAACATTATGGTGGCTGAAGTTGTTAATCAAACGGTTCCGGGTTCGATTCCCGATGTTGGCAAAATTAGATAATTAATTCTATTTGTTTAAAATATTAGGTTTTGCGCAGAATGAGGAAATGAACTAAAGTGGAAATAGGGTGTAAAAGTTATCGGTCCCTATTAGCATTTATGCACGAACAGATATTCAAAAAGCAAAACAAGATGGCTGACACTGTTGTTGTGTATTCAAAAGGTTCCAGTTTCGAGTCCCAATGCTGGCAAATTGCAGAATAACATTGATTTTTTTAAAAAAATGAAAATGAGTTACTATTCCCAATTAACCTTGATGCACAAATAGAAATGGCTCACTTTGGGGTTTTGTAACCCAGGGGTCGAGGGTTCGATTCCCGCTGGTGCTATTGTTGGTGTTTTTTCTAGCGAAGTCTCGATTAACTGTACTGCATATAGTTGATCCACTGGATATCGAACCTGGAACCTCTTTGATTACAATGCAAAGACTTTACCAGTAATGTATAAAGAGAAAGCAAATTCTGTTGTTTTGCTGTGTGGGCCTAGAACCGATTAGCTTTAATGCATAAAGAGTAGGTAAGATAAGCATCATGGCCGACACTATCACTTTGTGATCAAGAGGGTGTCGCTGATTCGACTACTCCAATGGAGGCAATATTCTATGTTTCAATTCCATGTACAATTCTAGAGTTATGTTTCGATTAACCTCAATGCATAAATAGAAATTAAACAAAAAAACAAGGAAGATGGCGACAGATGTGTTAAAAAATGGAATTAGTTTTTATGAATGTTTTTTATAGTGACAAGAAAAATAGAGAATCACTGTTAGAAATAGAATGAAAATAAAGATACTTGCCTTTGCATGTCCAGCGCTGTGCAGAAAAGCTCTCATGCTTTATCTCCGACAAGTCCACAATACACATTTTTTTATTATATAGTTAAATATTAATGTTGTTATTAACACTGATTCTTACCAGTAAAAATATAAACCATATGGATTTTTTAAAGGGTTTATAAGTGAAAGATAAAGCAAACACATATATTTCACCCCTCTTTATTACAAATAGTATTTACAAATTCAAAGGAACCACACACACACACACACACTCACACACACATACGTAACATGTTTATATTGTGTCACCAGTTTAGCAGCATGGTATTTAGCAAGTTTTTATATTTTATGTTTGTTCACTCATCCACATAAGGAATAGTGTCACTGTCATAGCCACTGTCTGCTGCAACCACTGAATTAAAATGTTTCACTATTTTTTACACAAGAATGTCGAGAATGCAAGATTCCACACACTTTCCAAAATATGATACGGCGACACTGTTTCACACATAACCACCACATGCTTAATGCATATGAATATGTTCATAAAGTTCCGCCACGAACTTTCTGCGATGAACACTATCTCCAGGGAGCCGTATGCTGGTTTTTTTCCTTACTATGATCTGACGGCGGTTGTGGTTAACATGAATTCATGTTGCTCACTAATTGGATAGGAAACACGAGGCTGCTCACCTGGAATAGCGATGTAATTGTCGATCACTGGAAACAATTCCTGAAGAGCGTGCCACTCCTTCAGGTTTAGTTCAACACCAGCCGCTCCGCTTCTGTGTAGACTGATCACAGGTTGGAAATCCAAAGGAGAGGACAGTCCGATTGAGATAACCTTCGTATTTCGAAGCATTCAAATAGTAGATGTGTCCGAATAATATTGTCCGGCGTATAAAGCTGGTTAGTGATTTCTGCTCCTCAGGCACTTGCTGATCGCTGTCTTTCTGAAGAACCCCTTTGAAATTAGTGTACGGTTGAAATCTCTTTTTCAACGGCATCGAAATAGAGGATTCCATGACGAAGAACTGTGAGATACTGTATGATGCAACAGCATGGGCATTTGAAAAAATGTACGGGCGTGTTTTTTTGAGACGCATGCGCGCTTAGCAAACCAAACATGTGCTGGACAAAGAGGTGGAGCTTTACAAAGTGTAATGGTTAGAGAAAAGTCAGCAGAATATCATAAACACAAGGTACCGCCCCCGCTCCATTTTTTGTGTCCAGCATGTGTATGGTTTGCTACGCGCGCATGTGTCTGAACAACACAACCACGTATTTCTTCAAAACTACATCTGCATGCTGCGATAGAATTCTCTGGTATCGATATAGATTATTGTAATGTAGAATCATAATAACAGGTACCTGTATATATTTCGCTAATATCAAAGCTACAGAACAACATCGTTGCTGTTGTACCATGAAATAAGTCGTTCAACATTCCTGAAAGCGCAACCAGCTTCAGATGGAACGTTGTTTATTGTGTGATACATGCAGCACCCACCCTGGTACACTTTAAGTTCCTGCACCTTTGGACATTTTATACTTTGAAAGTCAATCACATTCTGAGTATTAAAAATATGTTCAATAATTTTACTTTTCTTCAATCCTTTACAATAAAACTTTGTGTCACTACAGTTTAAATTTCTAATAAAGCTGTACACCTGATGAAAACTAGTCCCAATTGGAGAAGTAAATGAAAGTCCATGATGATTTATTATCAGCCATTTGGTTTGTTTGTTTGCAGTAAAGGAACACGGAGTTTTCACAATAGCGTGGTAAACAACTGTCAAATCTAAAGAACATACACAGATTTCACGTAAAACGAAGTCATTGTTCTCAGTCTTGAAACCTTGTATGTTAATTACATATTCCATTGTATCATAATATTGCACTAACACTGTATCTCACAAATGTGTATCTTAGTTTATTGTCTAGGTAACGATTTTTAATAAAAGCATTTCACAAACTCGCATGAAAAAACGACTGTCCTGAAAATTTTCTACATAGTTGCAGAAGATAATTCAACAAACTGCTAATGTTTCTCTGCTGGCAACGTTCGCAGTCTTCGGAATATTCTGGAGAACCACAGTACCATCCATGTTGCATCAAACATGCATGGACCAGTTGATTGGGCTGGCCTTCATAACATCCACTGCAGAAAATTGCATGTTCTGGTGTGTAGGATTTGACAATCGCAGCAACACATTTTTTTTCTAAATGTGTTGGGGAACAAGCACTACACTCAGAATTCGATGAAGCAACTTCCCTGTTATCAACAACGTTTCCGCAGTCTGACACTTTCTTACTAGCCATTCAGACACAATATATATATATATTTTTTTTTTTTGCGTGCACACGAGATTGTATACCGCTATGAAGTGGGTGGATCTTACATAGATTGCGCATGTTCTTACAACAAACGTTCATGTGTAAGGACGATGTAAAAGCAAATTATCCGAAACAAGTAGTAGTACAATTGCTTTTTAAGTTCCCTATATGTTTTTTAATTGCATCTTGAAAATTCACCTTCATCTATATATTTTTCTTCAAAGGTTGACCAGTTTTTATTAACGATTTGCTGTAGGTTTAACACTGCAAAGGATCTTCATTAATGAAAATCATGAACTTTCTACCGATTTTTGTCACGGCAGGTTCAAGGATCTGTGACAAAAGCTACTATTAAACGTATTATTATATTTATTAATAATGTCTTAATAATACTCAGCGGTGAACGATGAGACTCGTTGAAGTACACAGACTTCTCTCAAGTACAGGGATAGTGTTAGGCAATGACAATATTTACAGTACAGAGAAATAAAACCACATTGCTGCAATAGATAATCTAAAAGGTTTTATTCTTTATTTATGGCAATTATAATGCGAATATACTTGAGGATTTCGCTTTGTCGATGAATTGACTCAACTAAAACGCATAAACTCAATGCGTGGCTATCGGCATGCCTATGATCACATAGACCTAGCTTGCGTCCCGAACTACCATACCAAGAGATATGCAATAATAACCGAGCCAATGTTTGCTCTTTAGCCTTTTAGTCCAAATTAATCATTAGGCTAGCTTTATTTCTTAACGAATTATGGTTGCAGTATTGTGCCTAGCATCAATGCATGGCCATCGGCATACCTATGATCGCATAGGCCTAGCTTGTGCCCCGAACTACCATACCAAGATGTATGCACAACACCGAGGAGTTATTTTTAGGTTTAAAAGCTTCGTCGATCCGTGGCGAAAGTAAGATATTTCTCAGCCCTGGCCCAAAACCATGGTAACGGTTGAAGTTTTTGCGTGCGATGACGTGTAACCGGCCAAGTGAATGCATCACTTCAATGTGAATTCACGTGAAATGACAAAACGACAGTGTTGCAGTATGCAGATATTAAACACCAGAACAAGAACAATGTCTAGATGAGGTTGTGTACTACAGGCTGTGGAAAAGGAGATGCGATAGCCACTAACGCCGTCAAACGGTTGGGCGGGAACTTTACGTCACATACCATGAAGAAGTAATAGGATCCGAGCTGATTATGTCCTTTGCGATTAGTCCACTCAGAATTAGTTCACTTCATCAAATGATTTACTAAATCTCATCAATTTACATTGTCGAATTCATTATTTGAGTTTTTTTTTTTTGGGTTTAGGTTCAACATCTTCACCGAAGAGAAAATTATGCGCATTTCTTTGTTTTCCTTGACCCTGTACATCCAGGGTCAAGGAAGTCAGTAAGAAGGTGTGTTATATACAGTGTACATACAACTATAGATTGAATTGTATCTTCTCCAAATATGATGTATAAAGAAACAAACTGCCGGAGAACTAAGTGAGGTGAGTGTACAATTTTATATTACCATTATAGTGGAACCACAAGCAAAGAAACCTGCGCAGACTCGCGACTCCTGTGCACCGTACTCCAGTGTGGAGGGGAGGGGGAGAGTGGAGCATGCTCTCTTATAGTCCGAGTTGAACGGAAGAGGAGGAAGGTTCTTTTTCTTGTGGTCGCTCTTGTAAGTAAGGTGAACTGTGATTGGCCATTCATCTATTTTATCACTTCTTCATCATCTCAATTGGCTTAAATGGCCGGAAGAGCAAAGTAAATTTATCAAATATAAATACAAACACGTACCGTTTAATAAATAACCAAAATGGAATGAAGCAGTTTGTATTTTTATTGCTTTATGTAAATATGTAGGGAAAAGCGAGAGAGAATTGTACACCAATGGCAAAGAAATGGTAGGCGAAGTATTTACCAGGATTATACTCCTTACATTCTTGCTCATAATAAGGAGTCGAAGGTATCTTGCTTAAGGATCTTTCTTCGATGTAAACCTAAAAGTTGACTTTTCAGATTACGTACATAATCTTCTGGGCAGAAATGCGCACTGCAGATTCTAGTATTAGCATGATTCACGTTAGCGTTTCCACACGAATCCAAAGCTCGGTGACCGAAGAATCCTTTTGAAAAACGTATATATTATGTTCAACGTACTTGGAAGATGTATCTTGTGCTGAACTAAAATAAATAATAATAACAAGTGGTGTGCGGTATCTCGAAAAGTCGGGACCGGGATCGGAAAGAAAAATTCAGTCCCTATCCCGACTTCAGCAAATGACTTCCCTAAATTTCTGGATCCCGAGCAGTCGGGAAATACCGAATGGTCATTTTAAAACAGTATTAATTCTTGATGTTTTCTACATTGCAAATGTCTGAAACTTATCGGAAATTGTTAGTTTTCATTCCAGAAATGCAAAGAAAATCACTTAAGGTGAAAATGAGAATTTGAGATTTCCCGACTAGTCGAGAAATTGCGAATATTTCCCGTCCCGAATGTCGGGATTTAAAAAAAATTCCCGTTCCGATCAATAATATTCTGTCCCGCATAACAATAAGTTCCTATCTATATTTATTTTCAATTTTTTCTGAAGCCACAAAATGTAAATGGGTGGAAATGCTCATTTGTGTACTCGATTTCGTGTGTTTCAGTTTCTGGCATGGTTTCCTATCTGCATAGTGCAACACTAGCACATAGATTTGGAATTCATTTCATGGATAAATTCACCTCTTACCGTCGTTTCGTCATCACGAGTAAACAACGGATTGGCCCAACCTATACTTCTAATAACCTTGATATTTCTTACGCGATATCCTCGCTTTTATACTATTTCGAGAACACAGATTCAAGTGCAGATGAATCGCTCACTATTTACAAAAAGATGCTACCAACAAAAATGACATCTATACATGTCTAGAAATAAAAATTCGTATAGTGCACTCTCGCAAACATGAAGATACATTAAAATACTCATAATAGAGCATAATATACAATAAACATTAAACAAAAGATATACATTACGAACAAGGTGCAATATTACATATAAAAACAAGGAAATTACTCTTTCTTTCACAAAAATAAATATATTAGTGACATATTTTCTACCAGACGTCACATAAAAATATGGATATCACCCTAACAATAAAATTCCTGTTTCAAAAAGCGAACATGTCACACAAGCACTGCATGATTTAAAAAGAAATTTGGAGCAAATTGTATTCCAGAATCTTTAAATGGTATATGCTGCATTGCCTAGAAAATAAAAGTAATTCATGTAAAACACCGACGTTGTGTATGTAAGTATTGACGTTTCCACAGTACTCCAGCTGCTATTATTAAACACACGCAGACAAAAAAATGGAATTGACAAATCGTTTCTCGCCCCACCCCGCACCCAATATATATATATATATATATATATATATATATATATATATATATATATATATATATATATATATATATATTTTAAAACGATAGTGATGGGGGTGGGGCGAGAAACGATTTGTCAATTCCATTTTTGTCTGCGTGTGTTGGGTGGGGGTGGGGCGAGAAACGATTTGTGTATCAACGTTAATCGGGAATAGTAACTCACTTTTTAAACAAATCAGTTATTCTGCACTTTGTCAGCATTGGGATTCGAACCCGGGACCTCCTACATACAAAACAACAATGTCAGCCATCTTGTTTTGCTTTTTGAATATCTGTTCGTACATAAATACTAATCGGGACTGATAACACACTTCTTTTTTATTTAAACAGAAAATCATTATTAGCTAATTGACAACATCGGGGATCGAACCCGGGACCTCTTGATTACAGCAGTAACTTTTACACCATATTTCCACTTTAGTTCATTTCCTCTTTGTGCATAAAAGATAATCGGGACTTTTAAACAAATAGAATTAAATATCCAATTTTGTCAATATCGGGAATCGAACCCGGAACCATTTGGTTAAAACATCAGCTTTAGCCATTTTATATTTAAACTATATCGCGGAATAAAAAACAACTTCCGCAAAGAGTCGAAACCCAGAAACAACGTCAGGGGTAATTTACACCCCTACCACTTCCACATGGACACCGGGCTCTGAGACGGATGTCTTCAAGGTCAACAGCTGATCAAATTTCTGCTGCGTCATTGATCCCTGCTCTCAAACGGATGACGTCAAGGCCACCGGATGTAACATGGCACCGGATGTAGTGATCCAAAGAGCCGCTATTACTACTTCGGTTTAGTTTTAAAATCGCACAGATTAAAAGTTTGTAAATCTCCTGAATCTGTATTTCTTGTGTATCATGTCGTCTTTTGACGTTCAATGAAAAAGCTTCTTCCCAGATTATGACTAAACCTTACAAATAAAACTTGTAACGGCTGTTGAGATCTAAGCAAATGTATCGGACTTTTGTGGAAACTGTTAAAATCATAACACAGTTATCCGTAAGAAAAGAAACTCAAGGTCCTCATTGAGGATCTAAGCGAGTTCATCTCACCTGTATAAACTGTAAATCTGTCCACAAAATAAAAAGAGACTGCTTCGCCATTAGTAAATTTAAAGCCAAGAAGAACAAAACGTTCTTCTCTGGAAGAAAGTAAGCTACGCCACTGATTAAGCTGAGGAACAGTGATTCATCCATATCGGCCAATACCCTCCTAACACCCTTCCAAATGTCCTCAAGATCCCATAATTGTTTTACAAAAACCCAATTTATGGTCATTTTGGCTCGAAATTTACACTTACACCACCCCTAGATGAAACATTCTGGATGAACTTCTGCTGAGAAATATCAAATCAGTCTTGACAATCCTTGTCAGTTTTATTGAGTATAGAAGTATTTTTATGTAATTAACACGATTCCCATAAAGTTAACTTGAAATTATTACATGTATACGCTGCCAGATTGCACAAATAGACTTGTTAATTCTTCAATTGATATGAACTGAATTTATTCACAGTTTCAGTTAAGTATTGGAATCCACTTTACATCTAAACCTATCCCGCTTTGGGCCAATCGTGGTGAAGCTACCGTAGAAATAAGTCAATCAATAAAATGTCGAGGCCTGTGCCCGCCTATCAAAATATTTTAGTCACGCTTTATTTTCGTTGTAGTAGGCCTGTCCTTGAGAACATGCCCTTGTCCTTGATGGGCCAACATTTCCGGAAGCACAATTTCGAGAGACCTGTCCTGCTGCGACGTTGCTGTAGGAAGAACAATACAGGCATCAACGACCTTCAGAAATATACGTGCATTGGTGCCTATGGAAGATTCGCGGTTGATACTTTTCCACCTTTCGAAGTCGATCGCGACGCTGGTGATGCGGAATTGATGAGAAAACAAATCCGTTGTGTTCTTCATTCAAGTCCTCGCCATGGCATTGTGTTTATTTTTTCATCATTTTCATGTGATCAACATTTATTCTCAACGCCACGAGCACGAGTAACTACAGAGATGGAAAGTGCCGTTGCATGAACAAGTACATCAGGTGTCCCGGGTTGGAATCTCGGCTTGGGCGTGGGCGTATTTATGAATGTCCCTTCATTAATTTCATCATATTATCACTCATCCTCATCTTCGCGATGAGACAAAAAAGTGAAAAGAGCGAAGTAAAATCACAGACAAATGTGTATATAGGCAGATCTGGAACGAAGGCAGAAAACCGGTGCACTGACCTCCTGCTGAGAATCGCCATTCGCAAGAAATTTTGTAATAATCCGCTAAGAGGCGCTGAGAGGCACTACTCGCAATTTTGCTTCCACTTATTCTAACAAACAGAACAAGAGATGGCACTGCTGAATTTGAACATCTGTCAAGCTTATGACACCGGAACCATTGCCCTGAAGCGATGGATTCCGAGAAAACCTTCACTTACATTTATCTGTGGTAAAATAAACCAAATCAAATAAATACAAGAACAAACATATTAAAATCCAGTGCATTTAGCTTCACAGAAGATTACTTTCACAGCTACACAACAAAAAGGAGCCAAACATATTAATTAGATACCTTAACAAACACACGTTACAAAAACAGCTAGATTAATATGCGAGAGTTAAAAAAAAAAGATAATCGTTTTCTTTCATATTGAGAGTTGCTGTATTTCGCCTTTTCCAATAGAGGACAAACACTGAACACAAATGTAAAAACCATCTTTTATGCACATGGATGAGGAAGAGAGAGAGAGAGAGAAGGATAATATAGGTGCAAAGAGGAGAGAAGTGAACACAGGCACAGAGAAAAAGGAAGGCAGAGAGAGAGAGGGAGAGTCGTAGAGATAGAAGGAGAGAACCGCATATATGAAGTAGACACGGAGGCAGACAAATAAGAGTAGGTGAGAGAAACAAGGGCAAAGGAAAGAGAGAAGAGAAACACGAAGACTGTGGCCTAGAGAAGAGAAACTGACAAGAAGAGATTGAGAAATGAGCGACAGATAAAGAAAGATAATATATTGAGTACTGTAGAGAAAAAAATAGATTACATCCACTTCTTTACCAGAGCATATACAGCACCTATCTTCATCCCTCTGTTCATCAAATATCGCACGCTGTGCGAAAATAAAAATTATTTATGTCAATAAAAAATGCATTTGCACGTCATGCGGCACAGGCTCATACTATATGCCGGTGACGCGCATGTCAGTCATTGTAAAATTGACATGAAAATTGCAAATTTGCAATGAATTTTATAGAAATCAATCCGTTTTATGCTTCAAATAAGCAAAATTGCATAAGAACCTAATCGGCCCTGCCTGACAAAAGTATAGGCTGATTCTTTATGTAGTTTACAACTTCAATAAATTATAATTATTTATTGGAACCACATACAGACTTGGTTTACATGTCATTATGCAGCAAAACACTTCAAGTTTTGACTCACGTAGTGTGTAGTTGCGGAGTTGATCACATGCAGCGATGCCAGCCCTAGCATAATGGTGCTAAACCTAGCATAATTTAACTGTCTTTGGCACCTAGCACCCTATGTTTGGCATAACAGCCAAATCTAGCATAATCTGCAACCGTCGGTAGACATTGAACTCAAAGGAAAGTGCTCTGAAGAAGTAAAAATAAAAGTAACTGCACATCTCTATTTCAGGAGTAGACATGTTTCCAACAAAAGAGAGTACACTGGCCCAGTGATCCCGTCCACCACCAACGCCTTTCGTCTCTTCCGCATCTTCCTGCCATAAAATCGAAGAGGAGGGTTGGGGCGGCCCACCCTCAAAAGTTTGTCCTTTCCTAGCACCGACACAAGGGGTCAGCCATTTGCGGTGCCTGTATTTTCAAGAGGAATGATTAGTAGAAAATTTCATTGACAAATAAAGCTCATGTGGCGCCCTCCTTTGTCGGCAAATTTTGATCATCTTTGTCTTCAGCTTGTGTTCGGTTCGGTTCAGTCAACTCGACATCTTACCATTTCGGAAGCCGTCTCCCGCGGCGAAAAAAGCGTTGTTCCTGTGCATGATTTTAATTCTTTGTGCGTGCGTCTTTCAGTGTATTTTTGAGCGTGTGTTTGAGTGTTTTTTCCTGCTTTTTAATTATTTTTATATAAAATATATTTGGAACAATTTCGAAAAATGAGTACTAACACCAAACGAAGTAACTGTGAAACTCCCGAAAAGAAAATAAGACCGTGGGGATTTATACCAGAAATGGGAGTCGTATGCTCAGAAATATAGAAAGGAGTGGGAAAGAGGCAGTTTATATTTTTTTGTTTGGTGAATATCTTTTTTCCTTTTCTTTCCTTTTTTTTATTTGGAAAAACTGTTAGTTTACATAGAAATGCGTTGTATGAGCATTTGAAAGTTGTAAAGAACTAGCACAAAAGTGTGTCTCTCTAGCAAGTTGTTGTTGGAGGTGGAAATGGGTTAATTCGTCCTTCCATATAACGCAAAAAAATGCAGTAGTATATGAAAGATATTTGTGAATTATACACCAACCCCACCCCGGCAATACTTGAAAGGTAATGACGCTTAACTGTGTCATGTCATCTTCCCTCTCCCCATCTGCTAGAAAAAAATATGTGAAGTATTTTTACAAATTTACTAAGCCACATGACCTAGTTCGATCCTTGGTAAGGTATGGACATGTAATTATGTTTTTTCCATCCCATAGTCAATAGACCATTTCATAAGTTCTTCATTCACCCTCATTATAGTACTTACTCCCAGACGCCCTAAGGCAAAAGAAGCGACTTAAAATGAATAGATCTTAGGGTGGGATAAAATATAACATTTGAAAATAGTAATAAAATATATTGTTAATAATAATAATAATACTGCCCTAGCACATTTTGGGTGGCATTCTAGCATAATTTCACAGTTCGAACAGCACTTTTCGTAGCTGAGGGGTTGGCAACGCTGATCAGATGCGGCGCTACCGGTCTATCGTTGAAAATGGCAACTTTCACTGGTGCGGAAAGAACTAAGTGCGTGTTCTGGTTCGAAGAAACCAAGTCAGGAACGAGTGCACAGCGAAAGTTTCGCACAGAATACGGCAAGGACCCGCCCAGCAGACCAACAGTGTACAAATGACACCAGACATTTATCAAAGCAGGTTGTTCTGTGCGACACACAAAGGCTCCAGGGCGTTCACCCGTGGCTGACGATGTGGTGGAAGTTTTTAGGGAGAGTTTTGTCCGCAGTCTCCAGATTACACTCCACTCGACCTTTTTTGTGGAGGGTTTGTGAAAGATAGGGTGTACACCCCTTCCCTACCTCATAATCTTCATGAACTTCAAGATCGCATCACAACAGCCATCGCTAATGTTACCCCTGAAATGCTGGTTAATGTTTGGCAGGAAATTGACTTTCGTTGGGATGTGTCCAGGATGACCAACGGTGCACACATTGAACCATAACAGATTTCTAATAAAAAACTTGAAGTGTTTTGCTGCATAACGACATATAAACCAAGTCTGTATGTGGTTCCAATAAATAATTATAAATTATTGAAGTTGTAAACTACATAAAGAATCACCCTGTATGTCATTTTTTAGGTGGCAGCGAACGTGTTATTGAATTGAACTGTGAACATTTCAAATTGATCATGGTCTAACGTAGCATAAAAATATATAAGTTTCCTTTGTATTTCTCCATTTTTCTTTGGGAACAGGGAGCAGCCAGTAGGGGGTCTAGAATGACATTTAGGGGGTGCGACGTTGAAAATAAAAATAACATGAAACATGCATGCATGCTTTAGCCACTACACCAAATACCAATCAACTTTTAGCTGACTTCTCTGAAAATATCCCAATGAAACTGAAAACAAGTAGAAACTTGCTTCATTTCTGCTTGCTTTGACCACAAAAAACATGTACAGGAAAGTAAATTCTGCTTAACTTTCAGAATAGGGTCCATGGCTTGCCTGTTGTATACAGCAGCGGTCTCACTTCAATACCTAACATTTTACGCTCAAAGTGACGAAATGAATTTTAATTTAAAGTTTTGGGTGCGTCAGCACGTAGGCTATTTTGCACCCGTCACTTTATACGGGATCCAGCCCTTTACCTGAACTAAAATAACATAACTGTAATGTCGTGTCGTAACAAAAATATTAAAATATTCTGACCGGTAAAAAGCTGAGGCTGTTAAGAGGCACTCAACACACACAAGGACAACACACAGAATTATACTGACCATAGGGCCAGTCGCCAGAGCCTCTTTCGCCTGCAAAATGCAGTCCAGGGTGCACTACGTGGAAGTGAGGTTGACAATTGGGCGCACTACGTGGAAGTGAGGTTGACAATTGGGCGCACTACGAGGAATTGAGGTTGACAATTGGGTGCACTACGTGGAAGTGAGGTTGACAATTGGGCGCACTACGTGGAAGTGAGGTTGACAATTGGGCGCACTACGTGGAAGTGAGGTTGACAATTGGGTGCACTACGTGGAAGTGAGGTTGACAATTGGGCGCACTACGTGGAAGTGAGGTTGACAATTGGGCGCACTACGTGGAAGTGAGGTTGACAATTGGGCGCACTACGAGGAAGTGAGGTTGACAGTTGGGTGCACTACGTGGAAGTGAGGTTGACAATTGGGTGCACTACGTGGAAGGTCACCCCTTACACACCAAATGTGACGATATGGTTTTGATCGATTGATTTTGTTTATTTTACTTCGCATTTTGTGCCTCTTGGCTAATTTGCGAAGATTGGGATGAGTGATGAAATGATGAAGTTGATGAAAGGACATTCGGCCAAAGGGTCCGGCGGTATGGTTTTAATAAGTCATATCGCAATACTATGACAGTGTTTTCGGTTGAAAATAGGTTTCGAAAAAAGGGTTCGACAGAAAATTAGGGGCGCGTACTCCTTCGCAACCCCTGACGATGCCCCTGATTGGGACATTATGGAACCCAGAAACTCCTGTTCGTATAACCAACGACCCTACCCAATATGCTCGAGCCTTCATCATAAAACAACACGAGAGTAGCACATTATAAGACCGAACGATGTTTTCTTCGGACCATCGATAATACCCTGTCAGCGTTGGAGCCAATTTATTGCTGGAAGGTTTGACATCATCAGTCCCATTCAGTCCTCATGCATTACGCTTCATCAGGACGAATCGACTAAAAGCTTTAGGCTGTACACACACAAGAATCTTCAATGAAGGTTGAAGATTTAACCTTACCAGGACCCAGTAAAGGCTGAATCACGTTCTTGATCCTCGACACGTAAAGTTTACATAAAAAGAGTTGGAACGTTGCCAGAAGCACGAAATGCATGGTCAAAGTTTCCGATACGGAAACTGACCACAACGCACTGTGAGCCTGCATGGCTTTACGTTGGAAGTTCCGTGGGAGAAATGTGTGAATCACAACTGTCGACATCAAAAGAGAAGAAGGAGTGCATTAAAGGGAAATTGAATAAGCGAGGTAGAAGCAAAAGAAGGGACAAGAAGAACACAGGTGAGTCCCTTGTTTGCCTTGAAGGTTTAGATGTGTGTGGGTTGCGTGTGTTAGATTGCGTGCTGCGCGTGAGCTTGTCGAGGGGTCGTGATAATTGTGTTTTTATTGTAATCTTTGTTCTTTGTGCTGTAATTATGGTCTTTTCACCGAGTTAACAGGTCACTTAATCTTTTCTCCATAACACCTCGTTTTGCTTTTATATTGCTTGACTTTTTGCCGCGTTGTAACCAGGAAAACACGGGATCGATTGATTGGTTTATTTCACTTCTATTTTATGACACTTTTGGCTAATCGCGACGATGAGAATGCTTGATATATAATTGACTAAGGGATACTCTCTCAAGGAACACCCATGCCCGGGACGGGATTCGAACCCGGGACCCCTGGTGTCGCAGCGTTAACCACTCCGCCACGGAAGCCGACCCTGATTTTTCGAAGAAAAAAATGTTGATTTTAAATATATAATGGCATTGTTATTAACATGCACGATATTGTAATATAAGAGGCCAGAAGTTTTTTTTCTTCATGATGATGCATGATTAATTTTTCCCACCTTTTTCGTTTGATTCACTCATGCCTTCTTGTGTCAGCAATCGAGATTATCCTCGCCCTAGTAATGGTATTGGTACAGTCGGAGAAAGAATTACCTGGGCCACGGGACCTAGAATTTCGTAACGTCTTAAATCCTGTTGTTTATGCAACCCAAATAACAAATTATTATCTTAAGTTTGTCTGGTGGATCTGAGTTCTCGGGAAGGATTGAGCATTGATAGCATGAATCACATGACTCATGCCCCAGCAACAACAAACAACAGCTGGGTGCTACGCGTCCTCAAGAAGAACATTTCAGCAACTGGTTTCTTAACAAGATCTACTCGTAAGAAAATATTTTTCGAGTGTTACTAGTCATTGTCAAGAAGGTTCACTGAAATGATGGTTCTCATCACAGGCCACATGCCACACGCTAATGGTTTAAGTCCAGTTTATGCACTGGACCTACAGATTAAAGTGGGATCCGAACCAAATGTTCCTCTATCTGGTATTGAATTCGGAAGCCTTTGATTACATGTCGAAGACGTTACCACTACGCCATCGGAGAGGCAATGGAACGCCTTGAGAAAGAGACGAGTGAAACCATATTTGACGTTAATTTTAAAAATAAGACAATATTTTGTGGTCACAGTTTCGAACCGTGGGAGAGGCATACATTTTTTTTTTGTCCCATCGTCCATTTCACGAGTTTATAATTCTTACTCAGCAACACGATTAAAACGAGTGATAGAAGAAAAGCAAAGTAAAATAACTGAAACAGAAATAAAAGGAAAAAGCGAAACAAATTTTATCCATAATATTCTGCAGTAACTTCAGTCGTGTTCAAGGAATCCTACCTTTAAAGAGATTTGGTTTGATTTGGTGTTTTAAGTCCACTTTATGTACAGTAAGGCTAATCGGGACTGGACCTACAGTTTAAAGTGGGATTCGAACCACTATGTGCCTCAACCGGGTATCGAACCCGGGACCCCTTGATTACAAGGCGATGACGCTACCACTGCGCCATCGGGGAGGCCACCTTTAAAGAGAGCCGTGGTCTCTAACTTGTCTTTTCCCCTTCCTTTGTGCTCTCGATTCCCTCTGTCACGATTGGTCTAAAACTAATTAATGCGACGTTAATTAAACAATCCAAACAACGAAACAATGCACAATCAACTGCTCAACATTCCAATTTTTTTCGAATCGGAAAACAATTGAGATGCAGTAAAATGAAGCAAGAAGCAGTAATAAACTGGGAATTTGGTACGGTATAGAATCAAATCGGTGAAGATGTTCCATTTGATTGGATTTTTGTTATTTAGTGTCGCTATTCTTTCACTTTTGGCAAATAGCGACGATGAAGATGAGTAATGAGTGATGATATGATGACATTGATTAACGAACACTCACCAAGAACACCCATGGCCAAGCCGACATTCGAACCAGGGACCCATGCTGTCGTAGCGCGCTGTGCTAACCACTCCGCCACGGAGGTTGGTTAGGAGTGGACATTATACCATATTTTGTGTGCGCAATTGGGATCAATCAATGGAATGACTAGCCATAGTATATTATTAATATATTCATATAATAATAACACGTCATATTATTCGGCACGAAGTAACATCATAGACATTCAATCTTGCATTATTGCCTTTCAACTATTTCTTCGACTTCAGGTTAATAACATCAATAAGATAAATTATGAAACAAATGAAAATGAATGAGGGATATTGACAGTTATTTCGAATTACCTGACACAAGCAACATTAAGCAGACTCGGTGCGCAAGCTCATTAAGTGGTCAACCTTCGATCTCGTCACCAAAGTTCCCGGATTTGAGTATCGTCCTTGTCACAGGTGTTTGAGTATTTCGTCATTAATTTCATGTAATGGTCACTCGTCCGCGACTAGGAAGAAAAGTGATCTTACGTAACAAAACTAATAAAAATAAACATGATCGAAGAGTACTTATTTCATCTCTCACGAAATCTCCTATAAAACCGGGATATATGAAATATATGTATCTGCACATACCTTTTCGATTTCTATATTTAACTAGCCGAGACCGAGAACGGGAGAGCAATTTTCAATTCGAGAAACCGAGAGACGGAGACACTGTAAAGTCTTGTTTCTTTCTTGACATCTTCCTAATTGACTTGTTGTTCTGTTCGCTGTTGGATTTGTATTGGCAATTATTGTCATTATTCCCCCCCTGTATGTAAACCATAACGACGATATATGATGAAATACATTAGAGCAGATAAAAGGACAAGAACAAGAGAGTCATGCGTGCCCGGGACTTCAACCCAGAACCTTACGTAACGAGATTTGAAATTCTGGAGAAGGCATCTGTGTTTCGCTTGGCTTTCTCTTTCCTCAACTTCTGTTATTTTATCATGCACGTATAATTAAAATGGATCTGAGAAAATACGTTGCGATCCATAATTGTGTTGGTTAGATGCTATAAATGTGAACTCCAACATGGAATAAATTATTTCCTTTTGTATGTGGTTGAACATGAAATTTTCTTACACTGTGACTAACTAACTAATTAACTCCCTAGCCTTCTTAAACCCGAAGGTTCATGGCTGCAGCAACACAGGCCTTCCATCTTTCCCTATCTTGAGCAAGTTCTATATACTCTTTTCCATCCCTACCGATTTCCCTTAGGTCCATCTCAACGTTGTCCCTCCATCTTCGTCTTGGCCTTCCTATAGGCCTCTTACCATCAGGTTTCCCAACAAGAATTTTGTGAACTCCTCTTTCCTCTCCCATTTGTGCCACATGGCCTGCCCACCTAAGTCTTCTTGATTTAATTATTCTAATAATATCTGGACATGAATACAAATTATGTAGTTCTAAATTATGTAACCTTCTCCACTCACCTGTCTCCTCATCCCTTTTAGGTCCAAAGATATTCCTAAGGATCTTATTTTCAAATACTCTCAATTTATGTTCCTCTTTCAATGTAAGGGACCAAGTTTCACATCCATATAATACTACAGGCAAAATTACTGTTTTGTATATTTTAACTTTTAGTTTCTTAGATATTAAACGAGAAGACAAAAGTTTATGAAGAGAGAAGTAACATGCATTTCCTGAATTAAGCCTACTTTTTATTTCCTCTTTAATATAATTTTCATTTGTTAATATTACTCCTAAGTATTTGAATTTGGAAACTGGTTCAAACGAGTGTTAGGTAATAACGAGTTCTTATCAATAATTAGATTTTGATTATTACCTAACACTTGGTTTCGGCCTGTAAGCATATATTTAATTTTCTCTTGGTTAACTTCCAAACCTATCTCTTTAGCAGTTTTGAAAAATATTTTAGCATTATTCTTAATTGTATTCACATCATCCCCCAGTAAGTCTACATCATCTGCATATGCTAACAACTGAGTCACACCATTTAATTTTAGTCCTTCTTTAGTTTCTTTTACCTTCCTAACAGCATATTCTAAGGCAAAGTTAAAGAGCAATGGAGATAATGCATCTCCTTGTTTTAAGGAATTGTAAATTTGTCAGACATATTAATACCCACACGAATTTTACTTTCTGTTTCACTGGTGCATATTTTTATCATACTAACAAGCTTCTTAGGTATTCCAAACTCTACTAATATATTATATAATTTATCTCTTTTGACCGAATCATATGCTTTTTTTAAATCAATGAATTTGATTATATTCCCACTTTTTTTCAAGTGTCTGTCTGATGTGAAAAATTTGATCTGTAGTTGATCTGTTACGTTTAAATCCACATTAATAATCACCTATAATTTCATTAGCATATGGGGTTAGTCTTGTTAAAAGAATGTTAGACAATATTTTGTATGTTGTTGAGAGTAGAGAAATTCCACTGTAATTATTGCAGTTCATTTTATCACATTTTTAAAACACAGGAACAATTATGGATTCTTTCCACTGTTGAGGGATTTCTTCTTTATTCCATATTAAACAAATTAATTTATGAATTTGACATATTAATGAATTTCCACCATATTTAATTAACTCAGCTGGTATTAAATCAATGCCAGGTGCTTTGTTATTCTTTAGCCTTTTAATAGCATCTTTAACTTCAGTCAAGTTAGGTTCTGGAACTAAAGGTTCTGCTGTGTGTACTTCATTTACTTCTGATTTATCTCCTACATGGACATTTAAAAGGTCATTAAAGTAGTTCTTCCATCTATTTAGAATATCGCTTGGGTCAGCTAGAAAATCACCGTCTTTATCTTTTATCAAGTTTACTTTAGGTTGCCACCCCTTTCTAAACTCATTTACACCTTTATATAAATCTCTGATATTTTTATTTTTGCTGTTTGTTTCAATTTCCTTAATTTTGCTTTTCAAGTAATCTCTTTTTTTTTACTTCTAAACGTCCGGTTAACTTCTCGCTTTATTCTATTATAATTGTTTAGATTTGTATCATCAGAGTTATTTAACCACCTAAGTCTAGCCTGATTTCTTATTTCTATTAGATTATGACATTCATTATCAAACCATGGCTTACTTTTTCTCGGTTTATGGTATCCTATACTTTCTTTAGCTGCTGATTCTATTGCATTACGTATGTGCTCCCAATTCTCATTTACGTCTGTTTCATTCATATTTTCATCATCATTTAAATCCTGCAAAATATCAAATCTATTTGACAGTTTAAATTGGTAATCTTTCTTAATTCTTTCATCAGTAAACTTTCCTGTATCAAATTTTATAACTTTTAGATTTTGTTGCTTATGATTTATCACTGAGAGTCTTTCTCTTAATTTAGCAATTACTAAATAATGGTCACTGGCACAGTTGTCACGGTATCTAGTGACATGTGAAACGCAGTTCGATATAAATTATTTTTGTTTATTGATTCATTTTATGCACAAACATGAAAGTGTGAGGTTTGATCTTATTTTGTGAATAAACTTGTATCCAAGCCAGACGTCGGGAGTAGGGATCCGGGTTTTTCCTGAGTGACAGCCGCCGCTTAGAACGTGACATATTTGCACCAACACGGAGATAAGGAAAGTTTATTTTCGCCGCTACCGGGCTCGAGTCGCAGCAGGCGTTCGAACCCATGTTCACGGATGACCAGTAAAATCAGCTGGAGCCCAAGCCTGCAAGGATCGACGACGCGCACTTGACCGCGTTTCAAGACAATGGAGAGAGGTCATTTCCATCCCTCTGAAACAGAAGCCAAGCCACTAGAGCGTCCTTTTCAACGGAAGAATTCGAATCTCTTATATATAGGCAGTACTATGATTCCAGACACAGTTTTCACCCGGATTTCATAGAGACAGCAGCTCCGCGCTACACTCTCGCGTGATTATTGTTTTGCGTTCGTGAACTTTGTTTCCTTACGTACCGTGAGCGAATCGCAGATAGAGAGTTACCAGTGCGCGCCTTATTTTGGTGAAGATTACGCGGTGATTTGTTTTTGCCAAGCGTGGACTACATAATAATGGAGGGCTAAAGAAGATCGAGAAGGGAGTCCGTCGGCTTCCCTGACGCCTGCAACGACGCCGAAGCCAGTCAGACGACGCCAAAACCAAACACTGCCCAAAGCCCGAAGGACGCTTTCAGATCGACGTCCCAACCAAAGCCCGAAGGACGTTTCCAGATCGACGTTCCAACCGAAGCTCGTTACCAGAGAGAGAGAGGGAAGGACGATTCGAGAACGACGCCCAAACGAAGCCCGGCATCAGAGAGAGATGATTGGAGATCGACGTCCAATTGATGCCCGACACTGGAGAGATTCCTGACCGGCGCGTGACCACGTACATCCGACGCTAGTGGCAAGAGGAACGCCCGAAGTACTAAGGAGGTGCAAGTACACCAGATCGTCGCAATTATTCTTCGTCGCGATCGACCTCGGAGGACAATTTCGCCACAAAGGAACCGTGTGCAAGTCCCGCGTCCAGGAGAGATGAATGACCACGCCATGTAGCAGAGTCTGGTACAGTATACTTCAGAGGGTCTCATGTCCATGTAAACGTGCGTCGTTAGTATCAACACCGTACTGTTAACGCCGAAGTCTCACTTATTCGCAAAGTTACTCAGGAAACCCCGAACCTAACCCCCGCGTCTGATAATTTTTGGTATTGTTATAAAAAAGGGTAATTTCATGTTCAGATGTTCTAATTTAATTGTCTGCATTCAGGGTTAGAAGCTCCATTTCATTTCTTTAATATTTAGTATAAATTGTCAAAGTGTTCTCCATTTCTTGTGTAACCGACCGCCCCGTCGCGCCATTTAACTTGTCAATAGTTGACTGATGAGTCCTTTTTAATTGTGGAAGGCGTAAATTTTATTGCAAGGTCGTGTGCGTGAAATAGTATTATTTGTTGCATGGTGGTTTTTAAGGTAATTTTTGCTCGCGCCGACGATTGATTAGTGTATTCCGGCAGCTGGAGCCAATTAAGTTTTTGCATCGCTATGTAATTGAGTAGTTGTTCTCATTGGACGAGAGAGGCTTGTGTGTAATACCCCCGTCCGAGAAACTTGTATAATGTCGTGCTTACGACTCGATGCATACGTTCATTCGAACGAAAGATTTAACCACGCCGACCCAATTGTCTTAGTTAACCGCTTTCCGAGGGCTGGCACTTAAGTTAATTTGAAAGAGCACAGGAGCTGGCAGACAAATGCCCTAAATTCACATAAAGGTTTAAAAATTAAAAGGAATGATATGTTAATGAGATCCATGATTTGTACCCATACTTCACATGTAAAAATACCTCATGCGTGTGAAAGAGAGATAGAGTGAATGTTGTGAGAGTGAGGAGGCTGTAAACAGTTGTTGATTGCAATATTTTTTTGTTGTTACAATATATATTCACTTTTTTACCGTTCGTCAGTGTTGTTATTTGACGTTTTTCAGGTACCAGATATTATGCTATTAGTGTTTTATGATTGTTCGAATCTACATATCAAAGGTGAACAAAACAGTGTAACTTTTCAAGGTATTAATCTCCGCCTCGCAATAGTATGACAATAAACGACCGTCTCAGTACCGAACTTGATAACTGGACCGTGAGTCACGACCGGTTTCCCGTACACATAACGACGTTTGGCCCCGTGCCGGGGTATGATTGACACGTCATTTCGGGGACCGTGAGTGCACTCGTTACACAGTCAGCACCTCTATGTGTACGAACGTCAATTATACTAGTATGCCTTCTCTTATCAATGAGAATATGATCTATCTGATTATGAGTTTTACCATCTGGAGAAGACCAGGTATATTTATGGATATCTTTATGTTTAAAAGTGGTACTTTTCACAATTAAATTCTTTGAGGTTGCAAAAGTAATCAATCTTATACCATTATCATTACTTAATTCATGAAGACTTTCTTTACCAATCGTGGGTTTAAATGTCTCTTCTTTGCCAATCTGTGCATTACAGTCACCTAAGAGAATTTTCATATCATACTGAGAAAATTTATCAAAGACCTGTTCTAACTCTGCATAAAAATCATCTTTAGTATTATCATCTTTATCTTCCGTTGGTGCATGTATGTTTATTAAAATAATTTTACACCACCTACCCTGTAAAACTGCATATGATATCCTATCATTAATAAATTCTACTGTTTTAAGAGTCGAGATAATTCTATTATTTATGAAAAAGCCTGTTCCAAAATTATGATTTTTCAGTACCACGATAGAAAAAAGTATAATTTTTAGTTTTACAATTCCCTTCTCCTGGCCACCTAACTTCCTGGACAGCTACTGCATCTAATTTATACTTCACTATCTCATTAACTGTACACTGAAATGCCCCAGGCCGGTAAAGGCTCAGAACACTAATTTAATATCCTTATTCCTAACGTAGATCTTATCCTTAGTCCAGGGACCTCCCAAAGTAGTCCCCACCCGGAGATCCGAACGGGGGACTATTTTACCTCCGGAATATTTTACCTTGGGAACATCCATGGCCTCATATTGCTGTTTCTTGACATTTTTTTTACAGTGCAGAGTTGTCAGCTCTACGCCTAACCCCCAATATGAATGGAGGAACTACTACACAAGACACACACAAACACATCACAACTATAACACAATATAAACACAAACACTCCACAACTACTACACAATATAAACATAAACAAACTACACAGGCCTCCTCCATGGCGCACTGGTAGCGTCATTGCCTTGTAATCAAGGGGTCTCGGGTTCGATACCCGGTTGAGGCACAAGTGGTTCGGATCCCACTTTAAACTGTAGGTCCAGTCCCGATTAGCCTTACTGTGCATAAAGTGGACTTAGAAGACCAACTCAAACCAAACCAATAAATAAACTACACACCACAACTACTACACAAGACGAACACAAACAAATTAGACAGCACAACTACTACGCAAGACAAAACAAACATACTAGAGAGCACAACTACAACACAAGACACATACATACATACCACCGATACTACACAAGACAAACAGAAACACACTAGACAGCACAACTACTACACAAGACAATCCCAACCACACTAGACAGCACACCTACTACACAAGACAAACTCACATACAAGCACACCACAACTTCTACACAAGACAAACACAAACACACACATTGTTCTGCAAGTATCAGTATCGGATAATACCAATATCGAAATACATGCCTCACCCAAAATCAGTCTACCAAAATAACAAATCCTAAATTCTTGACTTTTTTTACTTTCTCTTGACCTATCTTTACCTTTTTCTTAACATTTATGTAATCACCTGTTACTTAGGTATAGTTGCAAAAATTAAAAAAATAGATATTTTTATTCAATAAAAAAACCTCTACCAGAAGGTTAGTCAAAATTAAAACTGAAGCTGTACTTTAACAAGATATTTAGACTTGCTTGAATTATTAATGCATGTAAAAATTAATACTTCAGACTTCATCCTGGATTGGGAATAGCCACATTACTTTATTTAATATTTTTACAAAACTTCAATGTAAATTCTTAAGAAACAAAGTGAACAAATCTTAACCACACACACCTCAATACAATTTTAGATTTCCAAATATTCAATTTTTTTAAATTCTAGTATGTGTATGTAAATTTAATATACTGTAAAAAATAACAGAACTTCTTGACCACAAACATAATTTCTTGACATTCTTGACTGGTAGACACTCTCCAAGTATTTATGGATGTTTTATTAATGCTAAAAGCTCTAAACCTGACATGTCTAACCTAGCAACGAAAGCATTTGGTGATGTAGTACCTCTTTACACCCCTCGCACTTAAGGTAGATGGTAGCAGCAGTCCATATCTAAGACAACAGTAATGAGCCGGCCCCATGGAGGAGTGGTTAGCACATCTCGCTACGATGCCAGGGGTCCTGGGATCGAATCCCGGCCTGGGCACGGATGTTTTTGAGTGTCCATTCATCAATTTCATCATAGATCGTCACTCATCACCATCTTCACAAATTAGCCAAAATTGGCACCAAAAGTGAAGTACAATAAACACTTACATTAAAATAACTAAAAAAGGATCCCAAGCAGCCGTTATCCAGGCTGGATTTGTAACGGCCGCTTGGGATCCCTCTTCAGCCATTCCAACACAAGTGTGGATTGTTTTGACGAAGTTTTAACATGCTGAGATTTTTTAAGTTGGAATATGGCAGAATTTTTGTAAGTGTTTTTAACCTTAACCCTTAACCGAATCCTCATTCAACACTTCTTTTACGCGGCACTATGCTCGGTGTCTAGAAACATCCACGAACCTGATGAAAGAGGCAGTTTGACCTCCGAAACGTTGTCCTAATAAGAGTCCATAACCACTCATGTAAGTAGTTAAATCAATTAATACTATTTAACGTTTTTATTCACTATACTGTAAAAAATAGCAAAAGTTCTTAACCTAAAGCATAATTTCTTGACTTTTTCTTGACCTATCCTTACACTGTGACAATTTCTTTTTTTAGTTTTTCTGCACAGATAACCTAATCTGGACTGGACCTTCAGTTTAAAATGACATACGAACTACTACGTGCATCCACCGTGTATCGAACCCGGGATCCCTTGATTATAAGGTGACGACGTTATCATTACGCCATCGAGGAGGCCCCGTGAGAAAATATTATTCACTCGATCTATAAAATAATTTATTTAAACATTTACACTTTCGTTTTCTTCTTTTTTTTGTTAACTACTCTTCTACGACTCTTTTCTTGTCTTGGAATTTCTTCTTGTTTCAGGAAAAAAATAATACATGCAGGCTGTATACCCTCCCTCCATACTAATAGATAGAAAGCTCACTCTCGAGAACTAATTTATAAATAACGTAACCATTAGGAAACAATTCGAACGTTAACTGATATAACTGCAGATGAAACAATACTTACAGACGCTAAAGAAATATCTATTCTTGTATAAGCTCACAGGCAACAGGTATCTGGTGAGTCATTCACTCTTGCTAACTACGAGCGAAGGTCACTGAACCAAAGGGTGGAGAACAGGCGTCTGCTCTACGGAACTAGGGTTAGCAGACGAGGCCCGTGTTCCTGTTATCAATGACGTACGAAATAAGGAGGAACACAGCTTTCATATCAAACTAGACGTATGTTTTGGTCCCGCCATTGCATGTAGTACACTTTCTCGTCGTGGCCTTGAAGGGCTACGTAAAGGCTTCTCTGCGAGAAAGATATCTTACCATTGAGGGGAGGAAAAGTGTGTCTGTGTATCGAGGTCCTTCAACTTTCGTATTCTTCTTTATTTCAGGACGCGTGCTGTATCGTCGATTTAATCTAATCTAGCCGTTCTAGGTTCTGTTTCTGTTCGGCAATTTCACATTGTCTTCCTGCTTATGTTATTCGCGACGAAGCTTCTGGTTTCGATAATCTGGACGATGAAGAGATTGTGTTGGTTGGTTGATTTGGTGTCTTAAGTCCACTTTATGCACAGTAAGACTAATCGGGAATGCACCTACAGTTTAAAGTGGTATCGAACCACTATGTGCCTACACATTACTTTGCTGCTAGATACGCGTGTTTGCATGCTAAGATGTCGGGAATGCTACATTTTCAGTGTGTGGAATTAAGATTTATTTCTGATACGAATAATCGGAGAATGGAGTAGTGAGAAAAGTATCACCTCACATGATTGAATTATAGCCCCCCCCCCCCCCACACACACACACAGGATATCGGCCGTGGTTTTTATAACGAAATATAACATGGATGAATTGTGTCAAGAAAAACTGGAGCCTATTCACATCCCTACGAAACTTGGAAGAAAGTCCACGTAGAAATTAGAAAGTTCTGTTCCGACAAAATCGGGACTTATAGTAAATGAAAAAGCAAAGTGCTACCTTGTGCTTTACAGCAAGCCATGAAGGCGTGTAGGGGGTGCGGAGTTAGGGTCCCACACTTTCTTGTTACGGCCGAAGGTGGGGATAATGTGATCAGCACCACGCCCCTGGCCGCCTTTACCCCCCCCCCCCCACAGATTTCCTAGAGGTACCCACTTTATACGACGCTGGGTGGGCGCCGGAGCCACTTGAACAGGTAGACAAAATTCCAATTCTCCCCAGTCGGAGATCGAACTCAGATCTCTCGCATGGCAATCAAACTCCCTAACGACCGAGCTACCGCGGCACTTATAGTATAGTAGCCTTTGTAATTAAGGCAAGAATTATTTTAGCGTTTCATTCAAAGGTTTTAGGGGAATCATTTTCGGACATAGGCTATAACTCTTGTCGGTTCTGCGACCTGGCTTGAGAAAAGGCGATTTTATGACGAACAACATTCCACCTGATGTCACGTGACTTTCCTACATTTCCTGTGTCTGTTGGCTATTGCATGAAAGACGAGTTGCTCCTTGAGACAGACAGAATCACCCGATCACCTAAAGGTGCAATGCGTGTTGCCTACCTTTCCAGCATTATTTACTGCCATTAAAGTCTTATGGGGAAGAACTTTTTTCCACCACTGTACACCCAACAGCAAAAGAAACAGTAGGCGAATTGTCCATCACCATTTTCATTCGGTCAGTATTGAATTGAGATAAAGACGTCAATAAGCAGAGGACAATACCTGCTTCGAACCAACATAAATTCATTCCTCCTCAAAACAGCACGGGATAGAGAAAAAAAAAGTAATTAAATTACAATTTCCATACTATTATATTTGCCGTTGACTGTACAAAAATGCGGTATTGAGTGAGCTGTCTTAGATATATCTTTGACACCATCTGGTACGGCTACCTTAAAAATATCATCGCCATTGTTATAAATTAATCTAAGTATAGCTACAGTCACCACGGGGTTGTAACAATGCCATTGACTATCCGTGGGGTCGTTACAATCCAGAAGTGTCCATGACTATGCATTGTCGACGTAGATTGCGTCGACAACACATGTAGACTGGCAGGCCCGTACCCAAGGGGGGGGGCAACGGGAGCCATGCCCCCCTCCCATCGAGACATGATTTTTTTAAAATTTGAACGTATAAAAACCTATGGAAATTACGTCGATGATTTTTCAAATTTTGCAAGAATTTCGATTTTGTTCTTGCACAAATGTTTTGTTCTTGCCTCCAGAATTCTGCAGTCTGCAATATTTGGCAATTTTAGTTTTATAACCATCAAGGTTATCTATCAGACATCCAGATTTAGTCGGGAAAGTCCATTCTTTTCAATCCATGTCCAGACTTTTTCGTCTCGGCTCGGACACTACTTGATATAAAGGAAGAAAGACTTTGCGCCACTACACACATTGTACTGGTTATGTAGGACTTTCTGTAGAATACTGTGTACATTTTAAATGGAACAAAGGCTCCTCAATGACTGCAATACAAAACTAACCATATAAAGGAGGGGGGCGCACCGACACCGGTAAACTCGCAAGAAGAGCTGAGGGAGAGGATCTTAGCATCTGGTCAACACGTCAAGGACACCATCACATCACGAGTTAAGAGACCAAATGTCCGTAAAAACCTGCGTGCCTGCATTCGTAACGGAGGTGCCCACTTTGAGCAAGACGTGTAATGATCTTTAATTGTATTGTTCATTGATTCCATTCACATGAAGAATAATGAAGTATTATTTCTTGAACACAAATGTGAATGTTAGCAACATTTGTACCTTGTTGGATAGCAGATGAGACGTGGAAGTAATTTAAGTAATTTGTACCCTTCGTGTCATACCATTTTTGTTATTAATACGTTGCCAAGTAAACTAAGAGTGCATTTTTTTATGATCACTTGTAAGTTTAGACCCACCCGTTACTTACATGTGATTGTTATTTGGGGAAAACTTTTTTTTTCAACGAACCACTTATTTGTTAGCTATCAGAAAACGCTGAAATAAGTTCCATACAATGAGCAGTTTTTTCTCAATTCATCTTTTTATGTGGAAAATTGTCATTTTTTAAAAAAAACAATAGAAACTCGATTATCTGGAAAACTACTAATTTTCGGACGGGGTATCATATGGTCAAATTTATTGCAAATTGTCTCTAACCCCTTTCAGGGAATACATCTAATTACCAGTCACCCTGTATATATATATATATATATATATATATATATATATATATATATATATATATATATATATATATATATATATACGAGGCGAGGGTTGGGGAGTAAGTCATGGCAACCTAGTAATTATTAGACAATCGAAGGATGTATTAAAAAATTTGTTATATAGAACTGAAAGAGTATCCATTATGGATATTTTGTTGGTAGAAATCATGAAAGAAGACCCAAGCAACCCTGTGACATGCACATGTGCAAATGTTACAAAAACTTGTCTGATTATCACAAACCTTCGAAATAGTCTCCCGCATTGTCCATTGCATTATCGTGGAGTATGATGCATTATGCAGTAGATCTGGACGCTTCTCCCTAACGGCACGTCGTAGATCACAAACACTTCAGGCATGGTGAAGAGGATGCTGCTGCCGATGGTATTCGACGTCTTCCATGGCAGCGTGCTGTGGACAATGCGGGACATTATTTCGAAGGTTTGTCATATTTATACAAGTTTTTGTAACATGTGCACATGTGTATGTCACAGACAGGTTTTTGTAACTTGTACATTAATGCATGTGTATGTCCAAGGTTTGTTTGGGTTTTCTTTCATGATTCCTACCAACAAAGTATCAATAATGGATACTCTTTCAGTTGTATATAGCAATTTTTTAATACATCGTTCGATTGTCGAATTATTACTGGGTTGCCATGACTTACTCCCCAACCCTCGTATATATATAGTGTATAATATGTTTACAACATTAATTCACATGCTGTCCTCTTTAGAAAAAAAATATAGAATCCGCCTTTGGGTCTGCACCCCCTCAGTCGGAGAAACAAAAACCTCATTCCATCTCACTGTTTTATTGTACTGATGGTACTAAACAGGGGCGCATATAATGTGTGTCCGGACTCGTCGAAAATCTCTCTATTAGAAGAATCCCAGCTTCGGTGACACAAAAGTTCTCTGTTCCCCTCCCCGTTTTATTTTCCTTCAGACTAATTTACGTATAAACATGATTTCGTACAGCAGTTTCAAAACAACTGTAGTTGTTCATTTCCAATGTGTGGCCAATTTATTCTGCAACCGTAGTTTCTTAGAACTTCATCGGCTTGAAAATACTTTATTTCTTAAAGATAATAATATTGCTAAAAAACGGTAATAAGATTTCGCGATACTAAATTTCTGATTGAGAGTATTAGGAGGAGCAACTGCCACCCCGTCCGCACACCTATGCTGGTACAGTCAACGGCAAAAATAATAGGAGGCAAATTGTACATCACTATTATCATTACTCCCACATCCTGTGTTGTTTTAAGGAATGAATTTCTGTTGATGAAAAGCAAATGTTCTGACGTTTTTACTTCAATGCCTGATCATCACATAGTGGAAAACAGACTCAATGAAACTGGTGGTGGGCAATTTGCCTACTATCTCTTCAGCCGTTGGCTGTACCACCTCAGATTTCATTTGGGGTCACTGAGTAAAATCTCAATCAGGATGGATGTCAAGGATTGGAACTTGCAACCTCTCAAATACGATAAATTAAGCGACCTTCCCCCAGACTAATACTAACAAAACCAGTCCCGTAGCCAGGTAGGGGCCGGGGGGGAGGGGCTGAGCCTCCCTGGAACTACCGTCAGCCCCCGCTGTCACTGAGGTCAACCCCTTGACATTAGGTAAAACTATTTTGTGTAATTTGTTTGCAGTGAAAAGTGAAAATGTAGACAGCAGATATTATTTTGCTCACAACTTTGCTGAAGGATAAATTGAGGGAGCATGAACAGCATATTACATTCGTTTATCTTATTTATAAGATGAAGTCTTAAGTAGCGGCAAATATTTTGGAGATTCTCTTCTCTAGACTTCAGAAAGTTTCTTCACAGGGGAGCTTCTTTAGCTGTACCTTCGTTGCCCCTGTTGTGACCTCCCATTTATACAGAAATCTGTGACTTTGATGTCATTATGCAAATTCCCTCCGCATATGCGTCAGGTTAACAGCTACCAAGTTTTGGGAACGAAGGGGAGTTTTATTGAGCAATGTACGGTAGGCACTATGATTGAATACGTATTGTCCATCTTTTCTTGTGTATCATCAAACGTAGTATGGAGTGTGTAGTAAGGGATGATTTCAGTAGCAGCCAATTATCACTTCAAGTGATATTTTAAAAGATATAGAAAAATGTAATATTTGTGTGATCTAAACTTTATGTAACTTAATGCCCCCACCCCGCCTGCCACACACATAATTTACCTTCAATTAACACTGTTAAACTTTTGAAAAATGGACTTGATTTACTAAGCCCCCCCTGAAGATCAATTCTGGCTACGATCCTGAACAAAACCCTGCTGGCTAGTAGGTGGCAGCTTATACGTATACGTTCACCCGCCGCGCCCGAGAGGGGAAGCTGTTAATCCGCCACTGATAAGCAACGCTCAGCAACTGTATCAGTCGAACATGACCTGCACTAGAGAGTTGCTACGTAGCAGCATGGGGCTTGAGTGTTGAGAGCTTGTATCATACCCTATCCACGTGAGAGCTTATCTGACAAAGACATGTCTTCGCTTGCTCTGTGGACTCGTTGGCGATAACAAATGCCAGCGTAACTTCCGTCTACAGATAGATACGTAAATGAAGCAGGCTTTGGTTTTCTCTCGTTTGTTACATGCCTATTACCATAGGCGTGCGCACGGGGGGGGGGGGTGAGCGGGGCAATGTTTTCGCGTCTTTCTTGCATTATTTATTCCAGACGGCCAAGAATACCTGCAGGGGGACACAGAGGGGGCAATTGCCCCCATCGATATCAAATATTATGCAAATAAAAATACATTTCGTTAAAATTTTCTTGCTCGCTTCGCTCGCAATGTGTCCTTTTCTTACAGTCTTGTCAAGTTCCGAGCCGTAGCTAGTGGGCGGTGGGAGTTGGTCCTGGGCGCCGAATGATCTAAATGAAAGAAATTGTAAAAGAGAATGCCATGGCGCCCCCGTGAAATTTTTGATGCCATATTAAATCAATATTGTTTTCAGTTTGCAAAAATTTCAATCTAAAGATATTCTTGCTCGCTTCGCTCGCAATTTTATTCTTTTCTGTAATGCATTGTAAATTACCAGATAGAGAAGTTATAACTAGTAAGTACTTCAGACTCTTGCTGCTAAACAGTTTTCTCTTAAATGCATGAACACAATTGTTTGGAGGAAAAGGACCGCGGCACAGAGACAATTTATTTATTTGCTATGGTGTTACGGTGCCTCTATGTTGCTGCATATATATATATATATATATATATATATATGTGTGTGTGTGTGTGTGTGTGTGTGTGTGTGTGTGTGTGTGTGGGTGTGTGTGTGTGTGTGTGCATATATATATATACACTAAAACAGTGAGATAAAATGAGGTTTATCTTTCCCGACTGAACTTGCTTCAAGGCTTTTGCCCCCCCCCCCTAATCAGAGGGTATGCGCTCGCCTATGCCTATTACATTAATTCGTTCTAGTGCCACAATCAAGAAACTGTGGAACCTTTGCATGTTCTGGGTTCAAGTCCCGGCTTGCGTTACACTCAGGACCGTTGTCAGGGTTTTATTTCGGGGGGGCTCATTCCTAATGAGCACAACCGTCGCCAGAAGTATTTGTAAAGGAGGGCAGGCCACTGATAAAACTTGATTAGTAGAATTAACAATAATAATTATTACCACGGTTATAGGCCTAATTGTCGTTTTACAATAATAAATATTATAACCCAAATTTATTATTATTATTGTTGTTGTTTTTATTATTATTATATAAATTGAGAGACTTTGCTACTTGATCCACCGTATGACTAAATGTCCAACACAAGTGTTGTCCATTATTTTTCTTACATTTTGTACAGTTAGTGTAGGCTACTGAAATTCATAGTTATTGTATTTTGTTATTAACTTTTACACATTTCATTAATAAAGAGGCTTTACAAGTTAGGGCCAAACTTTGTTCATAATGTTTATATTATGTGGCCTCTCACAAAGAAAACTATAGGCTACATTTTGGGAGCTGTGGATCCATTTGGCTATTCTTTGAATTAGATGGTAGAACATAAAAATATAACCTGATTCCTCTATTATACACTAAACTTTTTTCGATATAATGTTATTAATCCTGCTAAGTAAGTAAAATTAATTACCACTGTACATTATTTAAATTAAATATTTGTAGGATTTCTGGGGGCTTCAGCCCCCTTAGCCCTCCCCCTGGCTACGTGCCTGGTTACACTTTATCATCTTATCGATTAGCCTGGAGACAGAAGGGATGTGACGTAAAATAAAAATACGAATAAATTAAGTCTAAATCTGACTTCTTTTTCATGGCTCTCATTTTGTGCCATGGGCAAGTCCGCCCGCAGGATTTTTTTCTCAGAGGGCTCACTAGTGCTGAAAGTGGAAAAGGGGCGTGAGGTGATGCTTTCCCCCCAGTCAAAAACATTATCATAAAGCATTATATATCAGATAACACTTAATCTGCTGTCTTTCATGGCACCTCGCATCAAGCTACAATTTCACCATTCGAATTATGTAAAGTATTTCCACATATCTCAGGGGAGGGCAAGTGTCCCCTGCACCCCCTCTGCGGACGCCCTTGGCCGTAGGTCCAATTATAGATTTTAAAAAGTAAAAAGTATATTAAAATTGATCGTGAGTGTGCGCGGCCATTCGTCCCTTCTTCACTGATTGAATTACTGAGTGAAACAGTAAATAACTGATTGATTTGCTTTATTTTACTCCCTCTGTCCCATAATTATGGTCGGTACACTTTTGTTTGTTGTAATATTTGTCCGATAGGCAAACTGTGACATTGGTGTATACAGAAGAAGAAAATTAAACACGGGAATGAGTCATACAACGTTATTACTCAAGAATCAGTACAAATTTGCCGATCAACTATCCAAAAGAACATAAATAAAAAGTCACCATTTTGGCATAGCTACCGGACTATAATTATGGGACAGAGGGAGCAGTGGCGTAGCGTGATTCTATGAAAGGTGTAAGGCTTTGCTTCCTTAGATAAACCTGATCTGAATATTGGATAAAGAAAACCCAAAGATATTTTAACTAAATAGAATCTATTTGAATGTAAGTCATGCATACTCAATTTCAAACATAAAATGCACACACTCTTATGTTAACAATAATAGCATATGTATGTATTACTTAATGAAAATTCTCATTTATACTGTAACTCGATCCGACGATACTTTAGTCTGAACACCTCAATCACGTCGTCGTAGAATCGGGAGTTTCTGGTCAATGTCTTTGGCAGCTCCTTTTCAATGGATATCAGTCTCAAGTCAGATTTCCTTGCCCGAGTCTGTGTGCTGCGTTGAAATGTATGAATCCTCTTCAGTGCAGAAAACTACTTCCACCGACGAGCTTGAGGCAGGAACATTAAGGAAGAATTCTGTTAGTTTTTACACTTGTTCAACAGCTTCGTTCAAATGGGTAGTACGCAGGTACTCATGAAGTTCAAACACACTCTTTACTCGATATTCGGCTTCAGAATAAATTACCTGTAGCTCAACTTTCAACTGGTAGCAATTGACAAATTTCGCATACAGCTTAGTTAAGCACACAAACTCTTCTGGAAAGGCCATGTCATATTTTTATTCTTATTATTCTTTTTCTTTCACTAAAAAGCCATTTGTGGGAAATGCGTAAGATACAATTTGCAAATGCAAATGCATTCGAAAATATTACTCATTATCATGGTTACGATATTTGCGCACATTTTGAAAAGCATATTAACCAACTTACTCAAAGGAAAAGGTAAAACAAATCTGTAAATCATAACGCTAAGTATTACGTGTATGCTTTTAACATTACGGGCAACTGGGATGCACGCGCCTAACTTTGCGGGCGCTGCCGGATCTAGAATTGCCAGACATTCCTCTTTTATCTTTAACTTCGCTGCTTCTAATGAAGGTAATATCCAACATTAAACCATCTCTTTGCGAACTTAATAGTTAATTTACACATTTAAAATTACACCCGTTTTGTTAGCTACACCTCCCGTCAAGCATTGTTGAAACAACACGGGAGTCGGTTTTCCTGGTTCTCTTCCGACCGTGCAAACAGACGCAGCGGGGACAGAAATCTCGCCAGATAGCACCCACCAAGAGCACCCACTCGTAATGCGCCTTACAGTGCGTGAGAATCGGGGCGCCCTGTCATTGGTTGAGAAGATACTACGTAAGCAAACTCACCCGCCATGGGCGAGTCCAAATCATTTCTTCCATTCAACCACACGTAAGTCCTCTGAAGAAGCCTTACAGAGAAACAACTCGAATCAAAACAAGTCCTCAATTGTTTCGTTAAAAGTTCTACTTGCAGTCTGATATTGCTATGTGTGTTCAAGCGATAAATACGGGAATGAAATATGTTTTCTTCAATAATTTCAGCTTGTAAGGTGGACTTACAAGCCTTACGTGGACACTACGCCACTGAGAGGGAGTACTTCGCTTTTGTACCACTTTTGGCTAAGCACGAAGATGAGGATGAGTGATGATATGATGAAGAACACCCATGGTCAGGCCGGGATTCGAAACCAGGGCCCCTGACGTCATAGCCTGCTGTGGTGTTGTGCTGACCACTTCACCTTGGAGGTGGGCTGAAACACTAAATAATTTATTGTTGTTTTTGTTTTTTTTTACTTCGGTTCTCTGCCACTTTTGGCTAATCGCCAAGATGAGGATGAATGGTGATAAGTTGAAATTGATGAAAGGAAATAGCAAACACACGTCGACAGAACAAAAGACACGTCCAACAGAGGATAACACTAGGTGTGTGAGTCCAGACGCCAGAGCCTCATTAGTAGGGCTAGGATTTTAAGCAAATGCATCTTTTTTTGTAAGGTAGAAACATTGCATATGTACATAGGAATGTGTTTTACATGTAAGTGAATATGTTGGGATGTCTTTGTTAGGGCATTTTTTGAACTTTTTTGGAGTAAAGGTCATTTTTTAAACCATTTAAGTCATTTTTCGGCCTTTTAAAAGTCATATTGTGCATTTTTCTACATTTTGGTGAAAGAAGGAGCATTTTACATGCAAATGTAACCCTTTGAAGGAGAGAGGTTCCCGACTCTCGTCTCATTGCCTTCAGCGCAGTTCTGAAAGACTGTGTTTGAAGAGACAAAGCAATCCTGCTCCTCTTGTGGCGGTGGAAGTCGAGAGAAGTTTTTCCATGTACAAGGCTCTCTTGTCCCACAACCAACAATCATTCACTTTTGAAAATTTCCAAATGTTTTCCGTTGTGTACTGCAACTCAGTACTTAAAGTATAAAAGATGACAAAAAGTGAACTTTCTTACTTGTACTACCATACGCAACGAACATGTGATAGATACTGTAACGTTAATTTGTAATTTGAATTTCTCTTGGTAGTTTATAAATTTGTTTTACAAATCTTTCAGAATTTTTAGATCATTTTTCTAAGTTTATAGGGCATTTTCTTGCATGTATTAGGTTATAAATGCATTTTTTAAAGGTCATTTTTTGGCAATTTTAAGGCCATCAAAAACCTAGCCTTACTCATTAGTTTTTATAATTCATTGTAAATTAACTAGGTGTAACTAGATCCTAGTTTCGTTGTTAGGTGTGGTGTGGTATTGTAGTAAAAAATCATTTCTAGGCGAGATACAATGCCATTCATTCAAAATTCAAACTAGATGATAACTATAGAGAATTTCTGATGATTTGTATGTATGAGTGAATAAAAACGAGGTATTATAATATTTTTTCTTTTCTTTTTAGTGCTCATTGTGTTTGCATCATTGGCCATTCTCACAATAGGGGCATCTTTGCTTCTATGGGCAACAAATTTTATAGATTATTTAATTTTTAAGGTATGTATACATTGGAATAAATAAATATTATTTGTATGTATACTAGCTGATTACCCAGTGTTCTTCTATTAGACAGGAAATTAATGAACTCTAACTATAGTGTAAAATTTAACTAATTTTATTTACAGGTATTTAAAAGTATAAGTACAATATTCAAATTATAAAGTAAAATCTTTTATAAATTCACTATAATATTAATTTAACTCAAAACTTGATTATGAACATGAACAACATTTTTGGTTTCACCTCCAGGAGCAAGAATAAATAAATTCTTCGGTGAACCCACCCTTGAGCAAGCAACATAAAGTCACCAATTAGCTGAGCGACTCTGAAAACTATAGATTTGACAGTATTGTCATTTTTGACATTTTATTTTTCACCCCCTCTCATCCCCCCCCCCCATGCTGATAGGTGATGAACTTGGAGTTGAACAGTATTCGGAGAGTCACTATTCATCTTACCGACCTCGAAAACTATGGATTCCACACTAATATCGGTCATTTTCGATTTTTTTACATGTCAACCCTTCCCACCCCCCCCCCCCCCCAGGGGTGCCAGATGTGTCTTACCCCCACCGTATTTCTTTCCAGATTGTAAGTCATATGTGTACCAAGTTTGGTTCAAATTGCTCCAGGCGTTCGAGAGTTATTTTGGAACAATACATACATCCATTTATATATACGAGCTCGTATATATACAGGGTTATTCAAAATGATGGATACCCTTTCATTCATGTATATTTCCTTGAATATACATTGAATATGAATAATATACATACAAGAGAGATGGGAAGGTCTAATTTTTTGAATACTACCTCTAGAGGACAGTTGCGTAACCAACCACTCGAGTGCGCATTCTCGTTCCACCAAGGACCCTTCAGTTCAGTTCCGAGTAAGATGGCCACCGTGCAGCACAAGGTATTCTGCGGACTTGGGTTATGCAAAACTGAATCTGCAACAGCAGTGCAGCGAGCATTCCGTCTTCGATTCAGCATAGAACCACCAATTAGGAGGAGCATATACCATTGGTTTAACCAATTTCAGCAAACTGGATGTCTCTGCAAAGGAAAAAGCACGGGCCGACTGCGTGTGCCAAAGGAGGATGTGAGACGAATTGAAGGCAGTTTTGTGCGCAGTCCTAGAAAGTCAACTAATGCAGCCATGGGCGTCCGGAAGGGGGGGCAAGGGGGGGGCTGTGGCCCCCCCCTGGAAAATGAAAGTTAACCAAAAATGATGTATTTCACACATATAATTTCATTTTAGCCACAATAATATGTGTTAATTATTGCATGAACATCATAAATTCAAATTTAAGCAATGTTTTTTTTAGAGAACAACACTTTTTGGAGAAAATGTGCCTTGTTTTGCCCCCCCCCCCTGGAAAAAAATACCTTCCTTGCCCCTCCCTAGAGAAAATCCTGTGGACGTCCATGAATGCAGCTAGCAGAGAACTTGGAATACCTCAAGCAACTGTATGGTGAGTTTTGAGACGCCGTTTACTGTACAAACCATACTGCTTACAACTTGTACAGGCGCTTCTCGAGAGTGACAAACAAAAGCATATTGAATTTTGTGAGAACATGCTAGACAAACGGGAGAGTGAACAGACACAATGTTTGTATATGGGGTCTGGAAAATCCCCGTGCCACACTGCCACATGAAAGAGACTCACCAAAGGTAAATGTGTTTTGTGCCTTATCGCACAGAAAAATTTACGGACCAAATTTTTTTTTTTTTTTTTTTTTTTTTTTTTTTTTTTTTTTTTTTTCGGAGAGCACTGTAATTGGGATTTCGTATCTCGACATGGTGGAACACTGGCTTGCTCCTCAACTGAATGAAGATTCCCAACACTTCATTTTTAAACAAGATGGGGTATATCAAACAAGCCGTGTACGTACCACCTCTACCATAAACTCTGGGAGACTTGCAGAACCATATGACAGCTGCAGTGAACTCAGTTACACAAGAAATGCTTCTTCGTGTGTGGATGAGTTCGGCTACCGCTTAGATGTTTGCCGTGCAGCAGACAGCGGCCATATAAAACATCTATAACCTCTATTGTAAGTTTGTAAACTTTAGACCTTCCTCTCTCTCTCTTGTATGTATTGATGTATTGAGTATATTATTAATATGTAATGTATATTCAAGGAAATATACATGAATGAAAGTGTATCCATCATTTTGAATAACCCTGTATGTAGATATATTTAGTATTACATATTAGTACATATATACACAAAGGTCGAGCTAGGGAGTGCTTAACTCTCCCTAATCTTCCTTACAAGGGTCAAAGTTCTAAGTCCACTACATGTTAAGATACTCACTCTAATTGGAATTGGACATAAAGTTTAGAGTTAGATCTGAACCACTGTGTAATGTGTCTCCACATGGGATCAAACCTGAGACCCCTGATTACAAGGCGACAGTGTTAGCTTACTATGCTATCAGGGATGCCTACAGCCCCAAATTTTATCTGATCAGCAGTAATAATAACAATTCGTGAAAGATATTTATCTCCTGGTTGGCAGTCAGAAGCCCTACCGAGAGCTTATTCTTCATGAGCAACATAAATAAATGTTTGATAATGATATTTAACAGAGTCCATGATAAGTGAAAAGTTAAGATAAGTGTGTGTGTGTGTGAGAGAGAGAGAGACAGAGGGGGGAGGGAGAGACAAGAAGGAAGAAACGGAAAGTGGGCTTGTATTTTTATATAAATTTATATTTAAAATTTCACCATATTTGTGCTGAGTTTATTACAATACATTTATCTGTTGAAACAAATGTGAAGTTTGTGTTTATATATAAAAAAAATGTTAATGTAAACTACATAGTATTCCAAACTCTTCTAGCAATCTATAAAAGTTAGATATACATACTTTTCAGAATATGGTATTGATAGAAGGCACAGAGGTATTTAAAAATTGGGAACAACCACCACTCCATCCAACCATGTATATTAGAATCTTCAACTACACAAACGTCAATGAATTCCTAGCTGGGAAAGAGAAGAAGCTCCGTGTCCAAGAGATTGGACCATATGCATATCGGTAAGTGTTTGCTGAAACAGTAGGCTATATTATTTTCCTCAGATATTAATTCCATCATTTACCACTTGATATAACTTCCTTAACTACGAGTATTTCACATATTGTTTGTCCTTATTGCTGCAATTAATGCAGAAGGTCAAAAAGCAATGCAAGATAACCAAAATAGAATTAGAAATTAATATATTCACACCTACTTTTTAATTATATAACCCTGCTGAAAATATCTACTGTTTAAAGTACACAGAACCTACTGTTATCAGTTGTACTCTACTGTGTCTCTCGGAAATCTACTGAAACTCGATGGTTTCCTACTGAACACTTTCAGTAGGCATAATGTACAAGTACAGTTGAGGAACTACAAGTGAAATATTCTCCTCAGTATTGCATCTGATATTGTATGTAGTGTGCCTGGCTCAACATGTTAGCTGTAAATATAACTTTTCATTCACCCTGATTAACAATTTTTATTTATATCTGTTTGAAAATCTGAAAACAGTAGACCAAATTTTCAGCAGGAAATTAACGCAGATCTAAAACTAGGTAGGAATGGATGGCTACTTTCCCATTGTGTAAATTCTGGAATGTGTCCAAAATAAGGTTTGGACTAGGCACTACGTGGACTCTTTTCTGGGTAACAATGATCCTAGTTTAGGTCTCTGATTTGTTATAAATATTTTCAATAATTAGATGTTATTGTGTTCCTAATAGTTGTTCTTTGACTACTGAAATTCTGGTATTGTTTCAGCCGGAAGCTGAAGAGGGTGAATGTTAAGGTTAATGACAATGGAACCATAACATTCCAGGACAATGTATCTTTTGAATTCATCCCAGAGAGAACAAAAGGGAACCTTACAGACAGAATAGTTGTTCCTAATATACCAGTCTTGGTAAGTAACAGAAGAACATTGATATAAGTATCAGTGTTGTACTAGGTATGCATTATTCACAGATAAATTGATTTTATGAATGGTTATCTCTGATTTTTTTTAACTTTCCAGTGGTCTTGTGGATCATAATAGTGATCCACTCAAATATTTTTAAGTGCTGCCACAGTTTAGCAACAGCCGGACCCTGTGGCCGAGTGGTTAGCACATTGGGCTGCGACGCCAAGGGTCCCGGGTTGGAATCCTGCTTGGGCTTGGTTGTTTGTGAATGTCCATTCATCAATTTCATCATTTCATCACTCATCCCGATCTTCTCAAATTAGCCAAGGGGCACAAAACGTGAAGTAAAATAAATTAAATCAATCAATCAATCAATCAACAGTTTAGCAACACTCTTGACCTTGGTTCCCAGTGTATGTACTTCCTGGAACCATCCAGGCACTCTGTTCATCAGGGACGGTAACAGGGGTGGGCCCACCCCATCAAATTCAATACATATATACAATTAGGGAAATGTAAACGGTTCTGTAAGTATAGGCTGGTCCTTACTCCATGTGTATTTTACTTGTGAATATTGTAGATACTAGAAAATTCACATTCAATTCATCCCATAACAAGCTTTGCTGTCATTTGGCAAAACTTTTCTCTAATAAGTAAGTTTACGAAGATTAGAGCAAATATCTTGTTGAATGAAATTAATTTAAGTTTTTCTTTCTACTTCCTTAATTTTGTCATTGGGAAGGAACTCTCAGAACTCTTTTTTAAAATGCAATCTAATGAACACTGCTATGATTAGAAGCAATCAACAGGCTTAGTAAGTTTTATGGGATACTCACAATTATGAGGTATGTGTATATCAAGAGTTCATCAGGATTTTGGAGGATTTGGAGGGTTGCAGCTCCCAGCTTTCAATGGAGAAAAATTGCTTTGAAATCAGCCATAAATTGAAGAAAATAGATACTAGGAATGTGAAAGTATAAAAAGTATAACTAACCATCTGACATGACTTGGGCTAAAGATTATAGACTAACTGAAACTGTGCATAGATGGGAGTGTGTTCTTGATGTTGTCAGCAACGGCCCATAAATCTCAGCCTGATCAAAGTAACAAACAATAAACAAAAAAAAAAAAAATCTTCTTTGCCTTAATCGCAATGATGAGTATGAATGACGATGATGAAGGGACACTCACAAAAACACCCATGCTCAGACCAGGATTCGAACCTGGGACCCTTGGTATCATAACACACTGCGATAACCACTCCGTGAGTAATTTGTGTCACTTTCTTTATTCTATCACAGTTTCTTTTTACATAATAGTCATCTTCAAATAATATAATGTTTCTAAAATTACAATTTTTAATTTGTTTTAATTAATAACGAGTAATCACAATCACTACAATACCGAGGGGGCCAAATTTTAATGTAACAGTTTTGTAGGTTTGGAAAACATGTATAGTATTACTGAACTGATGTAATTAGTAGCTAGCACTATTTACAAGTTCTCTTTCAACATATAAATTTTCACTATCAGTTATGCAGTTCTTATGATTAACTTGCAATAATTTCAAAGAAGATGAAGAAAGGGGGTGGAAAGAAATCTTCACTAGAGGGTGTCAGAGACCTATAATGAGACAGCCAAATTAAATTAAAAAATAAATAATTAGGACAATAATCCAGGAGTGATTTTTTTTTTAAGTCCACATGCTCAAATAGGCTAATTGTCACTAGATCTTTATTTTGAACTGTAGTCCTAACGAGTGTGCATTGGCTTCCACTGGGGATTGAACCCAGGACCCCTTAATTATAAGACGAAAGCGTTATGCGATCGGAGAGACGATATAGTACGGAAAGAACTCTGTCACCCGTATCATTTTATCATAACATAAGATTTAAGAGGTGGATTACACAATTATTATGATTGGCCGATGGACGTCCGCAGCAAATTTTCCAGGGAGGGACAAGCATGGTAACTTGTTCCAGGGGAGGCAAACGAGACATATTCCCCCCGATAATAGTGCTGGAAGCTATCATGTTTCTGCAGCACCCTTCCAATAATTAACATAAATTACTGTGAATGAAATGAAATATATGTGTGTAATGTATAAGTTTATGGTAAGACCCATTTTCCAGGGGGACATGCCTCCCTTGCATCTCCTCCTACCGGACACCCATGGATTGGCCTGAGATTTAAACTATTTCTTTCACATACGGACAAAAATATTTGAGACTTTTGAGACACGTCGTTGTTCGTGGAGTTATCTGTTTTGATAAAAAAAATGAAGCATTGTGGAGTTGAAATTACTCTCTCAACTTTCGAAGTGCTGTGAACTGTTGATACTCTATTTGTGGAAAGTAATCAAGACTGATTTGACTCATTGTTATACGTATTTCAAGTCGATTTTCTGCTAGTTTTGACCAATGGTGATGGTGAGGTTGAATAGTAATTAGATGAACGTCATGAAGGGACGTTTTATTGGGGGTGGAAAGTGTCCAGGTGAAACTTTTATCTTGAACCACCCCTGACAATGGTAAAATATTTACACTGCAATGTGAACGAATTCAATTTATTTTTAAGTATTAACATGTTCTGTTCTTACAAGACAGCAGTTTCCCAAATGAAGAATACCTCGTTATTCATCACTGTGCCGATGTCTATAGGGATGACTTTAATGAAGATGTATCCCTTCCTCACCTTGGAAGTGAATGACTTCTTCTGGGGATATGAGCATCCTCTGGTGAACGTTGCCAAAGTGTTAAGACCAGGCGAACCAATACCACCGCTTGGCATTCTCGCAGCTGTAAGTAGAATTCAGAACTTAGAACATTCTGTTAATATACGGTATAAGAGGCATTCCATGAAAAGTGATCCTCCTCCATATATATAACAAAATGAATCAATATAGAAAGTATTATCCCAAGTAACCATCACCGTTGGGCCAACGTCAGTTTTTACGTGGGAAAGGTTGGCTTTACGTTGGTTAGCAAATTGACGTTGGGCCAACGGTGGTTGCCAATGTTTGCCCAACAATGGAAACATGAGTCAAAATCAATTTTAATGCTAAGACAACTTTCAGTAGAATGCTGAAAATTCTAGAGTGTACAATAAGTGATATGTAAGAGTGTTTCTTTTCAAATATTTCAGTCACAGCACATACTGGAAATATAATATATATTTTAATGAAAGTAGAATCTATTTTTAACTTGCAGTCACTCACCAGTCCTTTGTCAGCCACCATGGATGAAATATGTGTTGGGAATTGCTTACTGTTTGTCTTTTTTGCTGTAGTAGAACAAGAACATTCTTACAGGTATTTTTGTGAAGGTGGTTAAGCAATGTTATGTGCACACTAAATTCCATGAAAGGTGGAAAACTAAGTGAACTCTAGAAGGTTTTTGTGCTATCACTTGAAGGTATGATGCCTTGAAAACAATGATACCATGTGTCTGACAAAGTGCTGTGTATTTTTTTTTCATAAATAACTTGAACTATTGTTTACATTTGGCATAACAAAACAAGACTTTATTTCCAATATACATGGCCTCTACAATAATATATAAATATATCTGAATAATAAAGAATTGATAAGGGGGGAAGCCCAGAAGTAGGCCCGCCTCCACCCACATACATTCAAGGGTATACACTTCTGTCCTGGTGCCTTTAAATAAACCAGGACGTCAGTTGCTCTGAATTTATCGGTTCCCCCGCTTTTCCTTTCTTTAAATTCTTTATTGATAATATACAATTACATATATACTACAAAAGAAAAGAAAAGACAATGTTACACACATAATTTGGTTGTGATATGTTTGATGTTTTAAGTTAAATGTCTATTAATATTAAGACTTATTTTGGTATCCAGAACAAGTCATCTCTGTTAGCATACGGATAGCTTGGAATTTGGTTAATTATTGGATGTAAGTTATTTTATGTTATGTTTTTATATTTTATTCTTGGGGGGTTGCGAGTAAGTAAGTGAAATAAACCATTCAGGGATCCAGAACAGTTGTAAATATGTTGTGAATTAATATAAAGGTACTAGGTCTGGTGATGAGGTAATTGTTTATTAGTTGAGTTGTGTGAATAGAGATTCGTTGGGTTTACACTTTGGTTTCCAGAGTAGGTCATATTTCTAGTATTCCGTGTTTGTTTGTTTATTTTATTTACATGGAGATGAGTTTTGTGAATATGCAAGAACACAAATGTAAGGATACATACATAATATGATAGCAGTGGCATGCGGTGACATTTTTTTGTTGGGGAAGCAGATCCCGGAAAGTTAAGATTAATTGAGTTGCTCTATTTTACTTGACTTTTTGTGCCACTTTTGGCTAATTTGCGAAGATTGGGATGAGTGATGACATGATGAAATTGATGAATAGACACACACAAACATCTATGCCCATGGAGGGATTTAAACTCGAGACCCCTGGTGCAGTAGTACGATGTGCTAACCACACAGCCACGAAGTGCCAGCGAAAGTTAAGAAAACCAAGAATCCATTGCTTCTACATGAAACATTATACTGAAATATGAGCACTCTACCTGATTCTGTTTCCATAACAAGTCTCTGGTACTTCAAGATGGTCTTCAATCACTGAGTATTTGAAAGGGAAGGGTGAATGTCCTGGCGCAGTTGTTCATTTATTCGAACCTCATTTGGCCTGTTGTTAAACGTATTTAATGCAACAGACGAATGCAGATGATTGAATCAATTTTCACGATTTTCACATATTGCAATATTCACAAAACTATTTTGGCACCATGTAGTTCTCTCCATAGAAAATAGTAAACAATCGCAGTACTAAAGTTTTTTAAGTTTTCGGTTTGCACATAACTACTCTAACTTCCCACAAAAACAAACAAAACAAACAGAAATTAGAATGCCCGATAAATTTTTAACCTCGCAAAGCACTTGGAAAAAAACGTGACCGTGACCAGTGAGTATTACGAACTCTATTTGGCGGATGTGTCTATGGACGTGATGTCTTAATAGACCGAAAGCTCTGAAACGTTTATATTCACATAGAATATGCATACGCATGTCAGCAATTATATTTTTGTGTTTCTCGTGTGCTTTGAAACTTTATGGTTTATTTTAAAATATTAAAATTGTAACATGCTTGGTTGATATGCTACAACGCTGGCATGGACACTTAATCATGCAGTTCGCAACACTGAGGACATCAGTCTACTTTACCGATGGCATCCTAGACTTTCTTCCATCCCTTACCGATTGGCATACAAAGTTTCCCTCCACATAAAAAAGTCTCCCATTGGCTGATTCAAGATCGCCTGGTTCCCTTGGGGAATCCTGCTGGCGTTGGCTTTTAAAAGCAGGTCAGGGTGATGTGTCGCCGTCTCCAGGCAGATGTTTTGTCAACAAGCCATGAGAGGGTGTGGATGGTCCCATATCGGAATAGGACGAACATTACAGGCCTACGGCGGGTTGATTCTGTTGAGGTAACAGGGGAGAAATAATGAACAACTAAAAGTTAATTAGAAGTAATTTTGTAACCGTAATGTTGTGGGCCAGCACCGCTGTACTGGAGTGCACGCGCATGTATGATAGATACATACATGTATACTTATAGAATTAATATAATTGTTGAATTAACTTCATTTTTGGCTGTTTGATGTTTGATCCTACCTACCTAATTGTTACAAATAATATTAATGGAATCCAATAAGGTGGAAATAGAACTAAGTCGAATGACATTATTATGATTAGGTTTAGAATGAAAATTAAATTGAAAGTGAGACTTGAATTGAAAATGCAAATTAAAGTGGTAAATGCAACAAGAATTATAATGATTTTGATTTTACTTATTTAACAGAAATTCGTAGATTTCATTTATTCTAGTTTTGTGTTTTTATTTAAAAATTTCATAACCCAATCTGATTCTGCCCTCCTGGGGAACCACTGGTATCCAGCGGTATTCTAGTCTGTCAGTGTGTACTGTCAGTTCGATATTTCTTCATTTACAATTTCTGATTTTCAAGAGTTAAGCAAGAAACTGTCTACTTTAGAAGTGAGAATTTTGTAGGTATTATAGTTATTAATTATGCCTCCTTTATATATTAAGTCCCAGGAGACCCGAATCATCACATAATTGTTGTATTATGTTTGGTTAGTTTATTTACTAATTTTGCCTGGGTGGAATCCTGTTTACATAATCTTCGTGTGCCTCTCCTGGCATGTGTGGTGGACGTATCCTCTGTCAGGCAGTTGCCTTCCGTCTCCCAGTCGGCACCAGGTAGTTCTGTGGTCTCGATGCTCCCTCGGGTACTTCTTCCTCCTCTTCCGATTCTTGTTCTTGCGGGGTTGTAGATGGCTCCCGGAGAAGGATCTGGCTCCTAGGTCTTGTCGATCTTCTGGGTATGGGTACTTGAGGTGGAGAGGGTGGCGGCATCTGTTGTATCCTCAGCTCTCATCTGTATCGTTCTAGTTCCACTTCGGAAACCAAGTCGGCGAGTTCATTTAACTTTTATTTATGCTGACCTCGCAGCAATTGGAAAGTGTCGGTGCCCGGCACAGCTTGCCTAGCCTGCATGATTCTCTCGTCGGATGTAGGACAGGAGAATACCCTATGTTCTGGCGTGTCTATCTCATCTTGACATGTGGGATATCTACCAAACTTCTTTAAATAGGTGCCATAGGGGCCGTGTCCCGTGAGGAAGTGCATCAGGCATCTTTATGGTAGAAAGTCATTCTGGATCACTTTTTCCCGTGTACTTGGAATGAACTGATGAAGTCTTCTGCCCCTGTCCAACGAATCCCATTCCCTTTGCCATTCCTGGTTGACCTGATTTTTTATTTCTTGGAATGTAGGATAAAAGTTACCCGTTAAGTCAATTATGTCTCTTTCATGCCCTCTTTTAAAATGGTAGGATAGGGCTCTTAGTTTTATTTCATAATCCACTTGCAAGAGGCCCATAATAATAAATAAGGGCTGTGTTGGGTGGTTTTGAAGGTGCCCGGTAGTCTGAGGATCACCTTCCTCTGTGAAGATCTTAGCTTCTGTACGTATGTTGATTTACTAAGTGATGTGGCCCATGCGGATGCTCCGTATGTAATGACTGAGTTATATATGGAAATTAGGTATGTTCTAATTGTGGGGGGGTAGTAATTTTGTTCATTATCACTTCCCCTTTTCAACGTTTTTTTTAAAAAACATCCCCTCTTCTAAGGTTACCCCCAAGTATCTGGTTTCTCATACTCTTTTTAGTGTACTGCCATGAAGCTTTATTTGGGGGTTGCGATTTGTACTAAGTTTTTCCTACCAGATTATGTAATTTGTTTTTGTTTCCGACAGTTTAAGTTTTGCGTTTCCACACCAAGTATCCAATTTCTCCATTTCAGTAGTTGTTTTTTTTTTCTATTTCTCTCCTGGAGTTGCCTATAGTTACGATTATTAGGTCATCTGCATAGCCTATTGCTTTATGGATTTCATGTAATGTACCTAAAATATTTAGGCAAGGCTCGATGTTGATGTTCCATAAATGTGGACCAAGGATCGAACCCTGCGGGCATTCTTTCGTTAATGTTTTGGAAATTTCTTAGTCCGGCAAGTTTATGGTTGCCTTTCTACTTTCGAAATAGTTCTCCAAATTTCTGTATAAAGTGCCCAGACAATCCAGCTCTCTGAGGGTGGCAAAGAGGTGGGGCCACCGCAAGTTGTTGAATAGTCCCGAAACATCTGATATGGTGGCTACTATGTATTTATCTATCGGTGTTATTTCTTAAGGACTCTACTAGACTATGCATCGTATCCTCGGTGGATCTCCCCTTCATAAAGCCATACTGATTTCCGGTTCTGTTTTTAAGGGCTAAGAATTCAAGTAACCTTTTGGTAATAATTTTTTCGAGGATTTTGTCCAAGACATTTATTAGGCAAATTTTATTAATGTCTCTTCACAGTGGATTTCTTTTTTTATAATTATGACAGTTGATTCCTTCCAGGTGTTGGGAAAAGATTTTGTTGCAAGGCAGAGGTTAAAAAGGGAAGTTAGCAATGGTACTATTTTTTGCATAGCTAGTTGTAATATTTCAGCTGGAATATTGTCGGGTCCTAGCGATTTCTTCTTTTTAAGTAATTTTATCTCTATTGCAACTTCCTCCTCTGTAAAAGGTAAAATGGGCGTAATATTGTATTCTTTCTTGTGTTTTTATGGAGTTCATTATTTGTTTCCTCCATGTCGTCATGAAGGAGTTCCTGTAACAGGAGTTCGGCCGTTTCTTGTAACTTCTTCGTGTATCTTCCATCTTCTCTTTTAAGTGTAGAGAAGCTTTTCCCCTAGCTTTATTTTTCCTGCCGCTATCCTGTATGGAAGGCCCCATTTGTCCATTTCCATTCTGTGTTTTACGTATTTGGTCCAATGTGTCGTTTTAAAGTTTCTTAATTCTTGTCCATATTTTATTTTGGCTAGCCTGTAGAGTTCTAAATTATTTTGCCGTAATGAGTTTATTCTAGTTTTTTGGTATACTTTTCTCATCTTGCGCATGGTACTTCTGAGTGTGGATAGTTTTTTGTCCAAGGCATCACAATAAATTATGTATATATCAGAAAACAAACCTATCCATTCTTTAGTATTCATTACGTTGGGCCAACGTAGTAAAAACCATACGTTGACCCAACGTTGGAACCATGGCCAAAATCACCGTTGGTCAACAGTATGTTTTTGTGTTGGGCCAACAGTTAGCCAACCATTTTCAGTACGGTTGGCCCAACATTGTGCCAACCACTTTTGGTTACTTGGGATTGTTTTTAATTGTATTCGGGTTTAAATGTTTGTGAATGCCTCTAATTTGCACATTTCACTAACAAGAAGTATTAGCATATGTAGGCTATAAGCTTCATAGACAAATAAAGTCAAACTTTGCTACAGTTTTAAAGCGTCACACACGTAACACATTTTTGTTAATGCTTTTCATAACATATTGTGATGCTTTTCATGTATTCAGAAGATGTCATCATACTCAAGTGTTTTCCATTGTTGAAAAAGTTGAAAAGTATGAAAACTTTGGTTTACTGGTGGTAAATGTAGTAACATAGAGAATACACCATCGTAAACTTCATATTTTTGAATAGATTAAATTTTGTATTAATTCCAATAATCTACTTGGTAGAGTAGCATTACATAATTTTAATTATTATCAATTAGTCATTATCCATGAAGTTCATCAAAGCAGTTTTTACAACTTGTAAATTCGTAATAAATCGATTTCTGAAAAGGAAATGTTAACCAGCTCGGTGTCCAAGCCTGGACTTCCTAGATGCTGTAACTTGCTTTAATGAAGGCACCAATTCTTTGAAATAATTTAGTCGATCACTAAAAACTGCAATATGGAAATACCGAATATGCCATACATGTTAAGTGATCAGCTTTCAATGTAGCCACTGAAGTTCCCAAGTTCAGGTGTTCTTTGTGAGTGCTTACTCATCAGTTTAATCTAATAATCACTCATCCTCAGTGCTCGAAGTGAGGGGGGTGCAGGGTATGGTAAACCCCCAGCTAGCAAATTTTTGCAAATCATCCCTCAGCTGTCTCATTGTCAGGCTCGGCTGGACCTTTGGCCAGCATCAGAGCAACATTATTCAAATTTTCCTCTTTTTGAAAAACCGCTATAATATTCGAAAATCTGAAAAATTAAATCTGTTTAAAATTCCTTCTAGAGTACTCGTATGAATCTTTGTGTGGTTTGGTTTTGATATTGTCTAGATAGTATCAATAGCTTAATAGACTTACATAATCACGAAACTATTGCAAATATCTAGGCAACAGCAAAAGGAAACCACATGAGAATTCACGTGAATGGTGTAGAAGGGAATCTAAACAGTTGTATTTTTCGGTTTTTCGAAAAGAGAGGAAAATTTGAAAAAAAATCTGTCCTGGTGTGGACCAAAGTTCCAGCTGAGCCTCCCAGCTAAACCCAAGGCTTGACCAAACATCCCTAGCTAACATTTCCACTTCAAGCGCTGCTCCTCATCATCATCTAGCCAAAAGTGGCAGAAAAGTGATGCTAAGTAACAAATACAAAGTGGAAATGTGTCTTGTGCAAACAAGAAAACTTCATCATTCATCATCATAAGAAGGAGCTTCAACTCATACATGGTTCCCATTTCAAATATAATATATTTTGTACAAAATGTAAGGTACTTTAGTATTATATGGACTACCTCATTTGTCTACATTAAATTATATTCCCCTTGCAAACATACCTAACCTAACCTAACTGAGAATCGTATTTGGCGGAATACATGTGGCGATCGGCAGTGGCTGTGTCCGGTGGTGACACTTTCAACCAGGTAGTCCGTATAACACTAAAGTACCAAATGTTAAATTTTCATCATATGGCCAACATTCATCTGTTTCAATAAAAGTAATTTCCGTAAGTTACATGTATTTCGAGTCCTGCACTGTGATCAGGCGGTCTAAGACATCAGACTTTGGGCTCAGGCTATAGGATGCATGCTGATTCGAGTCTCCTGGCGGGGAATGAATTGATTTATTTTACTTCACGTTTCTGCCACTTTCGGGTAATTGTGAATATGAGGATGAATGGTGAAAAAATGAGATGAATAAAGAAACAATTCCAAACACAGGTAGACAGGACACAACAGAAGTTCCATAGAGGATTATACTGGCCATTAGTCCACACGCCAGAGCCTCGCTAGTCTGCAAAATGCAGTACAGGGTGTACTCCGGTTGACATTTGGGTGTCTTCTTAAAGGGTCACCCCTTACATGCCCTGAGGGGAAGCATAACAACTTTTCTCCTGAGATTTCGGCCAGTGTGTGAGACTGGAGGCCACCCACCATTGTGAGGAAATTGGGGAGCTACGAATGAATAGTGTAACCCGGTCATGCAAACCTACAACAAAGACTGGGGGGTTCATCATGCTGACTACATGTCTACATCGCCCAGCTCCTCTGTTGAGGCATGCGGGAGTGAGGCCAGTAATCTTAGGTAGACCCTGGCCCTCACGTGCTGTTGTGCCATCTGTTATTATTATATCTTGCATGCAGGGAGGCAATTCAGAGAACCGGGAGGGCGTTGTGAATCTCATCTGCGAAATACAACATATGTGCATTTAACATTTAGAATTAACAGTGGTCGTTAGTGGTTCGTCAAGAACTTGACGCCGAGCGTTACAGGCAGGGACTGCAGTTGAAACCTACTTTCAGTTTCAGTTTCAGTTCGGCCCAGAATGAAACATTGTGGTTCACTTTCAGTTCTCGAACTGAAACTGGAATGGAACCGGAATATATCTATCCAAACCGTAACTGGAATGATCTGAGGTTATGGTTTCAGTTCGACCTGGAATGAAACCTTTCGGTTCATTTTCAGTTCTCGAACTGAAACTGGAATGGAACCGGAATATATCTATCCAAACCGTAACTGGAATGATCTGACGCTGTGCTTCTAGTTCGGCCCGGAATGAAACCCTGCTGTTCATTTTCAGTTCTCGAACTAAAATCGGAACGAAACCGGAGGATATCTGTCCGAACTGTAATTGGATGGTCTGAGCTTCCACTTCCAGTTTGACCCGGAATGAAAGTTTTCAGTTAAGTTTCAGTTCTCGAATTTAAACCGTTTCTAGACCCAAATGTTAAGGATCTGGGTGTTTTGCGATGTTTGAGATCGAGAAAAATACTGAGTAACTTTTACATTTTCTTCATTTAAGAACTGTATCTCACATTGTACTGACAATTGTATTTTTGTTTGTAATTTTGTGTGAAATGAAAACGAAAAGTTTATATGAATCCGCCGCGTCACTTTTACCGCAGTTGATTCAGTTCAAAATGGCATCAAACAACGGGATGAAAATTAACTGTGGAAAGAGTTACGTATCTTCTACTAAGAAAATTAACTTAAATCTATACAAATTGTACATACAATCATAATAAATAAAGCAATCTAATTACATTATATCTCTTATATCTCATGATTCCAAAACAAGATTCTGGCTGCTATTAGATGATGGTATAAACTTATTTTGAGAATTTTTTTTCAACCTTGTAAAATTTTCACTTTTTGAGAAATTGTGTTGATTTGAGTCAAATCATTTGACATGGAATGACCCAACTATATATATTTATATATAAACATACATACATACATGTATATATATATATATATGTGTGTGTGTGTGTGTGTGTGTGTGTGTGTGTGTGTGTGCATATAAGGTATTAAAATTGCCGTTATTTCAATATGTATCTATATATAATCTTTAAATAACGGTCCTAATAACGGGTACACAGAAATATTCAGTTATGTCAAGGGGGACTCTCAGGCAAAAAGTTTGAGAAACACTGCCTTAATGACATTTCGGATCTTATATATTTTCAAATTTTCGGATCTGGCACCCCCAAAAATACCAAAATTGGTCACTACGAAGTTTTCAACCGAAACAGAACTTAAATTGAAAGTACGCGGAGGGTTATGGTGTACCAGAATATAGCGAAACATTTCAGTTCAGGCTCGGGTGCGAATCGAAAATGTTCACAATGAGGTTTCCTTCCAGAACTGGACTGAAACTGAAAGTACACGGAGGATTATGGTGCACCAGAATGTAGCGAACCATTTCAGTTCAGGTTCGGGTGCAAACCAAAAGTGTTCACAATGAGGTTTTATTCCGGAACTGAATTGAAACTAAAAGTACACGGAGGGTTATGGTGCACCGGAATGTAGCGAAACATTTCAGTTCAAGTTCAGGTGCGAACTATAAGTCGAACTGGAGCATGTTTCAGTTCGAGTTCAAATTCGGTTCACAGTCCCTGGTTACAGGTGGGAAATGACGTACGTACAGTAACAAAAATAAAGTAGGATGCGGAGACCTAAGTATACTTAGTAATTCAATGTGGAAAGACATAGATTTTTCTTTTTATTTGTCTCTGTTTTTTTTTTATATAAGTCTGTTGTCTAAAATTTACAAATATTATCTTGAGCAATTAGCAATACAATAGTAAATAGTAAACTACAAACATCACCTACTTTTACATTTTATCATCCAGAACAAATTCCTCGATGGTGATCCAGGAAAAATATTACAATTATTAAACTCAATAGAACACATCATGCAAAGCTAAAGATGGCATGAAGAATTTATAGCAATCTTATTCTGCGAGCTTTCTTCGTAGCATGTAAATCCACCGTTTTCTCCATAAAATCATCAGTTGGAATCTTAGGTCCCTCAATGCTTATTGTCATGCAATGCATTGAAGTTCCTGGTAGCATTCTACGTCTTGTCCTAGTTAGTATCATATTTATAGCACTGAAAGACCTTTCTACGCCGGCTGTCATTACAGGAATGGTTAGAAGGACTTCACAGAGTTTTTTGAACTCGCAATATCCCACATCAGCTTCTAAGATTATCAACAATGTATTGCCAGCTTCTGTATATATACCATTATCAAGCATAAAATTTGTAGGACTTGAGGTCAGCAAGAAGGTTCTTTTTGAACTCAACACTTTTCAGTCAGTCCACCTTTGACTCGACAATGGATTTTCTTATCAATTACAAATATACTGTTGTGTATCAATTACAAAGAAAATACTTTGATGACGAGTCGGCACTTTTGGTGTGGAAAGCACTACTGCACATTCGAGATGGGAGAGAGGAGATAAGGCTAGTGCGGTTGTCAGTTTTATTCTGCTTCTTCTGTAAGATTGGACAAATGTGGGTGTTGTTATTTACAGAGGGAAATATAAAGGCAAGAATATTCGCCACACAAAGTAATGCGGTCCGATGCGAGGGAAACAACGGAAGCAGAAAAGTTTCATACTTTGGTTTTGTTGTACAATTTTGTCTGGGGAGGCAGTAGATTCCCTCTGGGGGGTTCTCTGCACCCCCGGAAAGGTGCCTGAAAGAAACACTGCTTTCATGATATTTTACACCAAAGTGACAACATGCAACACATGCCACTTAGAAATGAAGCAATCGACAGTAACATTTCACACTGTAGCTTCATGACATGCTGCGCAAGCCTACATTCAACTGGTGAAATCCTCAAGTGATATGCAACACGTCAATTCGGTGTGAAGTCTCCCTTAGAACTTCATATTCGATTGATTTTCTGATTAATAATAGTGAGATTCGTGCAGCTTTTAAATTTTTCACCTTGTTATAAAGGGTGATTCAAAAGTCTCTCGACATATTAATCAAAAAGTATTTTATTGACAAAATGGACAGTACTACTGAAAAGTACTCTAGAATAGAAGACAAACTCCATACATTTCAATGTGGTGGAAGTCTTAGGCATAGCACCCATCTCTCTTGTGTAGACCAGAATGCATGCTCCAACATAGCTGGCGTGTTCTCCCCTATTGCTGCATCTATTCGCTGTGTCAGTTGCTCTGTGGTGTTGATATTTACTCAGTACACCCTAGATTTAATGAAACCCCAAACAAAAAAGTCTAGGGCAATCAGGTCTGAGAGTGAGCCATCCAAAGTCTTGTTCAGCCATGGTCACGTAATGGGGAAGGTGTCAGAGAGGTAGTCCCAAACGCTTTTGGCAAAATGTGGTGGTGCACCATCTTGCTGGAAAACAACAGTGTCTTTTATCCCATCCTGAACATCATTCATTAGCAATATAAGGAAAATGTCAAGATACTTTTGAATCACCCTGTAGAAATGTACAACATCTACAAGTAGAATGTATTTGTTTCTTTCAGAAAAATGGGACTTCCCCCAACATTCTAACAATTGACGCAGGGAAAAGCAATTTCTCCAGAAGGGGAGTTATCCAGAGGCTTAATGGAATGAGTGCATTGAATATTTGGAATTCAGAAGAATGCAATAGGATTGATTCAAGTGATGGTTTTATGTTTGAGAACTACATAACCCATTCTACAAAACTTCATTTTTTCAATCCAGACTTGTGCAGAAAGTTCCCCTTGGTGTATGTGAAAGACGCTGTAGTGCAGACTATACCCGGGTATAGATTTGAACTACCCGATAATATGTTTGCAGACATAGAAAAGAATGCAGCAAACACATGCTACTGCACACATTATCCAGAATGTCCAGTTAATGGATTGTTTGATGCAAGTCCTTGTGTTCATGGTAGGTTAATTATAAGATAATATGTATAATTGTCCAGTAATGAAAACCTACAACAATGACGGGTTTCGTTGTGCTGACCATATGTTACCCCATAACTGGTTGGATGGTCTCCCACCTCTACTGAGGCATGTGGGAGTGAGGCCTACAGTCGGTAGGTAGGCCATGGCCCTTATGGCCATTTATTTATTTATTATATTTATTGTATATAATTATAAGGTAATATACGAGGTCTGACAATTAAGTTTGCAAACTTATCGTAGAAAATATGCTACATTATTGCTGAATAGCACCGTGGTCACCTTCAATTTACCCCCCTTGGAAAGCTATACACTGATGCCAGCACCTACTCCACCCTTCGAAGCAATTTTGGAACTCTGTTTCTGGAATGGCCTTCAGAGCTGCTGTCGTATTAGTCTTAATGTCCTTAATATAAATCAAAATGACTTCCTTTCAAAACTTGTTTGATCTTCGGGTAAAGAAAGATGTCATTGGGGGCAAGGTCAGGTGAGTATGGTGGGTGGTCTACCAAAGTTATTTGTTTCCTGGTCAAAAACTTCCGTACAGATAGTGCCGTGTGCACAGGTGCATTGTCATGATGCACGAACCTTGAGTTGTTGGCGAAAAGTTCCAGTCTTTTACGTCTCACTTTTTCATGCAACCATTGCAGCACTCCCAGTTAAAACTTTTCGCACATTTTCCCTATCAATGTTCACTTTGGTCTGCTGTGGATCTCATGGTCAGTCGCCGATTTGCACGCACAATTTGATGAATTTTGGCAATGTTTTCGTCTGTTCGGCTTGTTACTGGTTACCATACCCTTTCTTCATCAGTCACTTGTTCCCTGCCCTCAGAAAACCGTTTAATCCATTTCTACACTATTGTTTTCTTCATGGCATTCTCGTCGTACACCTGCACTAACATTTCCCATATTTCACTCCCACTCTTGCCCAGTTTCACCAGAAATTTGATGTTTGTTCATTGCTCTAATTCCAGCTCCGTCATTTTCATGACAGTGCACAAACATAAGCAGAAACAACAATGCACACCACTCAGCACAAATCCACCATGCGTCAACGAGAACACTGCTGTGAGACACTGGAATACCAAGATTACAAAATCTTACATAGCTGCTTGTATAGTGCTGCCCTCAGCACTAAACAGTGGCGAGTTTGCGATATCAATTGTCAGACCTCGTACAGCTCCATGCTGAGCTCCACCATCAACATTGTCAGTGTTTCAAAGGCAACAGGTCTTGTTGCAGTATCATTCACAGAGACAATTCTGTACAGATCAAACAGCAAAAGTAAAACATCAGGCAAAACCAAGGCTGGCTTCATATCTCAGTTTGGATGCTAGAAACCCAGGTTTGAGTCCTGATCAAGCCTGCGTTTTTTGCTAAAATTTCTGCATAGTAAATCTTCTTTATGTGTCATATTATAAGGAACTGGTAGGTTAATGTTCATAATTTAATGTTAACCTCAAGTGCACATGGACCTCAACAGAATATTAAAGCCAGGGCTGGCTCAGTAGCTCAATTGATAAATTTTGTTGGTTGATTTTGTGTTTTAAGTCCACTTTATGCACAGTTAGACTAATCGGGACTGGACCTACAGTTTAAAGTGGGATCCGAACAACTATGTGCCTCCACCGAGTATCGAACTCGGGACATCAATTGGTAGAGCAAGGTCACTATATTCCAGGGTCAAGCCTGCATCTTTTGCTGACATGTCTACATTTCTAAAAGTACATAGTAAATGATGTGTAGATCATTTCATTGATTCTCCTAGTGCTGTAAATTATCAATTTACCAGTTAATGGTATTTATCACATTTTATAAGAGCCTTTCCCTAGTGCCATTAGGAAACCTATCTTCATATAGATGTAAATAACTCCTACATTTATATTATTTTGAGTATTTAGGTTATATTATTGGAGGGGATTGTAAATCAAGAGTACTGACCACTGATCAAGTCAAAAGGACCTCCAGAATAACATACATAACATACTTTATCTATTCTATCTGTATGATTCATTTGTCTTGTTTTGTAGTGAATAGGATTTTTATAAAATTGAAAATAATATTTTTTGTTTTTATTCTCAAATTTATCATTTTCTTTGAAACAATAAATGCAAGTAATCCTCCTGGTATTATTAGAATGATCCTTCAGCTATAAGACATAAAACAATTTACATTGCTCGTTGCTAAATTGAAGTAGCATACTTTTGTTTTATAAGTCTAAATTAATCAGAATATGGTGCCAAGTAGAACACATATTAAGAGGATATCAAAATTGAGTTTCTTACCGAGCAATTGGCATTAGAAAATATATAAGTAATATAAGAACAAAAACTAAGTAAAAAATATGTTAAAAAGTATGCTGAAGGTATCGCCTCAGCTTGTGAAAAGGGTTTGCTTGTTAGAGATCAGTAACAATGGCAATTTATAATTGTAGGAGCTCCTGTCATGATGTCATACCCTCACTTTTACAAAGGAGATCCAAGCCTTGTAGAAGCTGTAGAAGGACTTAAGCCAATTGCAGAAGATCATGAATTTTACATGATTTTCCAACAGGTAATTAATAACTAATGAAATGAATTTTTATTTAAATTTAAACTTTTCATGCTTTAGTGTTGCATGTATATAAGGTAAAATGAGGTTTATGAATCTTGAAAGATAAATGTAGGGATATGGGTGCCTGAACATGAGGTCTAAAGTAGGAAATTTTTCACTTCTGAACAGTCACTTCCAGAAATCAAAATCAGGTCTCTGCATGGGAGTTAGATGCGTTATTATCTTCATGATTGTGGATTCATGATCCCATACGAGGGCTGAATCAATACCAGTGCTGATGATATTATATCAGTATTGGTTGGGTTTTAGTTACCTACACCACCAGATACTTTTCCAGATCTCGTTGGGAGTCGTTAATGAAAAATCATTTGCAATGGCACGTGAACTTCTCTCCCCAGACAGCAGTATGATCTTGATGTGTTCCTCATGCATTAGGAGCATTCTCGCATTGTTTTCTCACACCTGGAAAATGAGACATTCGTTAAAATCATGCAATCATAACTATTTACTGTTTAAATATACATCGAAAAACCTTCACCATTGCATTTCTCATTAAATTCTAGCTTGATTTGATATTTCAGATCACCCCCTTCCCATTTGAATCACCCTGTATATTCGTTCTCATGTTTCCAAAATATTTTTAAAGTTCTATACTATTTTAATTGTAAAATAGTAATTTTAATTGAATGAGTAAACAAAATCATCTTACATTTTGTCATGTGAGAAGAGGAATGGTTTTTGGGTTTGTTTACCATATCTCCTCTGAAGAGTTCTAGTGTCATGTATCTTCAATTTACTGATTTCTTTTTAGAGTCAAGATATATTCCTAAGAATACGTTCTTTTCTCTCTACTGTACATTTGATAAATTGGAGTTACATTTGTCTGGTTTTCACACAACAATTTTTCCTGCACTTGCTTGTCTGCTATTGTTTATGATTATCACAAGTAATGCCCTCTATTATGTTTCAACCAGGTAAATACTATTTGGTCTCTCGCATTCTCATTTAGTGGGTAGATGTGAAAAGTTATAAATATTCTATTTAATTTATTTCAGAAAATGGGCGTTGTTTTAAGAGCTAATACTCGTCTGCAAATGAATATTGTAGCAAGGAAAGTGGATGGGATACGCCGCTTGAATATCTTAGAGAATGATATAGTGCTGCCCGTGGTTTGGATGGAAACGGTATGTAACTTATTTTGTATGTGATTGATTACAAATGCCATATCCAGGGGGGGGGGGGGGGATGGGAGCTGTGCAAGAGGGCAGTCATCCATAGGTGCCAAAGCATAAGAGGCACAGAACAAACAAAAACAGGGCAAGTTGGAGAAGAGTAAATATCACAGTTAGTATTGGTACCTTATTAAAATAATGTTATTATCAGTTTTCAGTGATGGTGCCAGGAGAGGAGCAGTGCGGGTAAATTTCCACAGTTAACAAGTATGGCCCTACCATTCCTCCAGCAAAAATAAATAAATAAATAAATGAAAATAAATAAATGCTCTTTTATCCAAAATATGCATTCTTTGTGTGATATTTAGTGCATACTAAGTGTGACTGCCCCTAGAAAATATTCCCACCATCCCTCCCTTTTCACTAATTTTTTCTGGTGCCATTACTTGGGGTAGAGGGGGGGTTAATTTGGTGCAGGTGGTGGTAGTTTCTATCCTCATTCCAAGGTGGAAATCTCCAGCTAGAGCTCTGTTGATCTTAATCTATTGAAATTTATTTTCATTCTGTTGACTCCATTATATTTGAATACGTTATTCCATAGATGAAAATATAATTATCAAGTAATTTTGCATTACATCTGACATTACATATTGTATATATATTTGGGTTGGAAATTTATTAGTGGCTTGCCGTGAAACGGAACCAGTGCTTCTCACTTATACCACATGTTAGTTTAATGACTAAGCTAGCTCCCAGTAAATGGACTCTTCCTTCCAACACTAGGTGCATGCACAGCGACGAGAGGAATAGAGTATCACTGAAGTTGTGTAGTCAGAACCTCACTAATGTGAAAGTTCTGGTGATTCTCGCCGTACCTCCAAGACAGACCGTCAGTGCGCAGTATTACTGTTCATTCTTGGAACCTTCATTGCGAAAGAAGAGGGGACACTTTCTGCTCAATCCTCCCCTCATTTTGCAGGACAATGCTCGGGCATATGTAGCGCAACCTGTGGCTGATTTGTTAGCTCGATGGGACTGGCAGATGCTCTACCAGCCTCTGTGACTTTGATTTGCTCCCTAAGATGAAGGGCATTCGCTTCCGAACTGTTCCAGAGGTTCTTCAGGCAACAGACCGCTCAAACCATCAATAGAACAGGCACTTCCACATCTCTGGCAATGGTTGTACACAATGCTGGTGACTACATCAAAGGGCTGTAAAAGTTTCACAGAAGTATCTCTTTTGTATCGTTTGTAAATTAATAGTTGCCACTATTAAATTTCCAACCTACGTATATATAATTAATTATTAAATACAAGAGCAATCTTTCTACAATTGGAATGACTATAGATACACATGGTATACTGATATAATTGTGTCCTTGGAAGGCTTTATGAATGTAAAATAACAGCACCTTGGTCTAATCAGATACAGTACAAAAATTCTTCTAGCAAATGGTTAGCAAATGAAGGGTTTTCCACACGATTTCTAAATAAGAAACAAAATTTTGAGAATTTACTTGATATGGACCTGATGTTTGTTCAGAAAAGCTAACAGTAGTCTTCTGCATCATCTTTTTCATGTACAACCCTATCTCCTGCATGATGCTGGTTTCATACCTATGTTGATATTTGGGTGTTTATTTATTTTTAGAAATAGAATTTTTAGAATAAATAGAAAAAGGAACAGCATACAGTAATTTTATCAGGACCATTTCAAGTTGAACAGTTTTTCCTGTATTTGATATTACAACCTGTCAGTTTGTTTGTTTCCATTTTTGTTATTTAGCATTGCTGTTCTGCCATTTTTGGCTAATTGTGATGATGAAGATGAATGATGATGATTTGAATTTGATGAATGGATGCTCACAAAGAACTTGCCCGAACACATTCTGTCAGTTAAATCAATAACAATAAATTTCATATTTACAGTAGTAAATAAACACAAAGAACTTTAGTATTCACTTTTTCTGTGAGGCTCTTTCGTAATTCTATTCATTTCAGTGGCCACTGCTACCATCCTCATTGGAACCTGTCACATCAAATACAACAGGTTCCAATGAGAATGGTGGCAATGTCCACCGAAATTAATAGAACTACGAAGAGAGCTTCGCGGAAAAAGTGAGTACTAAGGTTCTCTGTATTTAACAAAAAATTTGTATGTTTCAGGTTTGATACAGGTTCAGTTAATTACACACTTTTATTTATTATTATTATTATTATTATTATTTTTAGATTACTGAAGAATTTCCTCCTTCCATGGTTTCCAATATACGCTTTGCAGTCATTGTTACAGACAGGATAGCTTATGCCCTTATCCTTGGACTCCTTTGTTGTGGATTGATATTCTTGTGTTTATTTCTGTGGTTTGTTCACAAAAGGAGAAGAAAAGTGGCTCAATATGATGGACAGCAAGCTGAAAAGTTAAAGCTTCAACAGAGATAGTGAATAACTAAGTGACAAATGTGTTTCTTGGCCAGTATTGCAATAATTACATGATACTAGTATTTTGCAGGGCAAGTTCAGATTTTATGAATCTATTTTTTTTTTAAATTGTGATATGCAGTTTCTCAAGTCAGTGGTTTGCACTGGAAAGTTTTTAACGACTGTGGATTATTTTACTGTGTGTTTTTAATGCAGAGTTCATATTCAAACCAAAGATGTGAATGTGAAAATATGACTCTGATGGTAGTGACAAGATTTGTGAAATATGTTGCAATTCAGTTCCCATGTATGGGTATTTTGAACTGCTTTATGTACATTTTCTGCATACAATTGTTGGTCTTCTCAAAACAAGACAATGGCTCATATTAATAAAAAAAAAAGTAGGTGCTTGTGAGCATGAGTTCCAACCGTGGCAGAACAGGTTCTCTCGCATGAAAAAAGTTCTCGTTCATATAGTTTCCAAACTAGCGTCTCCTCATAAGTACATCAACATTTTATGTCCGCCACATTCGTACACATTAGCTGGCATGTGTGTATGCACAGAGTTTGGTAAGTTACCAGAAAAAGAAATGCATTACCCTTTCTTTCCTTCCAAAAGTGCTTTGCTTGTTTTCAGCAAGCCAATATGTATGATTTTTCACAAAAGCAAGATTTTCTTTACGTCACTCATGGTAGACTAATGAATAATGGCAGGTAATGGAGATAAGCACAAGTTGAAATGAATCAACCAGAGGCACTGTTCTTTTACACAGTGATGAATTCAGGATGACATGGGGGGAAGGGAATACCCTCTGGAAATTAAACAGTTCCCCTCCAAAAATTTCAAAACCTGGCAGAACATTTGGCCAATAGCTAAGAAATTTGGCAACCATGTTTACCTTCAACCCGAACCATGATTTTTTTGTGCGTAATTCAAACCACCCGGTCTGTCAGACTGACATGCATATTTTCTTCTTTTACATCCAATTTATTTACTTTTTGTTAACGATAATGCAAAATGTTTGTTCTGTGAGCCTTAATTATCAACTTCCATGGCTGCGGTGGCTCACTCAGTAACGCGTCTGACTACCATGCTAAAGGTCCCGGGTTGGATCCCCGGCCGGTTCAAATCCAGGAACTTTTCTAACGTTGGAAGCAGTCCCGGTGCCCACCCAGCATCTAATAACATGGGTACTGGGGGGAAACCCTGGGGGGTAAAGGCAGTCAGGGGCGTGATGCTGATCACATCACCCCCACTCACGACCGGATCAAGAAAGTATGGGGCGTTACCCCCACACCCCCTATATACCTTCATGGCGTGGTGCTAAGCACAGGGGAGCACTTTTAATTATTTATGTAAGGTGCAATAAATAAGAAGGAATATTTATTATTTATTTTGAACACAGCAAAAATTGGTGTCCCTTTAGCCTTCTTTGAGAACATGGAACACACATGTTAATGAACAGATTTAAAAATTGAAGAGTACAAAAAAAATTCAAGAAGAACCCTTAGATCAGTAAGATCTACATCTTTGTAGTTTTGTATATTTGTAGTGGACCCTAATCCTCTCCTCACGTTAGCAAGTTTAGTGTTAGTGTGTTTCAAAATAACATGTAGAATTTCATCAGTGAACAGTTTGTTCAAATATCTGCTACACCCGGTGCATTTCCTAATGCCCTGCCTTCTGCTGTCAATCAGGCAATGTTATGTTGAGGAGTGCAACGATTTCTTGCCAGTTCGACACTTCTTCATGAGTATGGGTTGTTTTTCTCTCCGCCAAAGGAGGGCCTCCCGATGGCACAGTGGTAGTCATGGGGTCCCGGGTTCGATATCCGGTGGAGGCACAAGTGGTTCGGATCCCACTTTAAATAGGTCCAGTCCCGATTAGCCTTACTGTGCATAAAGTGGACTTAAAAAATCTGAGGAATGTAAAATTGTCTCCTTTATTCTAGCAAAAGACAAGAATTTGCTCTGCCAAATATGTATCCTAATTCAAAATTTAGAAAAGAGAAGTAACAAAGAATATAATGCAAATGTAAAAAAGTAACATTACCTCTACAAGTACTTACTTAACTGCTGAAAAAGTAATGCATTGCTTGTGTTAAGATACTTCCCAACTCTGTGCATGCATACTGAGAATGTCATATTTTATCATCATCATCGAGATATGCTTTCAACTGGAGCAGGCACTCACTGAGGAAGTATGTGATCCCTCTGTTGACAGGCTGTCAGCCTTTTTATTTACATGAAATAATGTACAAGCTAAAAAAAAAAGGAGACAGGAGTGGGTACAAAGTTTACTGTTGCAAGTCAATAAAGTTGGCTGCTCTCATATAACACTTGACAAACTTTTACAGCTTGAAGAAGGGATCAATGAAAATACTTTGGTAATAACGGGGTTCCAGGTTCAATACCTGGTGCACAGGCATGTAGCCAGGGGGAGGGCTAAGGGTGTTGAAGCCCCCCCAAATGCTACAAATATCTGATTTAAATAGTGTATAGTGGTAATTAATTTTACTTTCTTAGCAGAATTAAACACTAAGAGCCAGGCCCATAGCTCGAGAAGGGGCAGGGTTGGTCCCCTCTGAGACCCTGCTTTGCCCCCCCCCCCCTCTGTGAAAAATACAGAACACATTCCTACCTGGAATTCTCAACAATTTTTACAATTATATCCTGTATTACTCTAGCAACATAACAGACACTTATTGATTTTGTGATTTATTAGGGTGTGTGGGATTCCATATAATATCATATCAGGATTGGGCAGGGGGGAGGGGGATTCCCTTCCAGATTCAGATTTCGGGAAATTATTTCGCAATTTTCAGTATCTAGAACATATTGAGTACTCTTGTGTTAAAGGTGTCTAATGGGTTTGGATGTTTTTCTTGGATGCAGTGTGGTATTTGTAGGGGGGATGGGGGAATTCCCCCCTCTGGATACTTGTGTCCCCCTCTCTGCTTGATACATTTTATCCCTTTGGGGGGAATGATATTTGGGGGAAACTAAAAATTATTGGCAATTTAGTTACTTTTTCCCACTTCGCCATTCAATTGCAACACTTTCTGCCAGACAACTGGACGCTCCATTTGGCGAACACAGATGTGGCCTCAAGCGCTGCTATATTCCTGGAACTGTCGAACAAGTGGCCAGGGCTGAAGTCCACCTCCCTTCTTCCCTTTTCTTTGTCCACGGAATTTGGCAGGATTGCCACCGAAATGAATGTGGAAGTTACAAATGAGTTGTCACGTGACTCGAACTTGTCACCACAGAACGTCTGTATTTGTATGAGTGAAACAATAGTGCACAATGATAGCCTAAATGGAATTTTTGATGTGAGCATGATAGCCCATTTACTAAGTCATTTTTAAAGAGCAGTGTGCTTTTATTTTTTTATTTTTTTAGATTGATGAGCTAGATTTCTTTGTGAAGCTAGAATGTTAATGATAAAGTAACCATTACGAGTTCCAGACTCTGCAATATCAGGAATCTGCCTTCAAAATGAAAGAAATTTGATAAAGCTGGTGGCGGTGAAGGCTGTATTGATCAAATGATCGGTTCTGAAAATTTGCAAGTGCATCTACACAAGAAGGCAGGAGTATTAAAGTGGTGAGCCTGGTGAGATCTTTTGATTGTTGGTTGCCCATGAAAAATTTAACAAATTGCCATGGCTTGATGTATGATGATGAAGTTACACATACAAAATCTTTCAACATCACTGAATTAAAACACATGGCCGAGTTGGAATGTGTTATCCTTTGTTGGAAATATTTTTCAGTTTTAGCATGCATTGTCAAGTTGATAGTTTTGTAATTTTGCAGCAAGCTGAACACATTTATAAAATGTCATGACTAAAAATACAGTAGAATCGATATTGAATTCATTCTGTTGATCTGTTCCGTAACAACAATTGATTATGAAATTACTTACACAATGATGGGCATTACGCATTCAAGGAGTCCCAGACTAATTAGGCGTAACAAATTTTCAGAATTAACAAGCTGATGGGACTTGTGTTAAGCTCCTAGGACCTGAGAAACAAGTTAACGAGTACTTTCTATGATTTTGCAAACGTAACTGTAATTTAGCAAAGTAGTCTTGGGCACTATTTTTATGAGGTAGAAAACTTTTTGATCCTGTCCCTCCCCCCCCCCCTCAAAGTTATGCCCATGGTCGATTCAGACCCCCAAAAGGTAGGTCCCAGACTAGATTTCTGGGGGGTGTCAAAATCTCAATTAGCTGTTCTGATCATAAAGTGGACCGGGCCTTTTCTTTCTATCAAGATACAAATATAAATCAGCAATTTTTCAGAAATTATTAAAAATATGTTTTGATCAAAGCTTTTTCTTCCCTTACGGTTGAGTGACATAAAACGAAGTGTGGAATAACCCCATTTAAAATTGTCAACAAAAACCCTCTCCTCTAGCGGCCACCCCCCCCCCCCCCCACACACACACACACATATGTTATATATAGGAGACAGAATGGACTCCATACTTTCTACCTAATGTGACAATGAGGCCATAACCTCGAAATATCAAACTAACTTTTCTTCAATTGTGGTAAGTGTTTACTGTCTCCTATGCCATTTTTGTTTATCCGCCCTTCAGGCACTCTTTCTCATTCTATCCCTTATACAAGGTGGTTATAATTAAAGTGACGGTGTTCAGAGTGGTACAGCACGGGCTGTAATGAGAGTAGCAGTCTGAAACTTTGTAGATATGCTAATGAAGCAATGCGCTCGCGAATTATGCAAAAAAATAAATTAGTTCCAATTCTCGCCACCAGGGTAAAAAATGGCGCTGTAAGCAGTCAAAACATGGGATAGTTACAGGAAAAACATTATAAATCGCAGAAAACAATACTCTTTGTAATAAAATATCGTTACAATTTCACTATTCGAATTACATGAACATTACTAAAGGAAAAAGCAACAAGCGTCACCAACAACAACCAGGGAGCTCACACAATGGTTAGGCAATGTCACCGACTTTGACGTCAGAGTTACGGAAAATTCCACGTTTTGACTGCTTACAGCGCCATTTTTTACCCTGGTGGCGAGAATTGGAACTTTTTTTTTTTTTTTTTTTGCATAATACGCGAGCGCATTGCTTCATTATCATATCTACGAAGTTTCAGACTGCTACTCTCATTACAGCCCGTGCTGTACCACTCTGAACACCGTCACTTTAATTATAACCACCTGGTATATATATAAGCAGTTCAAACTTTATAGCAACACATCCAAGCAGTGTGGTATTTAAGAAATTTCCAGAGGGGGGAAATTCTACTGACTGTCTAGAGACAGCATAATGCCCCCTCTGGAAATTTCTTAAATACCACACTGCTTGGATGTGTTGCTATGAAGTTTGAACTGCTTAAATTTTTGTTTCCCAAGTCTACCTTTTGGTAATACTGATTCATGTGGTAGAGAGAGGGGGATATTCGATGTTTGTTGCTTTGCGTTGCTTCTCTGCCACTTCTAGCTAATCGCGACAATGAGTGATGATATGAAATTGGTGAAGAGACACTCACAAACAATGGCACAACTACAGGGGGGCAGGGAGCATTGCCCCCCCCCCCCCCTGACCTTGGACGGAAGTCCATTCTAAGGGAAGCAAACATTGAAGTAAAAAAAACCAGACTAGGAGAATCTAAGAATAGCAGGACAAATGGATACTCAAGATGGAATTAGTTTTCACATGTTCCTTGCACTTTTCTTCCAGACGGCCAAGGGCACTCGCAGGGGGCACAGAGGGGCATTGCCCCCCTCCATTTCAAATTTTATACAAATAAAAATACATTACGTAAAATTTTCTTGCTTGCTTTGCTCACAATATCTACTATTCTTATAGTCCAAGTTCAGAGCCATAGCTATGGAGTGGCAGAAGTCGGCCATGGGAGCCAAATGATCTATATGAAGAAAAAAATGTTAAAGAGAATGCCATGGCACCGAATAAATTTTCCACCCTATTAAATCAATTTCTCTCTATGAAACTTAATATGAAATATTAATGATGACACTGTAATCCAAGAAGTCATTCATCAATCAAGGGATTCCTGTTTGCTTGTCAGGTGTCAAACACATGTATTTCAACTATAATATAATACAATTCACACAATATTTTGCAAAATGGTTAACGTAACCAGTAGGGAAAATTGTCTGTAGTGATGTAAGTCTCTTTCCTTTGAAGGAAATAGAATCTGTGGACTAAGGGACCCATGTTTTAATGTTTTAGCAAGTACAAAAAATGGTATTACAAATTTTTACACAATTAATTAAAGTGTAGATAATATGTAACCATTATTATTGAATTAATTCCATTTTTCTTGCATAGCACAACACAATGCTGTTGTTAGATTCTCGTTGGATTCATTTGTGCTTAAAAATTTTGCATACTGGAAACTAGAGGGAAATATTATGAAGCACGATTTATGAAGGGCTCCCTTAATCAATTCTGCAGAGGCCCAAAGCTGTTGGTACATATGAATCATCTATTAACATTATCAACCTGTAAATGTCACGTAGATACAGTCCCGATTAACCTATTTATGTTAAACTTTATCTTTATATTCTTTGGCAATCCGGAAAAGGTCATTTTCGAAATATTGTTATTTGATGTTGCTCGAAGTTTCTTTTGTTCGTTGGAGTTTCAAGATGATATCCCTTTTCTGTTAGTTATCTATTTTGGGGGAGGGGGCAAGTGCCTCTATGTACCCTACTAATTTGCCAATGCGACACAATATATTAAAAATTTGCGCCCTCTAGGATTGACTTCGACCCCCTACAAAGAATTCCTGGCTACAGGTCTGACTAGATCGAAAAACATTTAGTGTATAATAGAGGAACCAGATTAAATTTTAATTCTACCATATAATCCAAAGAATAACTAAATGGATCCACAGCTCCCAAAATTTATAGTTTTCTTTGTGAGAGGTCACACAATATAAACTTTATGAGTAATTTTTGGCCGTAACTTTTAAAACCTTTTTTTGAACGGAATGCTTAAAAGTAAATAACAAAATACAATAACTATGAATTTCAGTACACTAACTGTACAAAATGTACAACAGTTGTGATAGATATTCACTCATTTTGTAGATGGAATAACATCGAGTAACAAAGTCTCTCTCCATTTATATATTAATACAACAACAACAGCAATAATAAATTTGGATTATTTTTTTATTTTTAATGACTTAAAATTACAATTAGGCCTATAACCGTGGTATAAATTCTTATTGTTATTATTATTTCTACTAATGAAGTTTTATCAGTGACCTGCTCTCCTCTACGAAATATTTATGGCGGCGCCTGTGCTGATTAGGGATGAGCCCTCCCGAAATAAAATCCTGGCTACGGGCCTGCCGGTGCAGGCACATAGTGGTTGGTATCCCATTTTAAACTGTAGGTCCAGTCCCGATTAGCCTTTTTGTGCATGAAGCGAACTTAAATCAAACTCAAACTTCTTTACTCATCAAGGCCTCATTCCAATGCTGTGAAAGTTTGTCAGTGGCGAACAACATGCAACAATGCAACCCTGTGCATTAGGGATGGTAGCATAGGGTGACCATAATATTTGGCCCAAAAACGAGACATCCCAGAGAGATCAGTTTAGCCCCCACTTGAAAAATCAGTTTGGCCTTATTATAAAATTATTGTTTTAATTAATGTATTATTTATTAAAGGATGGATCACATAAATGATACATCATAAACAACGAGTGAAATATGATCTTTCTTTGTCAAAAGGTATTCTCGGTGTGCCTTACATAATGTTTCTGGTCCATTTTGATCAGTCTTTGATGTTAGCAGGCCTGTAGCCAGGCAGGAGCCAGGGAGGGCTGAGCCCCCCCTGGAACTACCATCAGCCCTTCCTGGCACTGAGGTCAGCCCCCTTGACATTAAGTAAAACTATTTTCTGTAATTTGTTTGCAGTGAAAAGTGAAAATGTAGACAGCAGATATTATTTCCCTCAAAACTTTGATGAAGGATAAATTCAGGGAGCATGAACAGCATATTACATTCGTAAGAAGAAGTCTTAAGTAGTGGAAAGTATTTAGGAGATTCTCTTCTCTAGACTTCAGAAAGTTTCTTCACAGGGGAGCTTCTTTATCTGTACCTTCGTTGCCCCTGTTGCAACGTCCCATTTATACAGAAATCTGTGACTTTGATGTAACTATGCAAATTCCCTCAGCATCTGCGTCAAAGGTTAACAGCTCCCAAGTTTTGGGAACGAAGGGGAGTTTTATTGTTTCGGGCAGGGAGTGGAATGTAAGGTAGGCCCTATGAATGAATTCTGTCCATCTTTTCTTGTGTAATATAAATATCTGTATCATAAAACGTAGTATGGAATGTGTAGTAAGGGATGATTTCAGTAGCAGCCAATTAACACTTCAAGTGATATTTTAAATGATATAGAAAATGTAGTATTTGTGTAATATTTCTAAATTTTATGTAACTTAATGACCCCCTCCCCCACACACATAATTTACCTTCATTTAACACTATTAAACTTTTGAAAAATGGACTTGATTTACAAAGCCCCCCTGATAAGCCGTGAGCCCCCCCCCCCCCCTGGAGATCAATTCTGGCTACGGGCCTGGATGTTAGTCCTATATGCTGAAGTTGAGGAGTGCCAGAAGTAAGAACGAATCTTCTTGAGAACAGCTTTATTCTTCACCAACCATTTACAAATCTCCCAGAAACCCTTATCTCACATATCAAGAGGACACACAACAGGAGATTTGTCTTTTGAGTTTGTGTCAAGATGCAAGAATTTAAATTCTTGTTACAATTAATTCCGTATTGAAACTACATGTACACTTCTTGGCCATGCTTATTTGTTTCTCTACAAATTACGGAACACACACAAGACAATACAATATATTTTTGTCATGAAATGTGTGTCAAATTTAGACTTGGTTTTCGAGATAACTCCAAGACTTTTATAAAACCTGACAAATGATAGCGTTTTAATAATATCAACGGAACGACTGGGGCACGTATCTCAAACGGGACTGTCCTGGTCAAAACGGGATGTATGGTCACCCGAATATAGTACCAATAAAAAAATTGCCGATATAATCAATATTCTGCCCATCTGACATAAAATTGCAAATGTTTCAAAAAGAACATGAATGTTTCACTCATTTCTCTAATTAACGTATCCAGGTGCCTACAAGGGGTTTTACTTTGAAAAAAAAAATGAATTTAGACATTTAATTTAAAACAGCAGGTTGTATGAATTATGTATTGAAATTCGTTTACAAATACAAGTACTAACAAAATGTTAGAATGTTGAAAGTTGCAGACTTCTTATCTATACATCAGATTAGTAAATTTTCCAATCAACTGTTCTAAATATCTTGAGGCCAATTTTTGTTGCATAACTCTCAGTATGTTGATACTTTTATATGTACTATTTTCACTATATATGTTTATAGTCTTGATAAGACTTACAGAATTATATATTGTTCAAATGTTGTTTAATAATAAACAAGAAAAGACACTTCCACATTTCTTTCTTTAAATATAATTGCCTTTATTCCTATACTCCTGTCGTGGGAATCTCTGCATGCAAACGAAAGCAAGTCGCAAGTAGTGACTTGAGGGAGCTATGCGAGGGACCGGGATTGCATGGAGGGAGAAGAGCCACTGCACTTACCAGCCTTTTCGCAGCTTGTACTGCTTCACTCTGCCTACTTGATTTCTCAACTTCTCTGACATTATGTGTAGGCTTGCACCAGAGATTCCTGAGATAGAGAATAGTAGTTTTAGAACCAATGTAAAAGTTTCTAAATATGTATATGTGCTCACTGTCTGGGCAATAAAGTTACCAGAAAAAATGAGTGGGGAAGCAAAATTGGAGCTGAACATTTCTGGGGAGCAAGCATCTTTAATATACAGGGTGATCCGTTTGGGTATGGAAAAAAAATGGATGTGATTTTTTTTGGTCAAATGTAATTAGCTGAAATATTGTATACAAAAGTCTGAAAGGTGGGATATTTTATTTTTATACACTACTAACAGTTTGGAACAGTTTTCAGTTTTCTACATGGCCTCCATTCCGAACTCTGCACAAGTCATAACGGTGATTAAATTCATTTCACGTCTGGTGTAACATCTCTGGGGTGATTCTGTCTGTGGTTCTTCAAATGTTCGATACCACAACAATATGAAATCGTATTTCGGTACTTTACGCACACCATACTGACAACTAAATTGGACTTGTGTAACACTCTCACACTTAGCATACCAAAGGACACATTTAGCCCTTTGCTGGTTCGTAAATGTGATTTTAACAATAACGAATCAGTTCAAACTTTATTGTTGCCAACACACTACAGCAAAACTCCCATGTTTCACGTACAAAAACACCAACATGAAAATTTTCCTATCACATTTACGTTTCTATTAATGTTTTATTTGAACCATACCCAAATGGATAACCCGGTAATACAAAAATGCATGGAAGGGCTGAATTTTTTTTTATCCATTTTCATGTATATGCTGAGAACAGCAGTCTCTCTCTCCCCAAATTTCTCTTTGCAGTTACTATATTTATGTATGAGAGGATTAGGATAAGGAGCCACGTAGTCTCTGTTGAAAAAAAAATACGTTTGTCACTTTCTGCTGTCACATTACCATAGCACTCCCACATCAATGTGGTACTTAAAATATTTCCAGTGAGGCTGGGGTTGGGGGGATTTTGATCTCTTCTTTTGAAGCATTGTCACATGTAAAAAAATGTGCTGTTTCTCAAAACCGCTTAATGACTGTAGAATGAAGCCAATTATTTCAGGGTGCTCCTTATCTTAATCGCTTGCTTAGTGGAGCTCTGATGACACATTCAACATATTTCCACAGCCCCCTTCCCCCCACAGCCAAAAAGTCTTATTTTATATTGTTAAGAAATTCAGACATTGAGGAGACTTTGAGACAGAAGCATCAGACGACAGGATTCGTTTGTTGCTTGCATATCGCTCGTGGGATTGTTTTCTCAATGGCGTGCATCATGTTGCCTTGGTGTGCTGTTCATGCATGCACAGTGAATGTTTTGCTTTAGACTGAAATGGCCTGTGTGTCTTGCTCCTTCACAGTGACAAGGTTAATGTTTATGTTCATAAGGAAGTTCATAAACAGAATATGCGACACTTGTCATCTGATAGCTAACTTTGGACAGAAACTGCTTCACAACGTTCCCATAGCGTTCTGGTGTTCCTCCCTATTGAAAAAAACTCTGTAAAAAGTACCTTCTTCCATAAGCAAGGATGAAAAAATCTGTTTATTTAACAAATCCAAGTAGCCCTAAGCATTTAAGAGTCCGTTGATGGAAAATTGACTAACCAATCGTGTTCCACACAGCACGCCACACCATTAACTTACCAGCACTAACCATTCAGTTTTGATCTGTCGAAATTGGGTTATCAGATAAAAAGCATCGAATATTCTGTTTATGAACTTCCTTATGAACATAATCATTAGCCTTGTCACTGTGAAGGACTTTTCATTTAATGGAAGCGTCACACTGTAATTGTTCGCAACAACCATTCATAATGCACAGCTCTTCATGGATGTATCCAATTAAAATCTTGTGCAGTGGCAAGCGAACTTCTCTCCCTAGACGTCACTTTGATCTCGATGCGTTACCGATGCGCTAAACAAATTTTAACGCATTTTTCTAACACCTCGAAAAGGAGCAAATTGGTACAAGAATTCAGTCATAACTTTTTACTGAATTATTTTCTTGTAGTTTACGGTTATTACAAGCATAAGAAAACAGTTTTCCTCTCTACCAGATGTGGAAACCACAGGAATATATAATATAAATTGTTCATGTTCAAAGGATTATGTGGGACAAACAGCAAGGAAAATGGCAATAAGATGGCACGAACACGATTTGGACATTATAAATCTAAACCCAAGAACAGGTTTGTCATCTCATATCATCGAAGAGAAACATTTGATTAAAAAGAGAAGGGTTTTAAAAAGATTAATGGGAAACACAGAGTTGAATGTCTGGGAAGCTTCGTTCATTGCAGAAGAACACTGGAATAAATTAATTAATGAAAATGGTAACATAGATCCAGTATGGAGTTTTCTTTTTCACAAATGGAGTAAGCCACCATCTTTAAAATTTAATGTATCAAGAGACTTTGTGAAAACAATGATGAATTTGAATTACCTTATGATATTTGGGATTCATAATTTTTAAAAAAATCTCAAATAAAAATAAAACAGACTGCTTTTTTCAGTTAAGTTGCTATATTACAACAATGTAACATTGACAACATCCATTATATAACGGATTCTTTTTGTTTAAAAAATTACTAATCATTGTTATAACTGTATCTTTAGTCAAAATGAAAATAAATGTCTGATGAAAGGAGCGTGTGTTCTCCTGAAACGTCACAAAGGAAAACTGTTTTCTTATGCTTGTAATAACCGTAAACTACAAGAAAATAATTCTATAATGCAAGCAATGCGTACATACAAGAAAAACTTTTTACTGGTTAAAGATACAACAAAAAAACCTTCACCATTTCATTTCTCGTGAAATTCTAGCCTGATTTGATTGGTCATCACCATTTCCATGTTGCGCGCTGCAGTGGCCTTGTACCGGGGGTGTTAAGTGACTTTTTGAGCCACCCTGTATATTTGAAATACTGTGATAGTAAAATATTTTTCCTAGGTATGCAACTGGAACTTTCGTTAGGCCTACATTGCTTAACAACAAAACCCAAGTTCACATGTTAGATACAAAAGTCACAAGTAAAATAAGAAAGCTTTTGTTGGTCTGTGCATTCAACATGCACCCAACCTTCACACTTAATGCATCACACCCAGTCTTCATCAAATGACTCATGACAAATAATACACATTGTAACTTCGTCAAAATCCAGTTTCCTCCGACATGTTGATACGTCCTTTTTCATCTCTTTCATGTAAAACACTAACTGTCGCTCCTTATCTTCGTCAAAAGGTCTTCTGAAACCTGCCCATCTGAGGAGATAAAAGTCACAGTTTTCCCAGCTTGTATTGCTCTTACTCTGTCTCCTAATGTTGTTTTAGGTGCACCAAAAGCAGACTCAGCCTGTCGTTGTGTCACACACTTGGAAAGTACATCATCTACAGCCACCTTCATATCTGCTTCGGCCCATTTTCCTGTTTTCCTCTCCTTCGGTGTTGCCATTTTCCTCTGTATTGATAAAAAAATGATCTGACCACTATCTTCAAATTAGACCACATTTTCTTCTACAGTTAATATTAGTCGGTATTGGACGACAATGGGGTGGTCGGTACTGGATGACACACTTGTCACCTTGCAGGTGATGGTGATGGCACACTATGTAGTGAATATATTACATAACTTTTACCATAAACATTAACCTAACACATGTACAGTCAACAGCAAAAATAATAATATGCAAATTGTACATCACTATTTTCATTACTCTTAATTCCACATCCTCTGTTGTTTTAAGGAATGAATTTCTGTTGATGAAAAGCAGATGATGTCCTCTACTTATTGGTGTTTTTACTTCAATGCCTGATCATCACATAGTGGAAAACAGACTGAATGAAAATGGTGGTGGGCAATTTGCCTACTATTTCTTTAGCCGTTGGCTGTACCTTTCACAGGCATTGCTAAACACTTTTTTTTTTAGAAGTCAATGCCTTTAGTCCAAAAATTTTCCTCCGTATCTTTTCAGTATTTAAGATTTTATGCATGAATTAACATGTATCCATGAAAATAAATATTGATAAATTCTGGCATAATCAAAAGAGTAATAGTATGTAGTTGTTACATGTAGAATTGTTGACAAATATAAAAATATGGATGACGAAGTGGTTCAATACCTGCTGGAGGCACATAGTGGTCCCACTTTAAACTATAGGTCCAGTCCTGATTAGTCTATTTCTGCATAAAATGGACTTAAAAAATCAAAACTCTCAACTCAAATATGATATTGGGACATTGTTATTTGTCAACCAATTTCATCAGAACCATTCACAGCTCGGTATGGTTGATAGAAGGGCCCGGCGGTTGAGAACCAATGCACTAGAGTATTTTACCATGTTGACTGATCTATTTTGGACTAAAGTGCCTCCATGTGGTGGCTTTTTAAAATCAAGCTGTCACGCCCTAAATGGCCAAAACACTGTTTCTTTAAACGATGTTGAAGGCAAATTACAGCCGATAACTGCATCAAAAAACTCGATAAAGCGAAAGAGCGTTGTGTTTAATCTTAAAGCATTGTACATATCGATACTTTATTACACGCATATCAACAAATTAGATGTTCAAACATGTTGTAAGGCCTCCGGTTGGGCTCTCTGAAAATAACTCATTGGGGTGACACATTCACTGTGCATACGCAAACAACAAACTAAAGTGACACGCAATGAACGGTATTGAGAAAACTGCACAGTCCAAGCAACACACGACAAGCTGCACGTGTCTCATGTAGCTTGCAGTTTGTCGTGTCTTTTCGGTTTGAAAGGTTCAATTGATTACTGAGTGTTCGCTTGCAAGCGACTACCATGCTAAAGGTCCCGGGTTCGATCCCCGGCCGGTTCAAATCCGGGAACTTTTCTAACGATGGAAGCGGCCCTGGCGCCCACCCAGCGTCGAATAACATGGGTACCTGGGGGAAACCCTAGGGGGTAAAGGCGGTCAGGGGCGTGATGCTGATCACATCACCCCCACTCACGACCGGATCAAGAAAGTGTGGGGCGTTACCCCCACACCCCCTATACGCCTTCATGGCGTGGTGCTATGCACAGGGGAGCACTTTACCTTTTTTTTTACCTTTTTGGGACTCGCTTTGTATGAAGAATTGAGACAGTATGTACAGGCATGCGCTCACTTCCTCCTCCCGTCATGTGTGAAATCCTTTTCCGTTACTCCGTGTGACAGAGTCAAGAGCAACCCCCACGTCATTGCAAATTGAGGGATTTTTTTTAGAGAGGGTAAATTTGATATCTATCACACCTCACTGTTCTGAGCAAGGCATAGAAATCAACAAACATTTGGTGCCTTGCCTTGAAGGAGGAAAGAAAGGAAAGTCAAAACCGGAGTTGTAAGAAAGAAAGAATGTATTTGTTGAAAAGTTTTGGGTGGATATGTGAGGAAGGAAGAATGTAAAACAAGAACAAAGAAAAAACTGCAATCTGTAATCCTACTCTCAAACACCAGACTGTAAAAATAATTTCTCTCTGCTCAAACTTCTATTTCTTTGGCAAATATCATGGAGCTTTACATACCATGAATGGGCATATATATCAGTGACGAGATACTTCATAAAAGTGATTTTCAAAATGCCATCTCCAATGGCATTTAAACAGAGACTAGATCAGAAATATTTCACAATTCTTTGTGTAGTTTGGAGTACACCTGTGTGATTAACTTGAGAGTTAGTGGAAATTAGCCAGCACACTAAGATGGCACATGAGGTACGATCTGGTGCTTTCTGGATGAGATGGAGAGAATCTCGTATTTGAAATCAATACACTTGTCTTTGTGTGTAGTATGGTATCGAAAATTGAGAGACCTTACTTCCATTACATTATTAGAGACGACATATTCAACGATGCAAGGCCAGATGCGATGGGTGGAATACTTTTGTACAAGTGCTGAAAAAATATGTGTAAGGGTTGCTTAAAAAAATGTCAGCAGTTTGAATTGAACCCATTCATAATACCATAGAGCATCTAAATGACACCAATTCCTGATTATTTAAAATTGACTTGTATTTTGAAATTCAATGAAAAAGTATAATATTGTATTTTTGTCATAGAACAGTCAATCAAATTTGTTATTCAATGCATATGAGAATTTGTAACTTATATTTCACTGATTTGAGAATTTTTGTAAAGGTGCTGGTTAGAACTGGTTGCATTTGATTATAAGGTTTCAAGGATCCTCATGACAATTACTTATTCAATTTAGTCAATTAAAAATGGTAATTAATGCCACATAAAAAAAACATTTCAGCTTATATTTAAGTTAAACTTTTACGTTTTATTTCTTCAATATAAATATGTCCCATGAAAAACGCATTATTAAAACATCGCAATTACAAAAATACTGGTGATATTATTATTCCTTACAAGCCATAGCAGTTAAATGGTATAGCATTGCAAGTGATTTTGTTTAGTTGTCGAATGCTAAATTTGCTATGGGTCATGATGTTTGGTGTCTCGTATCTTCTCCCGTGATTGATTGAAGAAATGACTGGGATATTTCGAATTTGTAAGAAACCTTTCTTTTATAAATTTTCATAAAATATAACTCTGCAATCAAAATTAGGATGAGACGATAGCAAATACAATTAGCAGAAACGGGTGGCAATAATTGCGTAGGGGTGACAACACTTCTTGATGCAAGACTGAGGTGCACACCTATAGACCCAGACCACCAGCCACTACTGCCTAGGGTTCTGCTTCTTTTTCAGTCTTCAGTTAACATTGGGCTCTTTAACTTTAATTGGTAATTGAATCGAGCTGAGGTTTTATTTCTTCTATGGTGAGAACAGAAGCGTGCCATCCTGAAGTAACGAAGCTAGAGATTTAACTTAATTTGAGGACACATCTACCTACCATGCGAATGTATATATTGAGGAAAAAAACTTTTTAATTCAAGTGAAAAAAAAAGGGTTATGGTTATTATTTTTAGAACTCGTCAAATCACAGATATGCTCTGCATGTTTGACGTAATTGGCATTGCACTCATCCACTTTCTGCTATTCACAATTATATCTCTCCTTTACTAAATAAGAGTTAGACATTACAAAATCATCTGACAGACATTTGGGCAACGCTTAGCCCATCAAGCAGGGCCAGGTGTGAAGAGACTCATGCATTGCTTATTTCTGTAGAGGGAAATTAATTCGATTTGCATGTAAGGTCCGATACATAATGTTTCTTCAGGATTATCTCCTGCAGCTTCATTGTCAAGGTGGAAAGACTGGCGAAGCAAGTAAATGGGAAGAAGTGGAAGCGTTTTTTCCCCCTTACTGTGGTATGTTCTGAAAAGTATTTGCATATGCGATGTTCTCCACGTATCATCGTGAATTTATATTATGTATTGATATACTATTATGCTTGCGTGTAATAAAAAACACAAACATTAACCCATCAGGTCCCAGTGATCTCATATGAGATCACCTAACAAAACCGTGATTCTACTAAATATTTTGCAATAATTATTAATAAACACTCTTTCATATCTTTTTTTGCAAGGTCCATGAATTATGTATAATGTAAATAGAATTTACTGGTATCTACTAAAACAACTCTGAAGGGTTACCGAAAATTGTTATTCATAATTAATATTGTATATTGAGGCCAATTGTACTATTATTTTATCGTCAGTAGTAATTTTAAAGTAAAGTAATTTTCATCACTATAAATAAAAAACTTCTTACCTTTTTCCTCGCCAACAAAACAGGTGATCTCGTATGAGATCACTGCCACTTGGGCATTTCAGAACTGGCTTCGAACTTTTCCATTGTTTCCGTTGAATGCAAGAACTAGTGGTAAACAACATTGCATTATTTTTCCCTAATCATTTACACTTTGTGATTGTTAGAAAAGTCGCCCGCGGTGGTCTAGTCGGTAGGGTGTCTGACTGTCATGTGGGGACACGGGTTCGATTCCCTGGGTGGGTGATCTATGGTTGGGATTTTTCCAGCATTGTCTCCACATAAAGCAGCTCTGGGACTCCCACAGCCTCAAATCAATGGGTACCGGTGGGGGGGGGGGGGGGTTAAGGTGACAAGATCATGGTGCTGATCACATCACCTTTCAAAAATGGCCAAGATAGAGATATGGGGTTAGGGCCCCACACATTCTCGAATTGTGCCTTCAAGGCACGATGCTATATGCACATGGAACTTTACCTTATCATACTCTTTGTGATTGCTAGAAGAACAATGTCGTGTTTATTGCACATTCATTTGAAGAAATACAGGGTATCCTAAACGATAGTGAAAATGAATCAGCGATACCTAAGTTGTCGTTCAACGCCAGACACAAATGATCAAGATGAAGCTGGTGACGATAAAATTGGTCTAGTTAATGTATTCGAGGTGTCACTACCAGGGAAGTGTGTTACAACAGGATCGTGCTGGTTCATTCAATGGTGAGGATGAAGTGAATGAAGATGGTTGTAATTCAATTGCAAGTGATCCAGTTCAATCAAAAAACCTAGGTGGCTCGTGTTAAATATAATCCTTCTACAGTTCATGGGAAATCCTGTGTGTTAAGAGAAGGGGTTAATGATTACACAATATTAATAATCATGTTATATTTAACAGAATTTTACGAGGTATGGAACGTGTCTATATTTTCACTTTTTTCAGAACATAAGCACCTCAGTTATAGTCTGTTGTCCTCACGTTTCCGAACAGAGGTGGTGAACAGGAGCATACTTTCCTTTCCAGGAGGCACGCAACAACGACTGTACAATTTCTGGATGTGGTTTCTAGATAGTCCAGAAGTTATGGAATTTCTTTCCAGAATATACTCGGCATAACATCTTATAAAAGTAAAACAGAGAAAAAGGAACAGACTGCACCCTACGCCACAGAGAGCCAAGCGAGATGCCAAATAAAGGAATGCAACCTACCCTTGAGGCCAGAAATCACCTCTTGCATGGCTCATATCAACAACTGGTAGAAGGCGAGCTTCCTTTCTGAAGAACAAAGACAGTTTCACAAAGTCCGAACTTCTTAAAAATTCCCATAGTACAATCCATTGGAAGTGAGATGCAGATCGGATTCTGCTATTGTGTAGTGAGAGCTGTTGATTTGATTTGCTTGCGAGGCCCAACCTCCAGCATCACATGGCCTCAGCATCCGAACTCCATCTCGGCCTACGGCCTCAGCCTCCGAACTCCATCTCGGCATCTGGCCTCATATGGCCTCAGCCTCCAACCTTCAACTCGGCCTCGGCCTCACACTGCCTTAGCCTCCAAGATCAAGGTTGGCCTCAGCCTCCGACCTCCAACTCTGCCTCCGGCCTCACAGGGTCTCAGCCTTTGAGCTCCATCTCTGCCTCCAGCCTTACATGGCCTCAGCCTCCAAGCTACATCTTGGCCTCTGGCCTCGCACAGCCTCAGCCTCCAAGCTCAAGGTCGACCTTGCACAGCCTCAGCCTCCAAGCTCAAGGTCGACCTCGCACAGCCTCAGCCTCCAAGCTCAAGGTCGGCCACGCACAGTCTCAGCCTCCAAGCTCAAGGTCAGCCTTGCACAGCCTTAGCCTCCAAGCTCAAGGTCAGCCTTGCACAGCCTCAGCCTCCAAGTTCAAGGTCGGCCTCAGCCTCGCAAGGCTCCTGGAGGCTCATGACAAGGTTCTAGGGCAACATAAATGTATTGAATTTACTTTTAATGCTTGATCGTAAACAAACATATTAGCCAGTTTTGAGAAACTCAGGCAAATTTATGAAAAAAAATTGGAACATTGAAAATTTTTATCAACACTGGAACAAAAATCACACACCACTAATCATTTCCAATACCAGCATGGGACCCTCACGCACAGATGAAGGCAATGACTAGCAGTATACAATTTTCATCATACCGAGTTTAGTTTTAACGTAACTTTTAAAAATAAATTGAAATTTTCTACACATGATAATTCTTAACTCGGTATATTATGAAGCGAAGAATGTAACTAAAGTTTATTACCCAACATTGCTAGTATGTTAATTTCAGTTGCAATTTATGAGCTATATTCTAAATTTATTTCATGACAATGATCAGAAAGCAAAGCATGCTTATTCCCACAGCAGATAATATTGTTTGCGCATGTTCCTCTTGACGAAAATAAAATTTTAAGCAACTATTGAGTCATTATGTTGGTTGGGGTGGGAGTGAAAGCCATTTCCAATAGAAGTGAACAATTAGTGGACAAATTTCAACTTATTCAAACACTTTACTCTAACAGAATGAAATCTGTGGAACCACTGTTACACACATACACGAGGATCCATGAAAAATTATAACCCTATCTTAACACATTCCTGCCCGTAAACGACTAAGGTAGTTTGGCTGCAGTGTCCAATTTTTTCAGGTTTTTTGGCATCTTCCCCATGTTCATTAACGAACGAGAAGAGGTGCACCGTGTGACTTTAGGGGGAGGTCTGTAATGAAGCATACCAACCAATGACCTGCAACTATTCCTTTAATAATGTCCTCTTGGAATTTAAAACCAACAGAGTTAGAAATCACTGAATGATTCTACAACACTACCAAAACACTTAAATTCTTATCAACGCATCACAATTAACAGCCATTGCTACATGCACTATTCTGAAATCCTGGACCATCATATACTAAGTCAGAAATATGCTAATTACCATGGACTTGAGACAAGACAGAGGCAAGCAAGTACAAACCTAACTTTAATTTAAACCTAATTTTATCTCACTGATTTAGTTTCATGGCATGGGTGTGTTATACAGGGTGTTTCTAAAGGTCATCTACAACGCTTGGGAGGTGATTCCTCTCACGAAAACAAGCAAAAAGTGTGAGTTCCATTTTTACGACTGAGGCTTTGTTTCCGAGATAGGAACCTCGCAAAAGGTGACAAAGTGAACGTCACACCTAACTGGGACGAATACTATCAAAGATAGAGAGGCGGTTCCAAGGGAATCATAAAGGAATCGTATGTGCTCAGTCCGGAACTCACTATGAAAAGTTCACTGCACGCATGCGCAATGGAGTCCTCAAAGGAATTGGGGATTTCCAGCAAGAACAATGCATGGAAAGGGTATGTAACGCAGCAAGAGGGACCGTGACAATGAGAAATGCGTTAAAGACAACACATCCCGACCTCAAACATCAAAACATGGGCACGGAACACAAAATCCGAAAAGTTGAGCACGGTTGCATACCCCAGTTACACGCGAGGAATAAACGGATCATGTCATGTGGCATACGAGAGACACATTACTCCACCAGGAGGAGGGAAAGAAAAACACATTATCAGATGATTGCGACAACGTGTATTTTTACACGTTACAACTACGTAATATCCCCTCCCCCCCCCTACACACACACAACAAACAACAAATGCTACAATGTCTTACGCACAGACAGTGCGTGTCACTGTACACCAACTGAAGATGTCACTTTCACCACACAAAGGGGGTGGGGAGCAATACCAAGAGTGTTCGCACGCGATCAATGTGACGTAAAAGAGACCAGTTTTGGAAGCGTTGCGCAGGCAAGTCTGGCTCTCGTAGTCTACGTTTGACCTTCATGACTGCTGTACCCGCGAGAGGAGCTCGAAGGGTTGGTTCTCTCCGGCAGTCGTCCCAGTCGTGTTGCAGGTTCTGGGATATGATCAGCAGTTCGCTCTAGGTTGTCATACGCATTGGAGAGTACTAGTATGTTGTATTGAAAGAAGTTGACGTGGTGGAGTGGGCAAGTCAAGTATCGCAACAATTGGTCTGTGGTGTTCGTACGGTGATACGGCCAATTTGTGCAGTGTGCCAGTGTTAAACAAGAACGATACTTTGCAGTTCCAGCTCCTTATTATACAGATGGCTGCGTACACCACCCAGCAGCTAGCAGACATACATCTCATGTATGGGGAGGCACGTGGTAATAGCCGTGAGGCAAGGCATCTTTATGGAGAACGCTTTCCACATAGACGTTTGCCGTCTCACGCCTTCTTTCAGGTAGTGGACAGTCGACTGCGTGAAACAGCGTCAGTGTTACCACCGCGGCAAGAAGTTGGAAGACCCCGAAGTGTACGCACACATCAGTTTGCAGAAGATGTGTTAACAGCGGTCGCAGAACATCCTGGCACAAGTACGCGCGTGCTCGCTCGGACACGAAACACGTCTCATGTGAATGTTTGGCGAGTGTTGTCAAATTAAGGAATGCACTCTTTTAAACTGCAGAAAGTACAAGAACTGTTACCTCGCGACTTTCGCCCTCGTATGGAGTTTTGCCAATGGTTGTTGCATTAGTTGGACATAAACCCTCACTTCGGGGCAAAGGTATTGTGGACAGATGAAGCCATTTTCACAAGGATGGATGTCTTCAATAGTAGAAACAGTCATGTCTGGGACTTTAAAAACCCACATGCACTTTTTGTGCCCCATCACCAGCACAGGTTTTCAGTGAATGTGTGGTGCGGGATAGTACATGATCATTTAATTGGACCATACATTCTCTTTGTTCGCCTGAATGGTCGCACGTATCATGCATTTCTTAGTGAGGTTCTGTCTGAACTGTTGGAGACCGTACCTTTGGCACTGCGGCAAGAAATGTGGTACCAACACGATGGGGCACCAGCTCATTTCGATCGTAATGTACGACATTTACTGCATGACGTGTATCGTAATAGGTTCATTAGTAGGGATGAGCCAGTGCCTTGGCCACCGAGGTCGCCAGATCTCAACCCTCTCAATTTTTTCTTCTGGGGAGAAATGAAAACCCTCGTATACGATGCACCTGTCACATCAGTTGAGGACCTCGTTGCTCGCATCAACGTCGCCACCGCGACGGTAGCAGATACACCTGTCTTGTTTGCTCGTACTCGACAATCCTTGATTCGTCGCTGTCATCTCTGCGTAGAAGTGAACGGCAGTCATTTTGAAAACCGTCCGTGATTATCGCCCTCGGCAAATCCCAGTGAGAACACTCTTGGTATTGCTCCCCACCCCCTTTGTGTGGTGAAAGTGACATCTTCAGTTGGTGTACAGTGACACGCACTGTCTGTGCGTAAGACATTGTAGCATTTGTTGTTTGTTGTGTGTGTGTAGGGGGGGGGAGGGGATATTACGTAGTTGTAACGTGTAAAAATACACGTTGTCGCAATCATCTGATAATGTGTTTTTCTTTCCCTCCTCCTGGTGGAGTAATGTGTCTCTCGTATGCCACATGACATGATCCGTTTATTCCTCGCGTGTAACTGGGGTATGCAACCGTGCTCAACTTTTCGGATTTTGTGTTCCGTGTCCATGTTTTGATGTTTGAGGTCGGGATGTGTTGTCTTTAACGCATTTCTCATTGTCACGGTCCCTCTTGCTGCGTTACATACCCTTTCCATGCATTGTTCTTGTTGGAAATCCCCAATTCCTTTGAGGACTCCATTGCGCATGCGTGCAGTGAACTTTTCATAGTGAGTTCCGGACTGAGCACATACGATTCCTTTATGATTCCCTTGGAACCGCCTCTCTATCTGTGATAGTATTCGTCCCAGTTAGGTGTGACGTTCACTTTGTCACCTTTTGCGAGGTTCCTATCTCGGAAACGAAGCCTCAGTCGTAAAAATGGAACTCACACTTTTTGCTTGTTTTCGTGAGAGGAATCATCTCCCAAGCGTTGTAAACGACCTTTAGAAACACCCTGTATAATGCAGCAACATAGAGGAACCATAACGAATAAATAAATTGTCTGAAATGTTTTCCTCCAAACAATTGTGTTCATGCATTTAAGGTGAGGAGATACAATTACGCACCAATTGTGCATTTATTTCAGTATCGCCCGAATGGGCACTGCTACTAAAACAAACCCTGGGTGTATCCAAGAGCATGAATTTCTCTCCACGTTGCAAGTGCAAACATTTTGTTATGTTGATTATTAAGCTGGACACGATGTTTGAAAAATATGATGAATAATAATTTTCGGAATCCCATGTGTTCCTTATGGGGAATCAACTTCAACATCAAGTTACGGCTAATCAAATGGAAGTTTCGACTTTTCCGCTGGTGAAATTCATCTTCAAACTGCCCTCTTCCCGTTGACATCTCTTTCTATTTCATCGGAAGTTTTATATTCACAAGAGAATGAATCAAATCATACTCCCATATGATCAATGCTTTTTCCTTACCTCCTGGCCTTCTAGGGTAATGTTAGTTGTCAAAGGGGTGTGGCACTGCTATCATCGTTAACTCTAAATTGATGACAATTTATTCTTAGTTTTCAACATCTAGATCTGGCGGCATCGCCCATCTCAATAATCCGCCGATGGTGGTATGAAACCGAAAGTTAAGAATTCCCTGATGACAATATTATGTCAATTTCACGTCTAACATTGCGCTATAAAGAAGTAGCTGGGGAGATAAGAGAGAGTGGGGCGATGCAGCCAATATAACAATATCACGTCACGTGCAAAATGTATAATTATGATGAAAGGTGGTCTATGTGGGTCGGAACCAGAGATGGCATCATAGTGGGGCACCGGGGGTGGGCATCCCAGTTCACAGCCGAACAAGTGCACGAAAGATTGATTGATTGATTTAGTTTATTTTACTTCGCGTTTTGTGCCTCTTGGCTAATTTGTGAAGATGGGGATGAGTGATGAAATTGATGAATGGACATTCGCAAACAACCAAGCCCGAGCAGGATTCGAACCCGGGACCCTTGGCATCGCAGCGCGATGTGCTAACCACTTGGCCACAGGATCCGGATAGAGTGCACGAAAGAGCCAGATCTGGCTCCATGAGAGCTAAGTTGGCACACTGCCATGGACGGAAGGGCTTGGGAAGACTCCCATGGAAATTGTATCGCATGCCCTTAAGACAAACTGTTTATCAGTAAAAGTCTGAAGTACTTAGTAGTTATAACTTCTATTCCTGGTAATTTACAAATGCATTACAGAAAAGAAAAAAGCGAGTGAGAAAATTTTTAGATACAGAGTTTTGCAAACTGACAACAATATTGATTTAATATGGCCCAAAAAATTTCATGGGGTGCCATCGCACACTCTTTTACAATTTTCTTCATTTAGATCTTAAGGTGCCTAGGCCAAATCTCCCGCTGCCCTCTAGCTACAGCTCTGAACTTGACAAGACTATAAGTACAGCAAAAAATGCGAGTGAAACGAGCAATAAAATTTTAAGATTTTTTTTATTTTTTATTTGTATAAAATTTTAAATCGATGGGCCAATTTCCCTTTGTGCCACCCTGCAGGTGCTCTTGACCATCTGGAAGAAATAATACAAGAAAGATGTGAAAACTAATTCCATGTTGAATATCCTTTAGTTTGATTTGATTTGTTTTAGTTTATTTTAATTCGCGTTTTGTGCCTCTTGGCTAATTTGCGAAGATGGGGATGAGTGATGAAATGATGAAATTGATGAATGGACATTCACAAACAACCAAGCCCGACCGGGATTCGAACCCGGGACCCTTGGCATCGCAGCGCGATGAGCTAACCACTCGGCCACAGGGTCGGGCAAATATATCCTTAAGTCCTTCTACTCTTATATTCTACTAGTCTTGCTTTCTTTTACCTCAATGTTTGCCCCCTGCCCCCCTAGAATTGATTTCCGTCCAAGGTTGGACATTACCCTCTCCTGTGGTTGAGCCACTGCACCCTTCCCCCGTACTTGATTTGAACTTTAATCGGCTTGAAAATACTTTATTTTCTTTAAGAGTATACTATCGTTTAATAACAGCGATAAGATCTCTTCACTAAATTTCTACATGAAAGTATAATGTAGGGACATGGATGTCTGGAAGGGGGAGCAAGGATGGCTACACCTCCCCCTTAGAAATGGAATGTCAAGCTAAAAGTATATACTTCACACGTATAATTTGATTTCAGTCATAGTAATTTACATTAATGCGATAATTTCAAATTCAAGTGTTGTTTCTTGAGGGGGCAACAATATCATCAGGGTAATATACCCTGGGGAAAAATACCTTGCTTGTCCCTCCGTTGAAAAAATCTGCGGACGTCCATGATTAGGGTGGGGGGCAACTGTACCCCATGCGCACACCTATGCCTCCACCTCTCACACAATCCGAGCACTGAAACTTGTGACAATGGCATCAATTTGCATACACAATGATGGTAAACAAATTAATAAACAGCTAGAAATAGAAGAATGAATCCATTTGGGATTTTTAACTGTTTTTTAACTAAAACTTGCTGGAATAAGAAAGAAAATTCTGTAGAAGATATGCATCTTTAGTGGTACTAAGTGTATAAACACTGGTTTTATATCATTGCATAGCAAAAACAAAGGAAGTATTAGATACACTTCATTCAAAACAATTGATTTTTTGTTCTTGCACCAGGACTAACAGACATTACCATATTTGCTGGCATATAAGTACTATTTTTCATTAAAAAAGGTCTGAAAAACAGGATGAGTTTTTTATGCCAATACTCAGTTTTTTATTACCTTCATTTTTTGGGAATTTTCTCTGTTCTGAATTAGACAATTTCTTTCTTGCTTCCTTGTGGTCTGTGACTAAGATTAAATGTATTCTACGTATTCTTTCCTTTTTAGATTAGGTAAGTTATTTGTTGAAAGTATAACTACATATAAACTTATATTTGAAATACCATAAATTATAAATTCAGTGAAGCTTTTCCTCAAAAATGTGTACAAAATAGGGGGGTGCATCTTATTCACCAGCAAATACATAACTGCAATAATGTGTACAAATCTGAAACTTACTTTGCTTTTCGAATGACCCTCGTACATTTACTTCCTCTTTGAACTGTTATCCAACAATGGTAGTGCAACAGGAATACCAAGTGAGTATTTTGCACTTTATTAACAGTAAGTCTAAGTTATATAATGTGAGAAAGGTGCATGGAAATGATCTTTATGAAAGGAATGTGTAAAACTGACATTAATGAAAAACTTGCTTGGACTGGAGAAGAATTATATACCAATAACTCACTTTCAAAACCATGCATGGGACCCTTCACACACAGTTTACAGGAATAATGCTTATTAATATACAAATTCTATTCAGTCAGGCCCAGTGTGACAAACTTTGGGATTTAATGGAAACAGACTTAAAATCATATCTAAAGAAATTGGCAAAAGATAATCTATTCTAAACAACTTGCTCATTGTTGTTCATAGTTTTGAAGTGAAATCAATTTTTACAAAAGACTTTACAAAAGCTTTTCAGACAATTGATCATGAAATTCTACTCGCTAAATTATCATCGATATTCAATTTTTCCGACTCCGCGGTTAATTGGTTCTACTCCTATCTACAAGAACGTCAACAATGTGTCATTGACCTATATGGAAAATCGTCGTGAAAAAACATTCCATGTGGTGTCCCTCAAGGCACTGTACTCGGCCCTCTCTTATTTGCTCTGTATATAAACGACCTCCCGACGGTGCTTAACTGCTGTAAATACCATATCTATGCCGACGATTTTCAGTTATATTTCTCTTTCCCCCCGCAAGAAATACTGCATGCAATAGAAATTGTGAACAATGACCTTAAACAAATAAGTACTTGGTCTGCACACCATGGCTTACATCTAAACCCGACTAAAACCCAGTGTATTCTTGTAGGTTCCCCTAGAATTTTGAGCAAAATAGATAAATCTAGCCTCCCTAGACTCAACGTAAATTATATTCATCTGCCCTTCTCCACTACTGTTAAGAATCTGGGTGTGATACTCAACCACCATCTCACCTGGGCAGAGCAAGTTAACTCTGTATCTATAAGAGCTTTCGGTGCATTGCATTCACTCTATCGGCTCAAAAACTTCCTCCCTGAACGCATAAAAATTAAACTGGTCCAGTCTCTTGTATTTCCCATTGTTGACTATTGCGACATTGTTTTCTTGGATGTCAATCACGAGCAAGCTAAACGACTGCAGCGAATTCAAAATGCCTGCATTCGTTTCGTTTTCGATCTAAAATATTCAGAGCATTTGACATCGTACTTTGCGAAGGTCGATTGGCTTAAATTAAGCGATAAACGTAATTTTCATAAGTTAATTTTACTGTACAAAATCCTCCAAATAAAAGACCCGCAATATCTCTATAACCGATTCCAACATCTTTCCGACTTTCACAGCCGCAACACCAGATCGCGCGAAAGGTCTCTCCTCTCCATTCCACTCCACAAATCCAACTTTTATGCAAATTCTTTTACTGTTACCTCAGCAGGCCTTTGGAACAAGTTGCCACCTGAAATATATGTCTCTTCCTCAATTGTGACGTTCAAAAAAATGTTAAAGTTACACATATTATACAATGAAAATTAAATGTTTGATTTCCCTAATAATATGGCGGGTGCAGAGAATGATAGAAGGACATAAGGCACAAAAATGATTTAGCGTAATAGTTAAGATGAATTATCGTCAAAATATGTCGTTTTGGACTGTGTTTTAAGTATGTGTAATACTGGACTGTGCTTAAGAAAGTGTAGTGTTATGTATTTGCTTGTACGTGTGTAAGGGCAAAAATATGTGTGTGTGTGTGAGTGTGTGTGCCCGTATCTACAGGTTAGATTACCTTTCTTATATGTAATCTTTCTTTGTATTTTTTATATTTTTTTCTTTCTTTTTTTCAATATTTTAATTATTTCATATTCAATTTTTTTTGTAAACATGGTCAAGTGGAAGAAAAGGCTCCACAGCCTTAACTTCGCCATGTAAAAGAAGACGAAATAAATAAATAAATAAATTTCACCGATTTTGTGCCAGCTTCCTTACTTTGACCACATTATAAGTAGGAAAAAAACTTCAAAACCACCACATGTAAGGAACTTAACTCTGATCACATTGCACACACTAGCCACTCCAAGAAACCAAAGAGCAAATGGACCACCTATTTACACCACCAAGCCCAATGGAAAAACAAACTATGTCATGTGCAACCAACTAGTACGTGCTTATTAGGAGGCTACCAGAAAGGTGGCCACAAAAAAATCATTTCTAAAACCTTGGAACAATGAGAAAGCTGTTTACAATAGATTAACATTTTACGATTTTTTAACAAACCAACGTGTGTAATTTTGATGTAAAATACATTACAAATCATGCGTTGAATCAGAATTTTGCAATTTGCTTGTGTATGCATTAGTCTAGGTGTATGTCAATAACTATACCGTGAACTAGTTACATGGTCATGATCTCTGAATAGATTTAAAAGATTATCTTAAAGCAGCCTAGCAATTAGTTTAGAAAAATGCATGCAAACGTGACTCTAGATAAGATGCATTCTGCAACAGTTAAATACATGTATAAAAGTACTCCAATCAGAAAGTTGCCACCTTTATGTACATGAACTGTTGGCAAACATTATCAAAATTTATTTTTTAATGCATGTGTGACGTATACACCATGAACTCCAGCTGATTTGCAACAGAGTACCAGTAAGAACCAGTACAATTTTAACACTCGCAATTACATTCATATATGTCTAGCACCTGATCAAAGGTCTCTGGTCTCTTAGATGATGAGGGTAAAAATGAGAGTCAAGTTGAACTGTTGTAAGATTTCACTTTTAAAATAAAATATCCAAATTACTTTCCCTATACCAAATGTTTATGAAAACTTAAAATGACTTGTGTAGATACTTGCCTCTGTCATTTTTCAAAATTAACATTTTATCAATCAAATGCAAGAGTTAAGCAGCAATTAGTCAAAAAGCTAAGCTACATAAAAAAGAAATACAGGTTTATTTGCAAAAACAAAGTCTATTGTTATATTTGCACTTACACAGAAATGCATAAGTATGAGGGGAGTTCAAAAAGTTTCTATATTCACCTAGTTCAAAATATCTGAGAAAGTTGAAAATGGGCAGAAAGATTATGTCTTTTCTACATAGTCATCACCCAATGTTACACATTTTTCGCACTATTGCAAACACTTGCAAATACCATCTTTGTAAAACACTGGAGATTGGGAGTTTAGTCACGTCTCTGTCATGGATATGACATCATTGTCATCTTGAAAATTCTTGCCCCGCAAAAACTTCTTCATATTAGGGAAGAGGAAGAAATCCGAAGGTGCAATATCCAGGGAATATGGAGGATAAGGCAAAATATCATAGCCACACTCACGTGCTTTGACGAGAACATGATGAGATGCATGGGCAGGTGCATTGACATTCAGGATCAGCACACCTTTACAGCATTCCTTGCCTGCAAATTTTAATTTTTCTCACGCAATTTGTCCAGAAGGTCTGCGTAATAGTCCCCAGTAATTGTGTGGCCTTTCAGAAGATAATCCGTGAGGATAACACCACGTTCATCCCAAAAAACAGATAACATCACCTTCTTGACAGACACTTTGACCTTTGGCTTTTTGGAAAGGGGGAATCACAATGCTTCCACTGTTTTGAACTTTCATTGCTTTCAGCAGCAACACTATAGGATGGACACTCTTCACCATATACAGCCAACATTTCCTCATGGATTTGTTTGGGAGCTTTGCCTTGCAGAAAGAGGAATTTGATCATGGTTCTGTATTCCAATTTGTGCATTGTCGCACCTTCATTCATTGAAACACCTGGAACTGAAACAGTAATTATTTACTGCAGTCATATTTGGCACATAACATACACAAGGTTGTACCTATTCAACTTACACAAGTTTGTATTCCTACGTGAATTATTTCTATATGGATATGAAAGTTTTTTGAACCCCCCTCGTAGTTCTGTATTTGCATTTGAAATTTCCGGAAATTTATTTCTGTCTCTCTCTCCTCCCCTCCCCCCATAACTGGTTTCTGTTCTGGCGCTGTGGTTGTGTTGAGCATAAAAGGGACCTAAAAGTTCAAGCCGAGATTTAGAAACAAGATTTCCTGTTCCCGTGCAGCGCTACATAATGACATCTTTCAAAGCAAACGCCTCGCACATTCATTCCATCACATATTAAAAAAAAGTCAATAAAGGCAAAATTCCCTGACTTTTTTTGACCTCTCAAATTCCCTGACTTTTCCCGGTTTTCCAGGTCTGTCGCCACCCTGTTGTTATATGCTATGTAAAACATTTAAAATATTTTGTGTAACTACAGTGCATCAGTAACCATGGGCATCCGGAAGGGGGCATTATAGCCACAATAATATGTGTTAATTATTGCATGAGCACCATAAATTCAAATTTAAGCAATGTTTTTTTGGGAACAACACTATTTTTGTGCAAAATATACCTTGTTTGCCCCCCCCTGGAAAAATAATACTTTCCTTGACCCTCCCTGGAAAAAATCCTGCAGACGTCCTGTTACAAACAGTATTTGTTTTTTTGTTTCTTTTTGTGCTTGTGTATGATTGTGTATGCTTGGGTTTCTGCCATGGTTCTGTGTAGTTTAAAAGAGCCAATAAGATTTGAACTTTCAGCCCTCCCCCTTGCGAGGAGGGAGGGAGTATAAATATAGTCTCTGACAGAGGACAGGACAGTGTGTGTTTATGAACCGGAAAGCAGAAGGGAGAGTGAACTTTGGTCTCCAGTGGCCTCCCATGAGAAAGAGCATCCGGAGGCAGTTCTGCCGATGCTTAGCTTCCACTTGGCAGTTCTGCCGTGGGGCTCAAGTTAGAGGAATGTAAATAATGTAAATTAGAGAATTATTGGAAGAATCTGAGCCTTGTTTTGTTGAATTGTAAATAAATGTATACAGCCCATTTCTGCGAGTTTTCAGCAATGACCCTGCAACATTAATTCAGTAAGTTCTTGCCTGTGATTGATTCTTTGGTTCCGAGCGCTCTGGTGAGGAACGGGATGGGAACCCAGGACTAACGAGCCTATTTAGTTGTTTATTTGGGTTTTTCCTACCAGAAGCGACCCGGTAAGGGTGGAGTGTTGCGGAACAGTCCATGTCAGTAACTTACGCATTGGGTAGAAGACAAAAACAAGCACTTTTCCTTACCTATGTTTTCCTTGTTGAGGGCTCATTTTAATGTTATAAGCTCTCGAAAACTGGATTTTCTATCCTGCATATGTGCAACCACACAACACACATTCACAGTTGGTACTAACGTTTACTTTTTCCTGTCCAAATGCAGTAAAAAAAAATAGTATGAAACAGACTAGTAGTACCAGCATATCTTGCTACAAAGCATCTGGCAAAGCCTGTCTAATTTAAAAGCATCAAGTACAATAAGCAATAATTACAGATGCATTAATTAAGGAGGCAAATTAACCATTCAGGTTCTTTGTGTAACATTTTTTATATCAGATTGGTAGGATTTCAGTTATAGTTACTAATACATTTCTAGATATTTAAAAATTCAGGATAAATATAATCTAGAGTCAAAAACATGATTGTAACATTGTCACTATACGTAATTGTTTTACAATCACTTTCCAGTATCCTACACATATCTTGCTCACTGGTTTGGCTGCCAAGGTGCTTACATTAAGGGTATTTGATTTTAGATTTTCGAGCTGAATCTAGCAAATTTATCACTTCTCTTGCTGCTTGCTTATGCACACTAAATATATATAGAACAATAATAATAATTTTCGTGTATTAAATAGTCAAAAGTGGTTCCTTGCATTACCATAGAGTAAATTAACGAGGTTAGCCTGGCATGGAAAAGTGTTGAAAGTGACATCTATTATAAGGGGATTGAGAATCTGGTAGATCATTTGTGGTATGAACTTGCAACTGATGTTCTAAACTTCATCTAACCAGTGGTACCACGTTCATGCTGGTTGTCCAAAACCAAATTTTATTCAAAAATGTACCCTTCATTTTTGTTAAGAGTTGTAAAGAGCATGAAGATGGCTAAATGTTCTAGGCCGAACTTGACCTAACAGTTTATATTCTGTGACACTGTTGTTATGGCAAGGATAATATACAAGAGGATAAAAACAGTCCCATAAGCCAGGCCAAGAGCGGAAATCTCTAAGCAGATATGGAACTTGCTATATGACATTTCTGTTGGATACGGAAGTAGCAGACACCCTCAAACCGTTTGCACAAAAACTAACAGCCTCAAAATGGACAATTAATAGGTTCTGCCCTGACAAGGGGTGCCAAAAATCCATGACCAGAGGCTAATTCAAAATGATTGTATAAATTCAAGTGATTTACACTATAAAGTATATTTTTTATTACATATTGTGTGGCACTGTTTTTCATGGGAGATTCTAACTTATTTCTCTACTCTCAAAATTGGTTATTGAATAACCTGTGGTACCACATGGGGGACCAAGCACTGAGTTCTTGTTGCAAGTGCTTTAGAAGTTTCCCAAAGACCTTTCTTCATGTGAATGTCCACATCAAGGAACGTCATTTGTTTGGTGGAGTGGGTCTAGGTGAACTTGATGGAGCAGAAGTGGTTACGTTGGTCTAGGAAGGTGGGCATGGATGGTTCTCCACGTGTCCAGAGCCCGAAGATGTCATTCATGAAAGTGAGCCAGAGGAGAGGTGTCAGGGGTTGTCTCTCCAGGAACTCGTGGGGGGGGGGGGGAGGAGTGTGGTTGAAAGGTCAACCATGGTGGTTTTGCAGGTGGAGGAGTCTGTCAGCTGGCGAATGAGAGTTCAAGATCACCGTGGTGGACCCTTAGTCAGCCAGGAGGATTTTGATGTGATGGTTGTGGCGGAGATCTTGGAAGGGCTTTTCCTTGGGGGTTGAGGTTAAGTTTGTTGTGGAAGTCATCTAGGAATGAGCTGTCAGTGGTGGTGGAGATGATGGCAGTGATGCACCTTTCCAGGGGGAAAGGATCGTGCAGGGAGAAAGGCAGGCAAAATTGGATGCGGCTTGGGAAGGTCTCATTGGTTGTGGTCTGGAGGAAATTGTCCAGAAATGTTGCAAAGGTATGGATGTCAAAACATATGCAGAGTTGGTTGTGGGTAGTTGTGGAGGAGAAGGTGAGTCCTTTGGATACAACATCTATTTCAGCAGTGTTGAGATCGTGGTTGGATAAATTCAGTACAGTCTGGTTGTTTTGGAGTAAGTTGGTTTGTTGGTGACCACAGATCTAGTGAGGGTGGTTTGGTCGTGGGCTGGTTATTTTTCAAGGTGCGAGGATTGTGGGTGCAAATTTGGTGTTCGGGGTGGTTCGGTAGTGGTGCAGAAGGGAGATGGGGCATTGCCAAGTGAGGATCATGCAGTAGGAGAAATATGGATTTGAGACTGAATTTTGGTGAGAGTAGAAGGGGCAGATTGGAGCCAGCCAGAGGTTAGACAGTTTTTCAAGGTGTTTGTTGTTAAGATCAATGGTGATGGAATGGGCGGCATGCCAGAAAGAATCAATTTTCTGGTGGCAGTCACCTTGGGTCAACAAAAGGATTTTGGTTAGAGACTGAATGGAAATGGACAGTTTCCAGGTGTAATTTAGCCGGGATTGGTAAATGATGTGAGTGAGTTCAATAGTAAAATATCTCGCTAGTGGGAAGATCATAGGTTTTATACCGAGGGGCATAACGGAAAAAGTCAGTTTAGGTGTGAGGCTTTTGATGTTAGGCTCAAGATCAAGCATGAGTGCAGGAAAAGTGCATGGGACATGGCTTTGGCATAGGAAACAATGAGGGATCGCAGGTGGTTCGGTTGAAGCGAGTTGTACATAAAGGATTCATTCCAGAAACTTTTTTAAAAAAATGGATGAATGGTACGAGGGCCACAAGGGCTAAACAACAAGTGAAAGAGGAACACTCACCAGACAAAAAAAAATTCAAACTTTCGTAGCTGTGAGCTGCATCTTCAGGTGTAGAAACAAGGTATGTGATCTAAACGTTGTGCAAAGGAAACGGAGTGATACCATGGTCTGCAGTGTGTTGCCAGGTCTAGATATTAGTGTTCTATTTGTGTCCAAGTATTGGCAGTCAAAAACATGGTTCTTTTGCCAGGCTTGTCAAAAACTGTGAGTGGTGGAGGGTGTAGGGTAGTGATGAAGGTGAGGGGTGAGGATGGAGGATGTTACTGGTTGGCCATGTTCAGGCTAAAGGATGTGATTGCACTCATGGCTGATACGAACAGTGTTGTGAAAAAGTTTATCAACATCACGTTTTTCTATAATAACTTTTTCAAGCTTCATAGATTCAAGTAAAATTTTTAAATATTAAGCAGCAAGGTAGGGACATCCATATGAATGGGTGGTAGACATTTCAGATTATTTACATAATTATTAAAAATATTTCTTCGAATTTTTCAACCTGGTAAAAAAATTACTTATTCTTATCACAGTAATGAATGAATGCTTTAAGAAACAATCATCAAACTAGTAACTGGTATCAACCCACTCGGTTTCAAAGGCCTTAACATCAATCACAGCCTGGCACCTGCATGGCATGAGTCGATCAATGTGTCATCCCCGACTGAGGGATCTTGCCTTATTCTTTCTTCAGCTGGGCAAACTTCACCTGGGATTCTTAACTTTATTGTGCTTGAGGCGTCGCTGCAGCTCATCTCACAGGTGCTCGATGGCATTCAAGTTCAAAATATGGCTTGGCCACTCCATATGAGTCATGAGAAGGTGGTCGATCCACTCCTGGGTGACCCCCGATCAGTGTTTCGGGTCGTCGTACTCTTGCTGGATGAAACCAAATCCGAGCTGATGAGCGAATGGGTACATGTCACTCACTCCCCACAGTCTGTATCAAAGAGAAAGTACTCATCGGTCCACAGCATGTTGTTCCACTGGCTCCATGTCCATGTCAGGTGCTCCTTCGTCCACTTCAATCTGGCCTTCCTGTTCTTGAGGGAAATTGATGGATCAATAGACCAGCATCCGAATAATCTTCAAGTCTTCAGCTGCTTCTTCAAAGTGTACAGGGACTTTTCTCCTGGCGAAGTTATTTACAGAGTAATGTCCCTGGAAGACAGGTGGATGTTGGCACAGACAGCATGCAGAATGTTCCGGTCATATAAAGAACCTTGTCACCCACAGCTGCCTGGACTTGAGCATCTTGAAAACGCATCCCTGTACCTTGGTTCACTGTAGAACTCTGCAGATGTAATGTTGATAAAACTTTTGTACGGCACTGTAGGCCCTCTCGCTTTAATGTGATGAAATCTTGGGGAATTGGGGCAAGGAATGGTTGATTACTACCTGGAAGCAGTCACTGAAGGGGATAATATGGTGGTTGGTATGCACGGCAACAATAAGGTGGTTCATTGACAATCTAAGATTTAACACTTTATCAAGAGCTTCATATCTCCCCCCTTAAATTTAATACTCAATCCTCCCACCAAAATTTCCGTGCCAATTTTAAACTTCCTGTTTATGTTGAAGAGTGGATATTGCCTTCTCCAAACCAGAATTTTCACAACAGTCTAGTCAAGAACTGGGTAACCCTCAATGTAATGCTCAATCCCCCTCTAACTAAAATACCCTCTATAATCTAAAATTTAACACTGATATTCAAGAGTTGGATATTGTCCCCCCAAATGTTTATTTCTCAATCCCCCCAGAATCCACGTGTCAATATGTAAGAGTTGGATATTTCCCTCCAGATAATACATATTATTACCCTCTACAATTCCCTTGGAAGTCTACAAATTGCTATTTATATAGCAGGGATGGTAACTTGTGTCCAATGCTATATTGTTCACCTCAAATTTCCATCATAAAAATACCCCCCCCCCCCAACAAATTGGGTGGATGCAACGGGCATCCACAAATCCACCTGTGAGCACCCCTGGCCCTAAGCACATTCTCTTCTTCATCTAATGGATTAAATATGGTGCATTTAAGGTGTAAAATTTTTAGATATATTTTAGAAATATATATATAAATGTAGATGGCAGTCTGCCATCCCCCTATGGGCACCCCTGTCTGTTACTCTGTTTATGGATTATGACTACTGTATTAACAAAATATCACTTTTGCAGATTACACATTAAACTTGCATAGCAGGAAATTTATGGTTGGCATGATGATACAACCAAATGTGTGCAAAATGCAGAAAAAATGTGAGAAACACCAAAAAATCACATAACATACTAAATTTGTCTCATCTTGTAACTTAGTATGAATGAAATGGGTGTTTAGCCTGTAATTTTAGTCACTAACAAGCAAATTCGAGAATTCTACAGCATCATCGCAATCAGTGTTTGAAATGTTAGCTGGATGATGCTATTAAGATTTAACATGGTGAAAATCAGACACTGTGAGTACTGATCGCAGTTGGAAATACCAGGTGGTTATAATTAAAGTGACGGTGTTCAGAGTGGTACAGCACGGGCTGTAATAAGAGTAGCAGTCTGAAACTTCGTAGTTATGCTAATGAAGCAATGCGCTCGCGAATTATGGGAGAAAAAAAATAGTTCCAATTCTCGCCACCAGGGTAAAAAATGGCACTGTAAGCAGTCAAAACGTGGAATTTTCCGTAACTCTGACATCAAAGTCGGTGATATTGCCTAACCATTGTGTGAGCTCCCTGGTTGTTGTTGGTGACGCTTGTTGCTTTTTCCTTTAGTAATGTTCATGTAATTCGAATGGTGAAATTGTAGTGATATTTTATTACAAAGAGTATTGTTATCTGCGATTTATAGTGCTTTTTCCTGTAACTACACCACGTTTTGACTGCTTACAGCACCATTTTTACCCTGGTGGCGAGAATTGGAACTATTTTTTTTTCTCATAATTCGCGAGCGCATTGCTTCATTAGCATATCTACGAAGTATCAGACTGCTACTCTCATTACAGCCTGTGCTGTACACTCTGAACACCGTCACTTTAATTATAACCACCTGGTATAAGGCATCCAACACAACATTTGAGTTTTTGATTTATATTCCCTTGCATAACATGTAAACAAGCAAGAGCCAACCTATTAACAATACGTAATGTCATTCTAAAATTCAGAAAAATGGAAAATTACATTGTGTAACAGTGTAATTTGGTAAAACTTTGGAAGAACCCTTGGTCTAAAACGTGTGCACCTTGCTATGCCAATGTATACAACTGAACACAACAAGTTATGTTACATGTGTGACTGGGACTACATTACAAAGTGAGATCCGCATCACTATGTGCCTCCACTGGGTATCGAACCTGGAACCCCTAGATTACAATATAAAAATGTAACGCTGCACCATTAGGGAGGTAATTTATTTTTCAAATAAAATAACTGGTGATTGAAAGTCCTTTTTTTTTAATGGCACTCTTACAAATGTTACGTTGAAGTGTCTGAATGGTCATCTGAATCAAACTGTCCATCTATTAAATCACTGTCCCTCGGAATTTCCAAGAATAATGGTCTTATATGCTCTTCTTCCCTTCTGTCCATCTCATTACACCAAATGTTCAGTTCTTACACAAATGTCACAGTTTAATAAAAATCACAATTACACCAATAAACAAAAAAAGGCACTCTTCGTTAGTTGTGCAAAGAACATCAGACGGGATTTTCAGACTCTGAGACAAGGACTTAAAGAAAAAACAGGACCGTTAAAATGTTTTGAAAAATACATTGAAAATCTTGTAAATGGAGAGTTAATTTTTTATTTCCTTCATTACATGGAAAAGTTCTAATCAGTTTTAGAATAATATTTTATGACGACCCAAGAAACACTCCTTCACCACTTGGACACTTTGTTTCCTCTGTCATGATAATGTAAAATTAAAGAATCTACTTAAAATATCACATGCGGATAAGTTTTCTTTATTCACTGAAAAATACATAAATTGTGACTTATAACTAATACTGCAAAATCATAAACAAAAAAGTCATTAGACTGAAAAAGCTCGTGAAAGCAAGTAAAAGTGAATATGATGCAAAGTGGAGAGAATGTTCTGCAACCCCTGAGGGTTCTTGTCATGAGAGGGATGGTGTTGCATTTCACTCCTGATGAACCAAGGCATTGGGATGAGCTCCTCGAGCTGCTCTCCATCAGCCACTCCAGTGAGTCCTCTGCAGTGCCTCAACAATATTATCGGAACTCCAGGGAATGTTACCGATGAGCTGTTCTCTTGTGGCAAGAGAAGACGGTTAAGTCCACTAAGCAAGGACAATAGCCCTTCAAACTTCTCTGTTGTCTCATCATCTACAATGCTAGTCATTTTCACGTTCAGAAGAGACACCGGCGCTTATGGAGAAACCGCACAGTGTTGCCAATACAGCACTAGCTCATGTCACCGGGAAATGATGAGCATCCTTCACAATGAAGGTGTTACATATTTTGTATATATAATGATAATTATATGTAATTATTAATATTAATATTATACTGTGACCGTTACAGTTCATTAGCATGTCATTTGCCAATTAGATTCCTAAATTGTCTCATTTTCCGTAAATATAAATGTCGCCACAATATAATGTCGTTTCTTTCAATCATTAGTGCTTTATTTCCTCGCTTTTCGAATTCGAACCAGATTTCTTTTACCAAACGGTAAAACGTTGAATAAGTGAAATTGGGCAAATCATTGTCATCATTAACTTCCTTCATTACAGCCCTAATTGTAGGGGGAGCATTTTGAAACAGAAATGTGTGAAATTTCCGCCGTATAGCACTACGTACGAAGTCATTATACTTCACTTCCCTGCTGGTTTTATATTGAAGCCCACCTTGTCTTTTTCGCGGTGTAGTGACTGGTCCTTTGCCACTTTCCTTTCTTAATCTCAAGCAAGGCATGTCATATTTCTATCTTGAAGCTCCATATTTTGTCATGTGTTGGAAAGCCTTTCAAGAGTTAATATGGTGTCTATGAATTTATGTGTACGTTGGAAACTGAAAGGTGATCTTCATTTCAGTATTAATGTCGACAGTAATGTAAACAAGAACAACATGTATTTGCGACAGCACTAATGTTGCTCACAACAGCACCATTGGAAATAATTGTCAATTATTAAATTTAAGTAACTGCAATTCTGTTATAACAAACTGGATGAAGTTAATATTTTTACTGAATGGAAATAAAATAACAACTCGAAAACTTGGTGGTGATTAGCCGGAATGCTGCGGTGAGTCAGCTCAAGATGGCCAGACAACGTCTCCTTACTTCGCCCGCAGTTCGGGTTAAAAAGGAACTCCAAATGCATGGAAGTAATATTTCTGGGAACCTTTGAGTGGTTATAAAAAATAATTTCATAACTTTCATAACTTTGTCGCTGGAAGTTTTTACTTGGAATTACAGAACAAAAATTGGCCAGCGACGACATTTTCTACTGCACGAATATAAAAAATATCCACATACTTTATTTGAATATTTTTTAATGTGAATATACTTTAAAGTATTGATAAATTCTGAGCACCACCATCACCTATGACTATTAAAAAACAATGTCAATTTTTTTCATAATGAATTCTTTAATTTTACGGCATGTTTCAACGTTAGGAATGAAAACAATGTAAAAATTTTGTTTTCACAGAAAATTTGCGTTTTTAATTTATCTAAAAATATGTAAGCAAGTTGCCAGTTTTTTGTGTTGACCATCGTATTCTCTACAAAATTTCCTGCAAAACTGCAGGTACCGATTATACGTAAGCTAAATTTGTAAATCGAGAAATTTCACAACAGCGTGCTCGTATTTTCCCATAAGAAAAGCATTGTCCATAAGAGCCCATTGTGTCTTCTGAACGTGCAAACGACTTTAGATACTTACAACATCTCTATGGCTCTCAGCCCAGTCGTAAAGAAGTACATGGAGAAGTTGGAAGACACCATCTTGAGAAGGCTGTCGAACATCGAGAAGGTGGTTGGCCAGGCCCGTAGCTAGAGGGGGGGCAGGGGGGGCAACTGCCCCCCTGAGAGCCTGCTTTGCCCCCCCTGTGAAAAATACAGAACATATTCCTACCTGGAATTCTCACTAATCTTTACAATTATATCCTCTATTACTCTAGCAACATAACAAAAACACTTACTGATTTTATGATTTATTAAGATGTGTGGGATTCCGAATAATGTCGTACTAGGATTAGGGGGAGAAAATCTGTTCCTAATTCAGACTTCCGGAAATGATTTCGTAATTTTTAGTATCTAGAACAGTTGTGACATTTTGAGAAGTCTTGTATGAAAGGTGCCTAATGTGTTTGGATGTTTTTCTTGGATGTGTTGCTATGAAGTTTGAACTGCTTAATCTTTAGTTTCCGAAGTCTGCCTATTGGTAATAGTGATTCATGTGGTAGAGAGAGGGAGTGGATATTTGATTTTTATTACTTACCGTTGCCTTTCTGCCACTTCGAGCTAATCGTGACAATGAGTGATGACGTGAAATTGAAAAAATACTCACAAACAGTGCTGCAACCACAGCAGCGGGCAGGGGCATTATCCCCCACCCAGTTTTGGTCGGAAGTCCAATCTAGGGGGGGGCAAACATTGAAGTAAAGAAACATGACTAGCAGAATCTAAGAATAGCAGTACAAATTGATACTCAAGACGAAATTAGTTTTCAAGTTTTTCTTGGATTTTTCTTCCAGACGGCCACGGGCAGTTGCAGGGGGCACAGAGGGGCAATTGCCCACTCGCTTTCAAATGCAAATAAAAGTACATTTCGTAAAATTTTCTTGCTCGCTTCGCTCACAAGTACAAGTTATCCTATTCTTATAGTCCAAAGCCCTGGGAGCCAAAACTATATAATTGATAAAAAAAAAAGAATGTTAAAGAGTATGCCATGGCACCCCGTGAAATTATTTGCGCCCTATTAAATCAATATTGTTTTCAGTTTGCAAATATTTGGATCTAAAAATTTTCCTGTTCGCTTCGATCCAATATGATTCTTCCCTGTAATGCATTCTAAATTACCAGAGAGAGAAGTAAGGCCAAATATATACTTCAGATTGTTGCTGCTTAAATGCACGAACAATTCTTTTGAGGAAAAGGAGCACGCACATTTGAGAGACAATTTGGCGTATGAATTGATCATGTAATGTATTTAAGTAATATATATATAAAAAGTGAAAGAGGAGGGGAGAAGAGAAGAGAGCCCTTGTGGCCCTCCTTTCTTTTATCATATATATATATTTATATATATATATATTTATATATATATATATATATATATATATATATTAAAGAAACTTTTAATACGTACACAATTTAGCGTTAACATGTTGCATATGCATTTTCTTATTTTACGTCGCTCCATGTTGCATATGTGTAAAATATATGTTGTACATGAAAGTTATACGTGTCATATGTACAAAAAAAATAAGTTCGTCATGCATATTCTGTCTTTCAAAAATACAGTTTGTGTGCTTGTTTCCCATTATTAGCTAATATGAAATTGAACATGTTGGAAAAATACCGGGTGATCCGTTTGAGATGTCAGAAAAGTAAACCTTTATACACAAGAGGTTAATGTACGTGTAGCGACAGCCACTGTGGTGCAGCGAAAGCCGCTGACTTTTGCTGCCACCTAACGGGGGGAGAAGGAACTCTTTCCGCCTTACCAGACGCAAGGGATTTGACCCCTAGAAGCAGGGGTGAAAGACTGGGGAAGAAAAGAGCTAGAGAGGGAGATCTCAGGCATCTCCGGGACAACGACGGGAGCGGTCTCCTTCATTATTACTCAGTGTTTGTAGTGTAGCTGTAGTGTTCATCTAGAATAAACAATAAGGTAAGACAACATCCTTTGATTTGGTTATTATTCCCCAAACTGGTGACCCAGACGTGATTTTTTTTTGGGGCCGTGAATTGTGATTACCCCCTTTGTGTACCATACCAGCCGGATCGAACAAGTTCACGCTAGACGACGCGCCCAATCCCCCTTTGTTCTGGACGCACCAACTACACCGCGATGACAGAGGAACTTCAAGCGCAGCTCGACCAACTCAGGCGGGAAAACGAGCAACTCAGACAGCAAGCACTTCAACCGAGGACTCCAGCACCGCACGCAGTACAATCGCAACAGGACTCCGTACATCGAGTGAGTGTGAAGCTCCCCCCATTCTGGCCCGAGGACATGGAATTGTGGTTCTCCCAAGTGGAGGCCCAGTTCACCATCGCCCACATCAGCCGGGAGGAGACGAAGTTCGCATACGTCGTGGGACAGTTAGAAGGTCGGTACGCGTTCGAAGTGAGAGACATTATACGTACACCACCGGCAACCGACCCTTACACCCGGCTGCGGACAGAACTCACGCGAAGATTTTCCCTGTCTGAAAATCAACGATTGCGACAGATCCTGATGGAAGAAGAAATGGGCAGTCGCAAACCGTCCCAGTTCCTACGTCACCTCAACGGTCAATGCTGACGCGGGTCTCACGACCGTTGAGACGCAGGGTGAAGGTCTTGCCGTCTTTGCTTAGGACTTGGTGTGGTCCGGAATACGGTGATTGGAGGCTGCCTCGTACGGAGTCGTCACAGAGAAAGACGTGGGTGCAGGTTGACAGGTCCTTGAAAACGAAGGTGCTGGGTTGATTGTGACGCGAACCGGATTGTGGTCGCAGGCGAGCCATGTGTTGCCGAAGTCTGGAAACCAGGTCGGAAGGGTCTTCTATCCGGGTGGCTGTTGGTGGCACGATGAGCTCTCCTGGGAGTCGGAGAGGTTCGCCGTACACCAGTTCGGCAGGCGATGCTGCGAGGTCATCTTTGATGGCTGCGCGAATCCCAAGGAGCACGAAGGGCAGGGCTTCTATCCAGGTGGAGCCAGGGTGGCACATGAGTGCTGCCTTGAGGTGGCGGTGAAAGCGCTCCACCATGCCGTTGGCGCACGGGTGGTAGCTGGTGGTGCGATGGCGCTCGGAGCCGATGGTCCGTCCTAGTTCGCGGAAGAGTTCTGATTCAAATTGCCGCCCTTGATCTGTTGTGATGCGGGCGGGAGAACCGAATCGCGAGATCCAACACGAAATGAAGGAGACCGCTCCCGTCGTTGTCCCGGAGATGCCTGAGATCTCCCTCTCTAGCTCTTTTCTTCCCCAGTCTTTCACCCCTGCTTCTAGGGGTCAAATCCCTTGCGTCTGGTAAGGCGGAAAGAGTTCCTTCTCCCCCCGTTAGGTGGCAGCAAAAGTCAGCGGCTTTCGCTGCACCACAGTGGCTTTCGCTGCACCACAGTGGCTGTCCTCCGGACCACACCAAGTCCTAAGCAAAGACGGCAAGACCTTCACCCTGCGTCTCAACGGTCGTGAGACCCGCGTCAGCATTGACCGGGTCAAACCAGCCTACACCTGGACGGAGGACGTCCCACCAACCAAGGATTCCTCAGAGACACCAACGCAGCACCCCACCAACCAACCACCATCGGCGCAACGTCAAGAGAGTCCGTCACCAAAAGGTGACTACGTCACCCGTTCTGGTCGACGCGTAACATTTCGCCTCCCACACAAGGTGTAACCCTTTTTCTCCGTGGGGGGCTGGTGTAGCGACAGCCACTGTGGTGCAGCGAAAGCCGCTGACTTTTGCTGCCACCTAACGGGGGGAGAAGGAACTCTTTCCGCCTTACCAGACGCAAGGGATTTGACCCCTAGAAGCAGGGGTGAAAGACTGGGGAAGAAAAGAGCTAGAGAGGGAGATCTCAGGCATCTCCGGGGCAACGACGGGAGCGGTCTCCTTCATTATTACTCAATGTTTGTAGTGTAGCTGTAGTGTTCATCTAGAATAAACAATAAGGTAAGACAACATCCTTTGATTTGGTTATTATTCCCCAAATACGTATCTCCGAGCAACTTGTTGTAATAAGCAGAATGGATGTAAGTTTCGAATTCAGCCACATGGCGGGACTAATGTGCATACAAAGGTGGTGATCACGTCACAACAGCGAACACAGTATTATGGTATGCGAAATTTTCGAGACTATTACATGCATGCTACTGCCGCCACGCAGCTGAAATCCGTAAACCTCCCCTTATTCGAAACTTACACCCTTTCTGCTTATATTACAACAAGCTGCTCGGAGATACGTACATTAACCTCTTGTAATACAAAAAAATGTATTACAAATTTTTACACAATTCATCAAAGTGTAGATGTAATGTAATCATTATTATTTAATTAATTCGATTTTTCTTGCATAACACAATACAGTGGTGGTGTTGGATTTTCGTTAGATTCCTTTGTGCGTAAAAATCTTTCATGCCCTTTTTGTGTATCTTGTTACTTTTGTACTTGATACAGAGTCTGATGAAGACCTTGCTAGAAGGTTGAAACGTTACGTTTAGTTAATGTTTTTAATAAAATAAATTACTGCCTTGGTCAGCATATTTAGTTTTTCATAATCATGGAAACAAGGCTTAATGGTGTTATAATTGGAAACTAGAGGGAAATCTTATGAAGCACGATTTATAATGGACTTCCTTAATCAGTTCTGCAGAGAAGCCCAAAACTGTTGGTACATATTAATCGTCTACTGTATTAACCTTTTCGACCTGTAAATATAAAGTAGATACAGTCACTATTTATGTTATTGTATTCTTTGGTATTCCGGAAAGTCATTATCGAAATATTGTTATTTGATGTTGCTCGAACTTTTTTTGTTCATTGGAGTTTCAAGATATCATCCCTTTCCTGTTACATATCACTTTTGGAGGAGGGGGACAAGTGCCCGTCTGTACCCTGCTATATCTGCCAATGCAACACAATATATTAAAAATTTGCCCCCCCCTAGGATTGACTTTGCCCCCTCTAATAAGAATTCCTGGCTACGGGCCTGTGGTTGGCGAAGTGAAGCAGTTTTTAGGGGGCAACAGTTCACCACTGTTGACACACCTGTTGTTGCACAAAGAGGTGCACTGAAATTTTCACCCGAACAGGAAGAGACTATGCCAATGCCAATTTCCGAAAGTCCTGCGCTCGAGGAATTTTCCGAAGCAGCAGACATGCAAAATCTCATGTGCTTGTCGAACCAAGATGCCCAAGAGAAGCAAAACAAGGCTGCGCTTTCCATCCTCAACAAAGGGTCCCTTAAGCAGTTGAGGTCTTTGCATTGCATCGGTGTCAAGAGCCATAATCATCAGAAACCACAGAAGTTTAAATGGCCAGTTTTCTTCAATAAATGGCCTGGAGTCTGTTTGGCCATACGTTCCTACAGGAATTTTGCAGGAAGAATGCTGTGACTGTAGCCACAGATGAAGAAGAAAACAAAGACAGAGAAGTTCGGAGAGTCATATTATTCTTTTATTTTTTTTAATATAAACTGAGCATGTACAGGGGATGGACAAGAATATGGAAACACCATGACATCGGAACGGGTGATATCGACACAATTTTTCAACTTGAAATCGGACGCGGTGCGACATTGTCTTGTTTTGCACGGTGAGATAGGACCCTGTCGGACTGGTAGGACTCGACAGTTGCGCTGTAGATAGCGTGCAGTGCAGTTGATGCTGAATCATATACGAGCTGACAGTGTTTCAAATTTTGGCAAATTGTTGGTGCCCGCCTTTCAGGCGCCTCCGATACCAAAGTAGCCATGTTATTTGGCATATCAAGAGGGACTCTATCCAAGATCATGATGACATAATAGTGTGTTCGGATAGACATCATCAGATAAGCACCTGCGTGGACGAAAATGTACACTGAGTGACAGAGACAGAAGGTCACTGAGGAGAATTGTGGCCATGTTCTGCATGAAGAATTGTGCAAGATCGCATTATCCACCATTCAGGACTTGCATTTGTCCATTCCTCGGAGTCTGCAGGCCATTTTGGAAGCTAATGACGGTCCTGCACCTTATTAGCTAAACCATTCCGGCTTTTCCTCGCATGTGTTTCCATATTTTTGTCCATCCCCTGTATATTACTTTTATTTAAAGTTAGGGTCTGCGAGTATAAATATTAATAAATAAATACTACCGTGCCTCTCTTCTCCTAACTTTCAAATATATATTTTTCATAATTAGGAGAAGAGAGGCACGGTAGCATTTGTTTATTTTATAAATATATGTATTTTATTTATTTATAAATATAAATCAAAATACAAAAGAAAATTTGAAAAAACACCAAAAAGAAAAACCAAGCCTAACTTTTTTGTTTATGATTTTGCAATATTAGTTATAAGTTTTAATTTTTTTGACACTCAAATATGCATGTAGATAAACTAATATTACTTTCAAACTTACTACAGTAAGTAAAAACCAAAACTAGATTCAGTGCAACCAGTGAAATGACTCACTTAAACAATGATAAAAGCTAGTGTTTATCAAACATAAATTGTGGAAACAGTTCAGAAGGAGTTAAGACATACTGGTCAGCTAAAAAAAAAAGTCGCCTGCAATACTTTGAGACAATGATTTTATAGTCTTTCTTTTGATAATAACAAATAAACCAAGCACCACTTGTCCAAAATGTCAATGATCTCACAATTATCCACAACCCCCTCCCCCACCACCACAACCTCCACCAGGGCAAGTGCGACGTGAAGCACGATATCCTGAACCATTTTCACCCATGAGTGGAAAGAAATCTGAAAGACAAGAGAGAAATATTTGAAGAACCACTAACTCTCTCAAAACTAATGCATGTGCATAGTTGAAAAAATTTCAGATTATGAAAAAAAAATATTAAAAAAATACTTAATTACACATCACGAGTTTGGCCATGCAACTAAATGAAGACAGTGTAGATGAAATGACTGTGTTAAAAGGATTTTTGCCAATGCAATGTAAAAAATAGAGCCACAGACTAAAAAATGCAACAAATGCAAAGTAACATCTGTGTCCTTGCAACCAAACACTGTGGCTGTAGGAATTGTGAAATGGATGAGCTTTCTAAATGAATTATCTTCCAATATTACTTACAAGTGAAGAAAAACTTTGGTACCTACACTTTTTTTTTTTAAATACTGGGGTCAAAGGGGGCAGGGGGGGTATGACCCCACCAATCTGCAACTTGGGCACGCCACTGATTGAGTATAGACTAATAGCTGAAACCAGTTGGCAGTAAGAGCCTTGCACATTACTGCCATCTTCAGGGAAACAGAAAACTTACCTGCTCCTCCCTATTTTAAAACTACTGTGAGAGGATGTATTAATGACCTTCTGCAGCAGTAGAGAGACCGGCACTTAGGAAGGAAGTTAGCAGAAAAGTTTCCTTCAGGTGCACAAATATCCAACAGTGAAGCTCACTCGGAGAAGCAATTGTAACAGGAACACACTAAAGGAAAACCACAACCTTTGCACAAGCCATGAAACAATTTTATGTTCAAAATAAAATAATATAAGAAAACACAATAAACTGAACAATTTAAATATCACCTGAGGTATAAGCATTAAAATAACAGCTTGAAAATTTACAAAACTTACAAATATTTAAGAACATTATACATTCAATCTTTACTATTGAACAAAGTAGGTACATACCTGGTTTCATCCCTGAAGTAGAGCTTTTCTGTGAACTGCTGGATGATGCCTGTCCACCTTCTGTAAGTCTTTGTTTTGATCTATATCCTTCTCCCATCTGTAGTTTCTCCCATTCTTCTATCTTTTCCTGCCTCTTCATTTCTTCTCTCTGTAACAGTAAAAAGTTATTATTCAATAATCAAGTTTCACGGAACTCGAGTCAAGTTGAACATAATATTTCTATGTATTTTTCTTTATCTTGAAAAATAAATTCAACCATGTTTGGTCCAACCCGATAGCTTTCCCATGCTAGCAATCACTTGACCTTCAATGAAGCCAGAAGGCAACAAAATTTAAAAAATGCAAAACTGTATTTTGAATTAAATGTGGCAATCTTTCATATCTGTGATGGAAATTCATGCAATTCTCAGAATTACAGGATGAAATTCCGGATCAGTAGACACCTTGAAAATAAGTATTTTTAATTGATGACTACAGCTTATCATCATCATTTTTACTTACAAAATCCACTAACTGTTCCAGGTCAGTGGATTTTTTTTTAAAAAATTGTTACTTAGCATCGCTTTTATGCCACATTTAACTAATTGTGATGATGACGATGAGTGATGATACTTCAGAAATTCTAACATTCAGTATTTGTAAATACAGAGAAACTAGTACTCACTTTTATCCGCGAAGTTGTTTTTTGTTTTTCGATTAATTTCAGTGGCCACTGCCACCATCCTCGTTAGAACTTGCTGTACTGTTGCTTGGCGTGCGTCTTTTGTTTGTACTTCTCTGGCTGCCACTAGGTGCGCTGTTGTTAACTGTGCATCTCGGTCTGTGTCGTCTGCTATTTCCAGGCGATAACTGTTGTAGTAGGGGAATCCAAGTGTGGTGCACTTGACCCCTATCGATGTTTAGCTCGTGCGGGAAGTGCATTATGGTGTGCGTTTCCTTGATTTTGGTGTCTACGAGCGTGCGGACAGTGTGTTAGACTTGAACCTTTGGAATTTTATGGCTATTGTATTTGATATGTTTAGCAAGACCAGTAGTGGTTGGGCTTTTTTCGCATCTGCTAGGTGCAGTTGGATTCTTTCATTGACAGATCTGATGGACCTGCCGATGTAATGTGCCTTGCATTCACACTCTGCATCGTATACACCTGGGTTATCAAGGAGGAAAAGGAAGTACCGTTTGTGTTTGTTCAGTTTATCAGCTATTTTGGAATTGGGTTTGTGCGCTACTTTGATGCCATATGGGAGAAGGGCTTCGGATATGCGGTTGGAAGTGGTGTGATGGTAGGGGAAGGCAAACGATTTATATTGGCCGCTAGAGGTTGATTGTGGCTGGGTTGCTTGTGGATGGGTTGATTGTGGTTGGTTAGGGTGTCTGACCTGTATTTCCGCTTTACTGCACCAAGTGGAAAGTTGTGCTTCAGTGTAGACATGTTTCAGGGCTATTTCAGTGATGGTGGCTATCTCCTCTCGTAGATCCTCTTCTCTGCAACAGTAGGAGAAGATTCTTCGATAAAAGTACAGCCACACATTGGCTTTTTGCTTGGGGATGTAGCTAGAGAGAGCATGTATGTACTGGTTGCCTGCATCCGGTTTTCTGTAGATAGTGGTTGTGAATTTGTTAAGTGCATGGCTGATGGTGATGTCCAGGAAGTTGATTTTACCATGTTTTTCTTGTTCTACGGTGAAGTTGAGCCTGGGGTGGATGCTATTTAGTTTGTTCACTAGAAAGTTGAGTTCTTCTGTCTTTTTGTATATGACTATTGTGTAGTCCGCGTACCTTCCATATCGGATGTATTGTAGTTCTGGAGTGTGGAGTATCTCTTTTTCAGCCAGGTGCATGATGATGTTGGCTAAGGAGCTGATAGCGGATTGCCCATTGCAAGGCCCTCGGATTGATTGTAGAATTTATCCTCATTGTAGAATTTATCCTCAAACTGAAAGTAATTGTGTTTTAGACAAACTTCCAATAGCCTGGTTATCTCTTGTACCTCTAGAGCAGGGATTCTGTTTGTTGTCAGCCATCTTTCAACTGAACGCAGCGCTAGGTCTATGGGGATTGAACTGTACATATCTACACTGTCAATGCTGGCTAATTTTGCACTGTCAGCTTGCACTATTGAAGTCATCAGATTTTTAGCATTGGCACTGTTGTGGAACACATATGTTAACACATGAAACATCGATAGCAGGCAAGCGCACCACACTTGGATTCCCGTACTACAACAGTTATCGCCCGGGAATAGCAGACGACAGAGACCGAGACACACAGTTAACAACAGCGCACCTAGCGGCAGCCAGAGAACTACAAACAAAAGACGCACGCCAAGCAACAGTACAGCAAGTTCCAACGAGGATGGTGGCAGTGGCCACTGAAATTAATCGAAAAAGAAAAAACAACTTCGCGGATAAAAGTGAGTACTAGTTTCTCCGCATTTATATACTACCGCGTCTCTCTTTTCCCAATTATGAATTCAGTATTTCATTACCAAATCGCTTGATGAAAAATTGCTTACAAGAATTATCAAGTATGTCCACAAATTCAATACATATATGTCATTGAGGTGGACTAAAACATATTTAACTTTAATACTTGTAGGATGTGCTTACCTCTTTTACTTTCTCCGCATGCATCTGAGCTTTGGCATCGTAGTGTTGTTGTAACCTAAGCCTGGCCTGTTCCATGGCTTCCTGCCGAGATCTGTACAAATCAGGATCTGAAAAATTATAAATGTGCATTTATTTCTTTATTTTCACATTAAGCAAAGGAATTTATTTAGGCTCAAAAAGTATCTGACTGTGCCACAACCACATTTAAATTTTTTCTTGTATGTACGCATTGCTTTACATTGTAGAATTATTTCTCTCTTGCTGTATGCAGTTGTTATAATTCACATTGAATTGATTGATTGATTTGGTTCATTTTACTTTAATTTCCTGTCAGTTTTCGCTAATCACAAAGAAGAGAATGGGTGATGAAATTCACGAAGGGACACTCATGTGCAGGCCGGGAGTAGAACCAGGAAATCCTGGCATCGTAGGTATATGCCATATACCCTCCGGTTAACCTTAGCGTATACCTTTTGCTACAATATGTATACTTTCTACTTTCGTGTTGTTTATACTTATGAATGTAATATGCCCATTACTCCAGTAAGCTTACAATCCTCAAGTGACACATGTTGCATGCTGTCGCTTTGGTGTGAAATCTCCCCACCTAATGTTCTATCTTTTCCTGAAACAATTGACGGCAGACTACAAAGGTTCTTATCATTAACTGTAGCTTATAAATTACTGCTGTAGCCTCTACATTTAAATGCAATCATTAAAATATTTGTTCACATCTTTTTGATTTAAAAATGCCTTCTCCATACCAATTATGGGTATTATCCTCAGTATTCTACGATGAAAGACATTTGTTGTAGAAGTTAAATGATTTCATCCACATATTTAATGGAAACATCAAAGTTTAACAAAACTTTGCATGTACCCTGTGAAAATTTTGGGACCACAGCACTGGTCATAGCATGCTGTCCTAACCACTCCACCATGGAGATCAGCGAAATTCACATTTAAAATCGCAGATACAACATACAAAGTATGGCTCACTTCCAGTATTCTCAATACATTCCTTATTTTCCTGTGCAACTTGTGAAAATTATTACACAAATGAAGGGCCAGGGGGAAAAACGATGAATGTTCATTCGAGATGATTTGCCAGGAAATGAAAAACAAAGTATTTATTTTCATAAGTATGTTAATATATGCCAAAATAATAATGAGTTTTTCAGGCACTTCTCATTGTTTCCCAACCAAGGCCGTTCTCATTCTTATAGTACAGCTTCTGAACTATCAGATGGCGCTGCAATCTCAAAATGGGCGAAAAATCGACATTCATCGTTTTTCCCCCTGGGTCTTCAAATGGAAACACCATATACTGGCAATGTTTCACTTTAATAAAAAATAAAAGAACTCATGTTAGTAATTGTTGTAAGGATGCATGAAAAAAAAATGGGTACAAATATTTAAGGATTTTTCGAAGTTTCATACGAGCAAGATGAAGTGTTGTGAAATTGTAGAAATGATTGTTACAGTAAATTTGAACCTTGGTGAAAATAATTGCAACTGTTCGGAGGTCAAAAAAATACAATTTATCAACAAAAAAAGACGTAAAAAGTAATTTACTCAAGCATCTGCATTTCCCAACGACAAGGCATTTTTCATTCATAGAAGAAAGAGAAATTATAGCGGAATAGTGGAAATTATTGTGATAGTAAATTTGAAGATCTCTGAAAGTAGTTAGCACTGTTTGCAGTTCCGAAAATTCCTATTTATCAGCAAAAAGAAGATGTAAAAGGTACCCTATACAAATATGCCTTCCCATCGACAAGGCATTCCACAGACATGAGGCTTGAAGGGGTGTCTGGCTCGTTGAGATGTTGACAGCATTTAGGAAAATTATTGTAATGCGAAGGGCCCTAAACCTGGGCTTTCTAACCATGAAAGCATTTAGAGACATTATTTGAATAATAAAAACCCATAACCATACTTGCCTAACCTAACTACGAAACCTCTTTACACCACACACGTGACCTAAATTTGCAGCAGCAGTCCCTAACCAAGACCACAATAAATGAATGGCTGGTTGCAAAAGAAGAATCATGTAGAAGCATACAGAAGTCAAACATCATTCTCAAACAAACATGCAGTAAGTAATCACTAAGTATGTGTTATCAGACATCAATGGAAATCGAACCTTGTAAAAAATGGGTACCATGATGAAATCAGAATTAAACAATCAGAACTTGGGTCAAAAATTGGAAAACACCCCTAACAGATGGGTTTCCATTTTTCACCTTGTACTTTCTCCTGCTATTTTGCAATCAAATGGGTAGGTATTTATTTATTTGTGTTGCCATGTGATGTTGGTTTGGCTTTCCATACTCCATGTGTTTTTCTGCCAGTTACTAAGAATATGAAACCCTGCATGCTTTGTAAAATATATATTTCTAGAAACATATACAGTAACATGACTAACCTTTGTGGTGACGAGCTATTTCAGCATCTTCCTCCCTCTTTCTTTGCCACCTTGCTACTGAAGGTTCCAGCTTCTTCCATAAGAAAACTAACCCAATACTAAGAGCAAATATATACCAGCCGTTTTCTGCCAAAAACTGCAGAACTGAAATCAGCAAAAGTTAAAAATCAACATATGGGTATTGTAAAAATGTACACAAAATGATGAGATATGTTTATATTTTATGCCTGCTCATTTGGTAGGCTATGTATACATATAGTATTCGACACAATGCAAAAAATACCTGGAATAACTTACACACGTTTATCTTTTACTGTGCCAAAATCAGAAGCTACTATAACGTTACTTTGCAAAATACAGTATCGCAAGAGTATCTAGTTACCATTTATACACTCTGCAAAAATTTGTAAATCAATGTGGAATTGATGCAGGTAACCAATGAGAAGAGGCGGATCAGTTTAACGAAAAAAAGTCTTAATATGAAACTTCATATTTCGGTAAAACTTCAATAGCGTCCCAACGGATTTCTTCATTTTTACACAAGAAACTACTTACCGAAATGAGTTTCTGTAGCATTTAGAAGTTCTTGTTGATATTTTCTTTCATCGAGGAAAAACGATGTTGTCCGTATATGCTAAATTGAACGAAATGAGTGCTAATGGAACCTAACCTAAACTCGTAGGCATACCTCGTGCCCGTGATGGTTCGTGGGGCTAACGTCAATAGTTTTTGGGGATACCCGTGGATGGTTTTTGGGGCTAATATCAATGGTTTGTGGGGCTACCCGTGGATGGTTTTTGGGGCTAACGTTAATGGTCTAATAATTACTCTTTGTCAAAAATTGAACTTTTTTTCGTGAAAAAAGCAAAATAGCACCTTCAAAAATCTTTCGCAATGCAGAATAGGTAAGTACGAATGTTAAAAATGACGAAATAAACGAGTGAGAGATGTTGGGACGATATCGAAGTTTTGTCCATATTTCAAGTGCAAATATCCAAAACCAATGAGTGTGTTGGAAATGTAAACTTTGCAAATATTCTCACCAGCACAAGAAATGTCAATATTCTATTTATTCTAAATCATGATTATAATAATTTGTGTAAAAAGCAACCTTGATATGTCAGGAAGTGATACGTGCGATGTAAATTTCAAATAGGCATTCATTTAAAAACATGATATATTTTTTAACTTACCTGTTTCAGTCAAACTGTCAGGAAACGAAGTTGTTTCCTCCTCCACTGGAGGATCAAATGCGTCCATAATTTATAATTCGTTGTTTTGTCCTCGTATATTATGTCCGTGGATACAGAGTCTGCTCAGGCTGACTCAGTAACTTCCGTATGCTGTTACCCAATACAATAGGGGAGGCACACCTAGAACATTCTAATGAAACACAAGCATGATTTAATTGGAATATTACATGAAGCTTTATTTCAGAGTTAATTAAATTTGAATTCTTTCTTTTTTCCCCGTGGTGTCAAAAATTTAGTTGGAATTGGAAAAAAGCAGTCAGCTGTTTGGCGCCATAGACTATACAAATTATAGAGATGCACCAGTCATTGAGAAAGCCACCATGTTGTGTGCATGTGCAGGTAGCAAAGTTGAAAGATGCGTGCTCCCAAATTGTCCACCCCCAAAATTATATTCAATCAATTTCTTTAGAGCAATATGAAGCTCAATAAATGAAACGAAATCCAGAACAAGATAAAGGATACCTTCACGAACACAACCAGTGCAAGTCTATCGCGTGTAAAAATATAGAATACAGAAGAAAGACAAATGAAAGATAATGATGGACAATTTGCACCCGAAACACTTTGAACTTGGCTCCGGCCGAAATGGAGTCCATGGAGTCCAATAGTGTGACGTCACAGCAGACGACGCGCTGGGACTGAGTCCTCCCAACGAGATAACTTGTTTTCTTGGTATTCAACTCAATGCTATTTTCCTTCGGAAGGGGTAACTTTAATTATTGTGACAGCAGTTATGAAACAAAATTATGGTGCGTATCGTACATCATTGAAAAGATGAGATTTCGGAGAATACGTCTATATATAACATATACCTTACAGATGAGAATGTAAAGAATAAATGGAGTAGGAAATCGAGTGAAGCGAATGCTCGAAAAGAAATCTCGGCCAATGGGCGTCGTCGGTTCAATCGCCTCAGGCAGCTGGTTTCCCATCATCCATAGCGGCAGCGTGGCCGACTTGAGATCGGGTGATCCTCGGCTGTGCTCGGAACTGGAATGTTTTGAAAATGAATCATTTTCTTACTCCGGTTATTCTTTACCTTATCCTCTTTAAGCTATGTGTGATATATAGTCGAATTCTCCGAAATCTCATATTTTCATTGATGTACGATACGCACCATAATTTTGTTTCATAACAGCTGTCACAATAATTAAATCTACCCCTTCCGAAGGAAAATAGCATTGAATTGGATAGGAAGAAAACGCCACAGGAAAATCTCTCGTTGTGAAGACTTAATCCCAGCGCGTCCTCTGCTGTGACGTGACACTATTGGACTCCATTTATTTCAACAAAATGTTCTACTTGGAGGGAATTTTATTTTTTTGCTACTGCATAGTTTTATAACACTGGTATCAAAAATAAATACTTTTTTAATTGGCATATAGACTCAGGGGTGCCCACAGGGGGGGGGGGATTATGGCGCAAGTTGCGCCAACGAGATTTTTTGGGGGGATTTTCTTCTTTCAAATAATATAAAATTCAACATTTATATCTTATTCCAAAGTAGTACGAGGGAGAATCAAATAAAAACCTCAAAAGTGCCAATAAAAATCTTTTTTTTCTTTCTAGTTGTTTGGAAATTTGCAGACACAGTCCTTGACGTCTTTACGAGCTGGTAGTACGAAGCAGTGTCGGTAGGTGGTGTTGGATGTGAGTAACAGCTGCGAGTTGTGACAGAGGAGTCCATAGCCGCAGCAGATCGTCTTATTCAGGAAAACCGGGGTGCCACCCTGGCTGAAATGGCTTCCTTGCTGAATATGAGCTTCGGTTCAGTACAACACATAGTACGTGACGAACTCCGCTACAGAAAACTGTCCGCCAGGTGGGTTCCTCGACAGCTGACGCAGGAACTGAAAGTCCGTCGGGTTGACGCATGTCAAGAGTTGCTGAGGCGTTTTGAAGAGGAGGGTGAGGATTTTTTAGCTCACTTTGTCACCGGGGATGAAAGTTGGGTGCACCATTTTCAACCGGAGACGAAACGTGCAAGCAAAGAATGGCGACATTCGTCTTCGCCGAAACCAAAGAAGTTTCGCAGCCAGCCCTCTGCAGGGAAAGTCATGTTGACTTTATTCTTGGATAAGAAAGGTCCTATTCTGGAACACTACATGCCCCCACGTACGACAGTGACTAGTGCAACCTACACCGACCTTCTCAAGAACCATATGAGGCCAGCGATTCGCATAAAGCGAAGGGGATTGCTGAGTGCAGGGGTTTTGCTTCAACATGATAACGCCCGTCCACATTCTGCTCGTGCAACCATGAAAATCATCGATGACCTACGCTTCAAGTGCCTACCACATCCGCCATACTCACCAGATTTGGCACCATCTGATATCCACATGTTTGGTCCATTAAAGGAGCACCTTGGAGGGCAGAGATTCAAGTCTGATGAAGACGTCCAATCGGCGGTACACGAGTGGCTACACAGTCAACCGAAAGAAATTTTCTCACACGGTATCGAAGCACTACCTCTCCGATGGCGTAAGTGCATTGAACTGGGAGGTGACTGTATAGAAAAATAATGTACAATCAAACATTATCCCTGCATTAAAATAGTGGGAAAAAATTAATTGCTGTTTTCATTTGATTCTCCCTCGTATATCTAAAGAATTTACACCTTAAATGCACCATATTTAATCCATTAGATGAAGAAAAGAAAGTGTTAAGGGTATTATCGAAGGTGGGGGGCGAGAGAGATATCCAACGATTACATATTAGGCTTTAATTGACATGTGGGTTCTTGGGGGAGGGGGATTCTGAATTAAATTTTGGGGGGGACAGTATCGAACTCTAGGTCTTAGATTATGGGAAGGATTGAGCATTAAATTGAGGGGGTATCCAATTCTTGTGTATTGCTATTGTCTTAGACTGTTGCGGAAATTCTGGTGTGGAGACTGTGAATTAATTTTTGGGGGGAGGCAATATCCACTCTTCAATATCAACAGTAAGTCTAAAATTAATTGAGTATTAAATTTAAAGGGGGAGATAGAAAGTTATTGATAAAGTGTTAAATCTTAGATTGTCAAGGGATTTCTGTAGTGAAGAGAGAGTTCGAATATTAAATTTTGGAGACTATATTTAGCGATATGGTATCCACACGTTTTCGACCCCGAACGTGCCAAAGGAGAAGCTGGAAAAGACTAAGAAAGTATTGACATCCTATTCAATTAATATTCTTGAAAACCCGCAAAGAAATGGATGTAAAAATTTTCTTGCTCGCTTCGCTCACAATAATGTATTGCTAGGATGCGTGTTTGGCGCTTTAATGAGGTGAGTGTCAAGTTTCTATACTATAGCTGCATTACAAGACAAGCAATATTCTCGATTATGATAAACGATTTTAGGGGAACGGCGAAAAATAGTCTCGGAATACACCCTGGTCGTAAACAAGCTCCCGCCACCCTGACATTGCTGTCAGCTTCCCTCTGAAGTTCGATAAAACTACTTTGTGAAATGTGTTTAATACCGAGTGAAAATGTAGACAGTAGATACTACATGTATTTTGCTCATAAACTTGAAGGCTAAATTTACAGAATAAAAAGAACAGCTACAACATTCCTTCATCTGATTTACAGAAAGGCTAATCGGGACTGGACCCACAGTTTAAAGTGGGGTTCAAATCACAATGTGCCTTCACCGGTAATCGAACCACTGTACCATCGGGGAGTCCCCTCATAGAACGAAGTTTCCTTCTAGGACGATTATACAGAACTTAGTGCATTACCTTCATTTGAAATCTATTCTATATCAGTCTCAGTATTTCGTTATTACAATCCAAGGAATAGTATTCTCCTTAAATAAGAAATAAAGAAATAAAAAAAACCATTGGAAATAATCTTCAAACGGACGTAAAACAATCGAATCCAACCACCTGCAGATTGCCTGAGGGAAAGAACAAGAATTTTCTCAACAAAGACATATCCGAAATTTCCATAACATTCTAATAATTTCGCAACCCGTGGTAAAATCTTGTCGTGGTTCCCTGTAAACACTAAAATCACCAAATTACTTGGCCTCCCCCATGGCGCAGTGGTAGCGTCATTGCCTTGTAATCAAGGGGTTCCGGGTTCGATACCCGGTGGAGGCACAAGTGGTTCGGATCCCACTTTAAACTGTAGGTCCAGTCCCGATTAGCCTTACTGTGCACAAAGTGGACTTAAAACAGCAACTCAAACCAAATTACTTATTTCCATATTTCCCATATTTTCTCCTCCTCTTTAGCTCTCAGCTGTTCGGAGTGGGATAATGCAAGATTATTTGTCCCTAATTATCTCCTTCTCTTAGTCTTGCTTATAACTTGGACTCCTTAATAACTTTCCCAACAACTCCTTATCAATTTGTACTGCCATGTTTCCTACAATGCTTTTCCTACTTCCTAAAAACAATCACTTCTGTATACCCTTTGATGTAAAAATTAAATAATAAAAATAAACCATATCCGTCGGTCCGTGTATCTTTCCAACCTATAGAGCTGAGACTATTTTTACAAGATAAACCTCGGACGCAGACATTCCACGATCTTTTGGCCCCTCCTTCCACCTTCTCTACCTGCCCTTTTACTTGATGTTATTCAGAATTGTATTAGTATCTGGAGTACTATCGTAACATAAAGTTATTAACCTGGAATAATTTTCTTTAAAAAATGGGGAGTAACGCTGTGTTTCGAAAGAGTATAGGAAATAAGTTTAGGTATTCATTCATGCCCCTCTCTAGAATAGTCTTCTTATTTTGACTTAATACACGCTTATCAACGTTTCTAATTGAAATACTTTATTCCAAGCAAACAAGTATTTGCAACTGCTTAAAAATTTTGCTTTTATTTTTTCGAGACATTCGAGACGAGACGAGACTTTTCAAAAGCCGTCCCGTCCCGTCTCGTGTCTCGTCTCGAAAACGAGACGAGAAAGGCATGCCGTCTCGTCCCGTCTCGAATTTCAAAAGGCTTGTCCCGTCTCGAATGAGACGAGACACGAGACGAGACGGGACATGTCCCGTCCCGTGAGCAACACTAGCACAAAGTTTCGGAAGGGCAGAGATTCAGTGCAAGATGATCCAAAGACAATGTTGATCCCATTTTTTCATGCTAAAGGTTTGGTGCACCAAGAATATCTGCCTGAAGGACAAACCATAAACAAAAACCTTTATATTGAAGGTTGCGTCAAGCAATTCTGCGGCGCCGTCCTGATTTGGGGGCATCTGGGCAGTGGTTCTTATTGCACGACAATGCAAGACCATATACTGCTTTATCAGTCCAGGAATATCTGGCCAAATATCGTATCTCTGCTCTACCATATCCCCCATATTTACCCGACCAGTTACCGAGTGATTATTATTTGTCTCCCCGTGTGCAAACACCGCTGAAAGGGAAGCGTCATGAAGATATTGGTAGCAACCCAAACGGTTTTGTGACAGATGTGCTGAGAAGCATCTTGCATCTTAGATGAAGCTTTCCCTGCTTGCTTCCATGACCTCCAGAAACGGTGACAGCTGTCCGTAGATAGCCGAGGGGAGTATTTTGACAAAACCTAGGACCATTAGTTCCTAAGTTGAATAATAATATCCTAGTACTGGGGAAAAGCATCACTCCACGTTTCCCCCATTTTACGCACTGCTCCTCCACCCACCCCCCGCCCCCCCTCCGAGAAAAAAATCCTGCGGGTGGCCTTGAATAGGATATTCGTTCTGGGTCCTACCGACGGCGTAGTGCTAACGGTCCCAAGTGGAGGCTCACTGCCACAATTCTTTTTATTATACACCTTATCTAGATTAATTAGATGTAATAGAAATAGAACACCAATGCAGGGATGCAATTAAAACAAAAACAGATGTCCGATAACTTCAAATGTTCCAATAGTTTCTATATTTTTCACAAAATCACTCTTTTTACCTAAAATTGTACTTAGATTTCCGTGCAGCAAGGGAAATTTCCCTTCGTGTAGCAACATTGTCTCTGTGAAGCGCGGTACAGAAAGTAGGATAGCAGTTTTCTCCTGACAATGCTGTTTGCAGCGGTGGAATTGACCCCGCTCGCTTCGGCTCCCTCGCCACTTTATGCGCAGATAGGCTGATCGGGACTAGTCCTACAGATGAAAGTAGGATCCGAACCACAATGTGCGTCCACCGGGTATCGAACCCGGGGTCCTTCGACTTCAAGGTGACGACTTTGCCACTTCGCCATCAGGTAGTCCCTGGACAACTCGGTTGTAACACTAAAATCTGCATAAGAAATGTGGTACGTACCAGGTACGGTTTCTTTGACTATACTCACTCAACTATGTAGTCAGACGACTGATTGTTTGGTTTTACTTCCCTTTTCTCAGATGACGAAATTACTAACAGATAAGTATTGGACCTGGCTGAACCCCTACTATAACAAGAATTGATTCAAGTTTCGTAATTGGTTCCTTTTCCCCACATTTCCGGTGTATTATTGAAAAAAAGGTAGTGTTATGTTACTGGTTCCTTTATTCATAGGCAATCACTATTTCTGTGACAATTACCTTATGTCTACCTGCTAGCTCTTTTTTCATTTTTTTTTTTTTTTACGGAAGACGCTAAAGTGAGCTTAATTGTGAACTTACATTCTCATAAGCATGGGTGGAGGAATTTTTTTTAAAAAAAATAAGCAGTGAATAGTAGAGTATGCGGTATTTTTAGTGTAGTTGTTCATTAGGAATCTTTTTCAAATTTTCCTCTCCATTCGAAAAATTTCTTGGATATTTCAAAATATGAAACATTACATCAGCTTAGAATTCCTTCTAGTGCATTGACGTGAATTTTCATGTAGTTTTCTTTCATTGTTGTCTAGATATTATCAATAGTTTTGTGATTACATAAGGCTATCAAACTATTGATAATATCTAGACAACAATGAAAGAAAACTACGTGAAAATTCACGTCAATGCTCTAGAAGGAATTCTAAGTTGATGTAATGTTTCATATTTTGAAATATCCAAGAAATTTTTCGAATGGAGAGGAAAATTTGAAAAAAATCGCCCATTTGCATGCTAAAGGTCCAGCCGAGCCTTAACGAGCCACTGACGCGCGGTGCATCGGGCGAGTGGTCCTGCTGTACCACAAAGTGCTGCCTGTGAAATTCACAAGACTATCCTCAAGAATTAGGGGGGAGGCAAGATATAAATAGATGTGAAGCAGTGGTATAGTGCTGGTCCCCAAAGAAACCTCACTTTACTTCAAAGAAAGTTCCGAAAGATCAGTTTTCCCCCTAAGAACAACATGTCAGATCCACGTGGACTGCAATAAATCGTCCCCTGAAACCTTTCCCACCAATAGCGTCCCTCCAAGAAATGACAGCTCTCATCAAGTCCACGTGGACTAAATGAGATGTTGCTAATTCAGTTTCTTTAGAGATTTCTAAACGCGAGGTTGCGGTTCTCTATCTTTGCTAGGTTGTGTTATTGTGTTTTGCTATTTTTTCATGCAATATGAAGACCTTGGGAGTAAAACGTCACAGTGAATGAATGGATGTCAGTAGTTGGTATCTGAGATAAGGCCGGTCGCTATTTAATATTCGCAATTCATTTGCACGTACTTATAACTAATTTGCACGTACTTAGAACTAATTTGCACGGGTTTTAATTTATTTGCATGTACTTAGAATACTTTACATTTATGTATTTGCATGTTTATAACTTTTTATGAATATATATTTATTTATTTTATGAAAAGGTAATTAGAGGTACTAAACGCTATGCATATGTTTTTATATTCATTACTGCAAAGTATGTAATGTATGATTCGATAATATTAATGTTTATAATATTGAAAATAAGATTTCTATGGTTTATGAACCGCTATGAACGCTGATAATGGTACGAAAGAAGACGGTCCCGGTACTCGAACCCGCGATATGTAATGTTATTAATTAGTACTATGTAATAATGTATGTTATTATTGTATGAAAGACGATGGTTTCTCACGCCAGACAGAATACTGTCTCCGAATCTCGACTCGGCGGTGAAGGTAGACAGAGAGAATGAATTAATATTCCGCGCAGGTAGAGGAGAAAGGAATTTGGGGGAAGCGCGTTCAAGGTCAAATGACGTCAGAACGTCAGAACAAAGGAAGAACCTGATTGACCAATCAGAGAACGCGTCGGTAGGTTTTCAGAACCGGTTTTTTCAAGGTTAACCAGTACGCAAGAACAGGGGAAAGCTATGCAATACTGTAGGGCAGGGGAGGTATTGAACCAGACAACAAAGGATGTCTGAGAATGCGCAGCAAGGGTCAAATCTCTGAAGCTATGCGGTTTCCGCCGCCAATTAATATTCCGCTCAGGGTTGCCCCAAGGCACAGGACGCTTTAGCGCAGGGTTTTTTTTATCTGTACTATGAAGAAGGGAGAGCTATTAGGGACGGGGCCTACAGTTTTCACCATTTGCTTTTATCACGGGGTAACGAACCTAGGACCCTTTGATTATTGATTTAGGTAGTAAATGTATGTTACTGTCTGCTATTTAACTTAATTTTGAGTTTATTTTTTACCAAACTTTGACTTTATGTCAAACATTTTCACAGCTTATCCTTATTTTTACAAAAATAACACTATTTGTACTATTCAGGCAACATTTTTTATTAAATTTTGGACTCGCAAAGATATTTTTACAACTTTTTAACTTATTATTTTACAATTTTATGTTAACTTTTTACCAAAATAACACTATTTGTACTATTCAGGCAACATTTTTTATTAAATTTTGTATTTACAAAGAGATTTTTTCAACTTTTAATTTATTATTTACAAGTTTATGCCTATTTTTTTTACTCAAATAACACAATTCTATCTGTTCAGGAAAGACTTTTAGTTACATTTTCGACACACAAAGTGTGTGTTCTCAACTTCTATCTGTTTATTTCACAAGTTTAGGCTTATTATTACCAAAATAACACAATTCAATCTGTTCAGGAAAGACTTTTAGTTATATTTTCGACACACAGAGTGTGTGATCTCAATTTGTATCTGTTTATTTCACAAGTTTAGGCTTATTATTACCAAAATAACACAATTCAATCTGTTCAGGAAAGACTTTTAGTCGCATTTTCGACACACAGAGTGTGTGATCTCAATTTTTATCTGTTTATTTCACAAGTTTAGGCTTATTATTACCAAAATAATACAATTCAATCTGTTCAGGAAAGACTTTTAGTCGCATTTTCGACACACAGAGTGTGTGATCTCAACTTCTATCTGTTTATTTCACAAGTTTAGGCTTATTATTACCAAAATAATACAAGGATTTGTTATTATATTTTGGATGCACAAAGAGAGGTTTTCAACTTTTTTATTCAATCTGTTCAGGAAAGACTTTTAGTCGCATTTTCGACACACAAAGTGTGTGTTCTCAACTTCTATCTGTTTATTTCACAAGTTTAGGCTTATTATTACTCAAATAACACAATTCTATCTGTTCAGGAAATACTTTTAGTTATATTTTCGACACACAAAGTGTGAGTTTTCAATTTGTATCTGTTTATTTCACAAGTTTAGCCTAATATTTACTCAAATGACACTATTTATATTATTCAGGCACCATTTTTATTACATTTTGGACTCTCGAAGACACACACACACACACACACACACACACACACACACACAGAGAGAGAGAGAGAGAGAGAGAGAGAGAGATTTTTTCCAAGTTTACAGGATTATTCTCTAGTTTACTCAAATAACACAATTTAATCCAGTCAGGAAGGATTTGTTATTATATTTTGGATGCACAAAGAGAGGTTTTCAACTTTTTTATTGATTTTTTGCAGGGTATGTATTAATTTTTATTTATTTTGTTTTGTATCATATATACATTTACAAATTTTTAAGTTAGAGTTTAGTATTTTTTTTTTTTCAAAAACACTAAAAAAAAGTATTTTTAGCTAAAATGTAAGCCACAGAATATATTATTATTATTATTAGGGTTTACTGATTTCCACTATGCTATTTTTGGTTCTGTATTTCTATATGTATTTATTTAGGGCAGGTTACGCCTGCCACGTAGGAAAGTTTGTTTATTTTAGAGTTTGCTGAGTATTTTGTTACTGCTATACTAGGTAAAAGTTTTCTAAATATACCAGATAGAGCTCTATATACTTTTGTTTTTGCTATTTTGGAGATGATGTGATCAGCACCACTCTCCATCTGCTTTTTATTTTATGTACCGCGGTGGCTCAGTCGGTAACGCGTCTGACTACCATGCTCAAGGTCCCGGGTTCGATCCCCGGCCGGTTCAAATCCGGGAACTTTTCTAACGTTGGAAGCGGCCCCGGCGCCTACCCAGCGTCGAATAACATGGGTACCTGGGGGAAACCCTGGGGGGTAAAGGCGGTCAGGGGCGTGATGATGATCACATCACCCCCACTCATGACCCGATCAAGAAAGTGTGGGGCGTTACCCCCACACCCCCTATACGCCTTCATGGCGTGGTGCTAAGCACAGGGGAAGACTTTACCTTTTTTTTACCCAATATTATTTTGAGGCTTAGTGAATTCTAGAGCCTATTTATGCAGGAGAGAGGACTTGAAAACAGACAAAAATACTCAGAACCAACTATTTGTCAGAGTATTTTAAAGGATATTTTATACTTATTATGTGCCACTAGAATATCAAAGCTTGCTTAATTTTTATGTCTGTAACGCATTTATTGTATTTCTAGCTAAGGCTTACTGGATAAAGTACACGAAATGTTTAGCATTTCAACTATTTGCTTTTATACGAGGGCAATTTTTTAGTGTAACGAAAATTATGATGTGTCTATAAAGACTGAAATCCCTTTACCGATGGGTCCATAACTGGACGCTTACCAACATTGTTTCTTTTTTAAATATAACCATTTATCAATATATTGACAATTCACAGGACAAGACGAAGTTCAAAGACAACTGACTATATGGACCATAGGTTCACTTGCTAAACTTTTTTCTATGCTAGAAGAATAATTTAGCCTTATAGCCTTTTTCAAGGTATTTTTGAAGTATTACTGGTTTTTTGGGTGCATCAACACTTGGGTTATTTCCATTTGGTTTATTATACGAGGCTACAATCACTATTTGAACACTGAAATTCTATGATTGAAACTAAAAGCTCAGGCTGTAACTAGGGACTTAGTATGTATATCGATAATTTATAGGACAACACGAACTTTACAAAGGATTATAGGTGACGTAGGACCACACGCCAGAGGTTTGTTAATCTTCAAGAAGCATTTACAGCTAATATTACGAGGAAATGAGGTTGATTTTTTACTGTTTCACAAGAATGCTATTTTTTATACACCCAATATTTGCTTTTTCAAGTAACTACATGTACCAGAAGTACTTACAGGCCAACTCTAACTAGACTTCGATTTATATAAATGTGGCAAGAACTATATTTCTGAGGAAGTACGCAAAAGCAGATTACCCGATTAAAGTATCTGAAAAACAGATTTTTCTATGCAAGTATATTTTTATTGACTGGATTATTTAACAGATCAAACAGGAGGACTGCAAAATTCATTAAATGTAGTTCTATAGTATAGGTGGTTTCAGAGATATAAAAAGAACAAATATAAGATTTCGCTTTTTTTTGCTTCTGAGGCTAATCGCGACGCTAAGGGTAAATGGCGAGGAAATGTAACGGAGGACAAACAGTCCCAAAAGTTATGGGCTGCATGTAAATTAATACCACAGAGATATTACACTAGGTGTAGGTTCTACCACCAGAACTTTTCTATCATAATAATAATGGTTATGCTGTACTGTTAGCTAAAGATGCTGATATTTGAGAAACTTAAAACTTTACTCACGACTTACTGTTGCACAAGATCCGATGACAAAATTTAAAAATTGTAATCGGCCAGACAGGGATTCGAACCCTGGACAGATAGGTTAAAAGCCTAACGCTATACCAACTAAGCTCTCTGGCACAAGGTATTATTTTTTTGAAAAGTTAGTTATGTTAAGAAATATATTGAAACACTTGAGAACACTCTTGGTCTGGTTCGACAGAGAAGGAGACAACATTTCCAAATTTTTACAGACTGGGTGTATTTTTCCACTATAGAGGCCTTCACTATATGTAATTCGAAACGCTAAAGTTCAGCTAGCTTCCAAAATTGAGGTAAAGATTGTGTTTGGCGAGATTAACAAGTTACAATTATATCCAGTTACGGACAAATAAAGCTAAAACTCTCAGATTTACTGTACTAGGCACGTTTTAGTAACATTTTCTTCACTTTAGTACAAATACCAAAGAAATAGGTATATTTTATTTATAATTTGACAAAATGTACTAGTATTTAATTCACAAAGTTAGGTAAAAAACAGTATTTTAAAAAAATATTGTTACTGCCTTCAAATTTTATGTTATTTAGCCACTAACAACTGGTTTACACTGTTTGGCATCCTTTAAATAGGAAAAGAAGGAATTATTTGTTTAGTATTTTTACTACCTTATATTTATTTAAGAAAACAATTCTACAGTTGAACTTAATTTTTAACAAATTGTTACTAATTTATATATCAAAGTTATGTTATTTAGAGTGTATGAAGGCGTATAAAGTTAATATTTGTACTTATCAGTGCAACTAACAATTATATTTTACACACAAAAGATAATGTTTACAGTTAAATCACTTGAATCAGAGAATAATATTTTACAGTAATTGATTCATTCAGCACTAGTCAGTACCTTTATGCATCAGAAAGTTTTCTTAATTTTCTATTACGCATGCTATTTTGGGCTATTTTTAAAATGTATTTCTAAGGCAAACTGGTTTAATTTTCTGCTTATAATGGAAAGTTGACATAGTTTTCGCACAATGCATTGTACATTTGTTATATTCTCTACTTACAATCCAAATATTATGCTTATTTAATGTATAACTAACTAACTCTCTAGCCTTCTTAAACCCGAAGTTTCATGGCTGCAGCAACACATGCCTTTCATATGTCCATGTCCTGAGCAAGATCTATATACTCCTTTCCTTCCCTACCAATTTCCTTTAGGTCCATCTCTACATTATCCCTCCATCTTTGTTTTGGTCTTTCTATTGGTCTTTTACCATCAGGTTTCCCAACAAGAATCCTGTATACTTTTTTTTCCTTTCCCATTTGTACCACATGATCTACACACCTAAGTCTTCTTGATTTAATTATTCTAATAATATCTGGACATGAATACAAATTATGTACTTCTAAATTATGTAATCTTCTCCACGCATCTGCCTCCTCATCAGTTTTAGGCCCAAATATTTTCCTAAGGATTTTATTTTCAAATACTCTCAATTTATGTTCCTTTTTCAATGTAAGGGACCAAGTTTATTTACTGTATTTAACTTTTATTTTTGTAATTAACAAAAATTAAAAGCTTATACTGTAGTTATTATATTTTTTCTATCAGCTTATTTTGAAATTAATATTATTAGGTATAGTCTTTGATTTATAACTATATTGCTTTTTTATCAATTTATCTAAGAGTACACGCAGACAAACACATGTGTACACAATTTTATGTACATAGATACGCCTTTCTTTTCAATATTTTAGTATGAATATTGCACTTTAGCTATTCAAGCAAGGGTAGGAAAGGTAGGATTTCTGATAATTTGTTGCAGGATTTTGTTTTCCAAGTATAGATGAGAACTGAGCTGGGAGACTGTTTTGAACCTTTTCATTAGAGTTTGCATGTGAACTGTATGCAAATTGAGCACTATTGACTGTGCATGCTTCTAAGTTTTGCTGTTATTTTACATCAAGTCTGTGAGTCTGTAGACAGTTTTCCCTTTTCAAGTAGTTTTTATTGATTGTATTTGTATATGTTTTGGGGACTTAGCAGTTTTATGTTATGAGGCAGTTTGTTGTAGAATATTTTTACCGGATTGTTTTGAGATATTGAGTGTCTGCTGTTTTACTTGTAATTATTTTCCTTCTTGTGTTGTGTATTTGACTATATTTTGTCCAACTTCGTAGTATTTAGAATAATTGTTATTGACTTGTAGATGTAGGGAGTAATAAACCTTTGCAAGATGCCCTATACTTTAGTCTGAACATTATTCTTAGTGTTCACTTTTAAAGCCTTAGTATTCTGGTAGTATTATTAATGTAGAGGTAAATTAGGCTAAAATGTAGGCATTTTTCTGATAAATTATACTCACTTAGTTGTTTCAGCAGGTAGAAGTTGCATGATGGTTTACTGCTGATGATGTTAATTTGCTCTTCTTATGTACTACGTATGATGTAGCTTACTTGAGTAATTGGAATTTTCTACTGAAAAAAGGATTGCTTGTCCATTTTATTTCTATGTTGTTGAGTTTGTCCATAAGCAAGCCATGTTTTTACTCTATCCTATGCCTTGGAAGAATCTAGATATATTGTGTTTGCAGTTTTATGTTTCTCTAAGGTTTCAGCTATGTAGTTTTTTAAACTGTGCTATGGGTGTGACTATTGATTTCTCTTTCTGGGTGCCATGTTGGTTTCTGTGTATTCCTCTTGCTGCTTGAATTTGACTTAGGTTGTTTGCTTTTTCTTAGATCTTTATTTGTTCAGTATTTTTTATTTTAATTACTTTAATTTTACATTAACTAACATATTTTATTTTAACAACAAAATAATTTACTCTAGTATAAAAACTTCTACTAACAAAAATGTACTATTATAACTTTTAACTTTAGAAAATTGTATTTTTAAAACTTTAACTTTGAAAAATTGAGTTTTAACACACTTTGACTTTAACAATGTACTTTGAATTTTTTATGTAATAGAATATTAAAAAATAAAAAATACTGAACAAATAAACAAATAAAGATCTAAGAAAAAGCAAACAACCTAAGTCAAATTCAAGCAGCAAGAGGAATACACAGAAACCAACATGGCACCCAGAAAGAGAAATCAATAGTCACACCCATAGCACAGTTTAAAAAACTACATAGCTGAAACCTTAGAGAAACATAAAACTGCAAACACAATATATCTAGATTCTTCCAAGGCATAGGATAGAGTAAAAACATGGCTTGCTTATGGACAAACTCAACAACATAGAAATAAAATAGACAAGCAATCCTTTTTTCAGTAGAAAATACCAATTACTCAAGTAAGCTACATCATACGTAGTACATAAGAAGAGCAAATTAACATCATCAGCAGTAAACCATCATGCAACTTCTACCTGCTGAAACAACTAAGTGAGTATAATTTATCAGAAAAATGCCTACATTTTAGCCTAATTTACCTCTACATTAATAATACTACCAGAATACTAAGGCTTTAAAAGTGAACACTAAGAATAATGTTCAGACTAAAGTATAGGGCATCTTGCAAAGGTTTATTACTCCCTACATCTACAAGTCAATAACAATTATTCTAAATACTACGAAGTTGGACAAAATATAGTCAAATACACAACACAAGAAGGAAAATAATTACAAGTAAAACAGCAGACACTCAATATCTCAAAACAATCCGGTAAAAATATTCTACAACAAACTGCCTCATAACATAAAACTGCTCAGTCCCCAAAACATATACAAATACAATCAATAAAAACTACTTGAAAAGGGAAAACTGTCTACAGACTCACAGACTTGATGTAAAATAACAGCAAAACTTAGAAGCATGCACAGTCAATAGTGCTCAATTTGCATACAGTTCACATGCAAACTCTAATGAAAAGGTTCAAAACAGTCTCCCAGCTCAGTTCTCATCTATACTTGGAAAACAAAATCCTGCAACAAATTATCAGAAATCCTACCTTTCCTACCCTTGCTTGAATAGCTAAAGTGCAATATTCATACTAAAATATTGAAAAGAAAGGCGTATCTATGTACATAAAATTGTGTACACATGTGTTTGTCTGCGTGTACTCTTAGATAAATTGATAAAAAAGCAATATAGTTATAAATCAAAGACTATACCTAATAATATTAATTTCAAAATAAGCTGATAGAAAAAATATAATAACTACAGTATAAGCTTTTAATTTTTGTTAATTACAAAAATAAAAGTTAAATACAGTAAATAAACTTGGTCCCTTACATTGAAAAAGGAACATAAATTGAGAGTATTTGAAAATAAAATCCTTAGGAAAATATTTGGGCCTAAAACTGATGAGGAGGCAGATGCGTGGAGAAGATTACATAATTTAGAAGTACATAATTTGTATTCATGTCCAGATATTATTAGAATAATTAAATCAAGAAGACTTAGGTGTGTAGATCATGTGGTACAAATGGGAAAGGAAAAAAAAGTATACAGGATTCTTGTTGGGAAACCTGATGGTAAAAGACCAATAGAAAGACCAAAACAAAGATGGAGGGATAATGTAGAGATGGACCTAAAGGAAATTGGTAGGGAAGGAAAGGAGTATATAGATCTTGCTCAGGACATGGACATATGAAAGGCATGTGTTGCTGCAGCCATGAAACTTCGGGTTTAAGAAGGCTAGAGAGTTAGTTAGTTATACATTAAATAAGCATAATATTTGGATTGTAAGTAGAGAATATAACAAATGTACAATGCATTGTGCGAAAACTATGTCAACTTTCCATTATAAGCAGAAAATTAAACCAGTTTGCCTTAGAAATACATTTTAAAAATAGCCCAAAATAGCATGCGTAATAGAAAATTAAGAAAACTTTCTGATGCATAAAGGTACTGACTAGTGCTGAATGAATCAATTACTGTAAAATATTATTCTCTGATTCAAGTGATTTAACTGTAAACATTATCTTTTGTGTGTAAAATATAATTGTTAGTTGCACTGATAAGTACAAATATTAACTTTATACGCCTTCATACACTCTAAATAACATAACTTTGATATATAAATTAGTAACAATTTGTTAAAAATTAAGTTCAACTGTAGAATTGTTTTCTTAAATAAATATAAGGTAGTAAAAATACTAAACAAATAATTCCTTCTTTTCCTATTTAAAGGATGCCAAACAGTGTAAACCAGTTGTTAGTGGCTAAATAACATAAAATTTGAAGGCAGTAACAATATTTTTTTAAAATACTGTTTTTTACCTAACTTTGTGAATTAAATACTAGTACATTTTGTCAAATTATAAATAAAATATACCTATTTCTTTGGTATTTGTACTAAAGTGAAGAAAATGTTACTAAAACGTGCCTAGTACAGTAAATCTGAGAGTTTTAGCTTTATTTGTCCGTAACTGGATATAATTGTAACTTGTTAATCTCGCCAAACACAATCTTTACCTCAATTTTGGAAGCTAGCTGAACTTTAGCGTTTCGAATTACATATAGTGAAGGCCTCTATAGTGGAAAAATACACCCAGTCTGTAAAAATTTGGAAATGTTGTCTCCTTCTCTGTCGAACCAGACCAAGAGTGTTCTCAAGTGTTTCAATATATTTCTTAACATAACTAACTTTTCAAAAAAATAATACCTTGTGCCAGAGAGCTTAGTTGGTATAGCGTTAGGCTTTTAACCTATCTGTCCAGGGTTCGAATCCCTGTCTGGCCGATTACAATTTTTAAATTTTGTCATCGGATCTTGTGCAACAGTAAGTCGTGAGTAAAGTTTTAAGTTTCTCAAATATCAGCATCTTTAGCTAACAGTACAGCATAACCATTATTATTATGATAGAAAAGTTCTGGTGGTAGAACCTACACCTAGTGTAATATCTCTGTGGTATTAATTTACATGCAGCCCATAACTTTTGGGACTGTTTGTCCTCCGTTACATTTCCTCGCCATTTACCCTTAGCGTCGCGATTAGCCTCAGAAGCAAAAAAAAAGCGAAATCTTATATTTGTTCTTTTTATATCTCTGAAACCACCTATACTATAGAACTACATTTAATGAATTTTGCAGTCCTCCTGTTTGATCTGTTAAATAATCCAGTCAATAAAAATATACTTGCATAGAAAAATCTGTTTTTCAGATACTTTAATCGGGTAATCTGCTTTTGCGTACTTCCTCAGAAATATAGTTCTTGCCACATTTATATAAATCGAAGTCTAGTTAGAGTTGGCCTGTAAGTACTTCTGGTACATGTAGTTACTTGAAAAAGCAAATATTGGGTGTATAAAAAATAGCATTCTTGTGAAACAGTAAAAAATCAACCTCATTTCCTCGTAATATTAGCTGTAAATGCTTCTTGAAGATTAACAAACCTCTGGCGTGTGGTCCTACGTCACCTATAATCCTTTGTAAAGTTCGTGTTGTCCTATAAATTATCGATATACATACTAAGTCCCTAGTTACAGCCTGAGCTTTTAGTTTCAATCATAGAATTTCAGTGTTCAAATAGTGATTGTAGCCTCGTATAATAAACCAAATGGAAATAACCCAAGTGTTGATGCACCCAAAAAACCAGTAATACTTCAAAAATACCTTGAAAAAGGCTATAAGGCTAAATTATTCTTCTAGCATAGAAAAAAGTTTAGCAAGTGAACCTATGGTCCATATAGTCAGTTGTCTTTGAACTTCGTCTTGTCCTGTGAATTGTCAATATATTGATAAATGGTTATATTTAAAAAAGAAACAATGTTGGTAAGCGTCCAGTTATGGACCCATCGGTAAAGGGATTTCAGTCTTTATAGACACATCATAATTTTCGTTACACTAAAAAATTGCCCTCGTATAAAAGCAAATAGTTGAAATGCTAAACATTTCGTGTACTTTATCCAGTAAGCCTTAGCTAGAAATACAATAAATGCGTTACAGACATAAAAATTAAGCAAGCTTTGATATTCTAGTGGCACATAATAAGTATAAAATATCCTTTAAAATACTCTGACAAATAGTTGGTTCTGAGTATTTTTGTCTGTTTTCAAGTCCTCTCTCCTGCATAAATAGGCTCTAGAATTCACTAAGCCTCAAAATAATATTGGGTAAAAAAAAGGTAAAGTCTTCCCCTGTGCTTAGCACCACGCCATGAAGGCGTATAGGGGGTGTGGGGGTAACGCCCCACACTTTCTTGATCGGGTCATGAGTGGGGGTGATGTGATCAGCATCACGCCCCTGACCGCCTTTACCCCCCAGGGTTTCCCCCAGGTACCCATGTTATTCGACGCTGGGTAGGCGCCGGGGCCGCTTCCAACGTTAGAAAAGTTCCCGGATTTGAACCGGCCGGGGATCGAACCCGGGACCTTGAGCATGGTAGTCAGACGCGTTACCGACTGAGCCACCGCGGTACATAAAATAAAAAGCAGATGGAGAGTGGTGCTGATCACATCATCTCCAAAATAGCAAAAACAAAAGTATATAGAGCTCTATCTGGTATATTTAGAAAACTTTTACCTAGTATAGCAGTAACAAAATACTCAGCAAACTCTAAAATAAACAAACTTTCCTACGTGGCAGGCGTAACCTGCCCTAAATAAATACATATAGAAATACAGAACCAAAAATAGCATAGTGGAAATCAGTAAACCCTAATAATAATAATAATATATTCTGTGGCTTACATTTTAGCTAAAAATACTTTTTTTTAGTGTTTTTGAAAAAAAAAAAAATACTAAACTCTAACTTAAAAATTTGTAAATGTATATATGATACAAAACAAAATAAATAAAAATTAATACATACCCTGCAAAAAATCAATAAAAAAGTTGAAAACCTCTCTTTGTGCATCCAAAATATAATAACAAATCCTTCCTGACTGGATTAAATTGTGTTATTTGAGTAAACTAGAGAATAATCCTGTAAACTTGGAAAAAATCTCTCTCTCTCTCTCTCTCTCTCTCTCTCTCTGTGTGTGTGTGTGTGTGTGTGTGTGTGTGTGTGTGTCTTCGAGAGTCCAAAATGTAATAAAAATGGTGCCTGAATAATATAAATAGTGTCATTTGAGTAAATATTAGGCTAAACTTGTGAAATAAACAGATACAAATTGAAAACTCACACTTTGTGTGTCGAAAATATAACTAAAAGTATTTCCTGAACAGATAGAATTGTGTTATTTGAGTAATAATAAGCCTAAACTTGTGAAATAAACAGATAGAAGTTGAGAACACACACTTTGTGTGTCGAAAATGCGACTAAAAGTCTTTCCTGAACAGATTGAATAAAAAAGTTGAAAACCTCTCTTTGTGCATCCAAAATATAATAACAAATCCTTGTATTATTTTGGTAATAATAAGCCTAAACTTGTGAAATAAACAGATAGAAGTTGAGATCACACACTCTGTGTGTCGAAAATGCGACTAAAAGTCTTTCCTGAACAGATTGAATTGTATTATTTTGGTAATAATAAGCCTAAACTTGTGAAATAAACAGATAAAAATTGAGATCACACACTCTGTGTGTCGAAAATGCGACTAAAAGTCTTTCCTGAACAGATTGAATTGTGTTATTTTGGTAATAATAAGCCTAAACTTGTGAAATAAACAGATACAAATTGAGATCACACACGCTGTGTGTCGAAAATATAACTAAAAGTCTTTCCTGAACAGATTGAATTGTGTTATTTTGGTAATAATAAGCCTAAACTTGTGAAATAAACAGATAGAAGTTGAGAACACACACTTTGTGTGTCGAAAATGTAACTAAAAGTCTTTCCTGAACAGATAGAATTGTGTTATTTGAGTAAAAAAAATAGGCATAAACTTGTAAATAATAAATTAAAAGTTGAAAAAATCTCTTTGTAAATACAAAATTTAATAAAAAATGTTGCCTGAATAGTACAAATAGTGTTATTTTGGTAAAAAGTTAACATAAAATTGTAAAATAATAAGTTAAAAAGTTGTAAAAATATCTTTGCGAGTCCAAAATTTAATAAAAAATGTTGCCTGAATAGTACAAATAGTGTTATTTTTGTAAAAATAAGGATAAGCTGTGAAAATGTTTGACATAAAGTCAAAGTTTGGTAAAAAATAAACTCAAAATTAAGTTAAATAGCAGACAGTAACATACATTTACTACCTAAATCAATAATCAAAGGGTCCTAGGTTCGTTACCCCGTGATAAAAGCAAATGGTGAAAACTGTAGGCCCCGTCCCTAATAGCTCTCCCTTCTTCATAGTACAGATAAAAAAAACCCTGCGCTAAAGCGTCCTGTGCCTTGGGGCAACCCTGAGCGGAATATTAATTGGCGGCGGAAACCGCATAGCTTCAGAGATTTGACCCTTGCTGCGCATTCTCAGACATCCTTTGTTGTCTGGTTCAATACCTCCCCTGCCCTACAGTATTGCATAGCTTTCCCCTGTTCTTGCGTACTGGTTAACCTTGAAAAAACCGGTTCTGAAAACCTACCGACGCGTTCTCTGATTGGTCAATCAGGTTCTTCCTTTGTTCTGACGTTCTGACGTCATTTGACCTTGAACGCGCTTCCCCCAAATTCCTTTCTCCTCTACCTGCGCGGAATATTAATTCATTCTCTCTGTCTACCTTCACCGCCGAGTCGAGATTCGGAGACAGTATTCTGTCTGGCGTGAGAAACCATCGTCTTTCATACAATAATAACATACATTATTACATAGTACTAATTAATAACATTACATATCGCGGGTTCGAGTACCGGGACCGTCTTCTTTCGTACCATTATCAGCGTTCATAGCGGTTCATAAACCATAGAAATCTTATTTTCAATATTATAAACATTAATATTATCGAATCATACATTACATACTTTGCAGTAATGAATATAAAAACATATGCATAGCGTTTAGTACCTCTAATTACCTTTTCATAAAATAAATAAATATATATTCATAAAAAGTTATAAACATGCAAATACATAAATGTAAAGTATTCTAAGTACATGCAAATAAATTAAAACCCGTGCAAATTAGTTCTAAGTACGTGCAAATTAGTTATAAGTACGTGCAAATGAATTGCGAATATTAAATAGCGACCGGCCTTATCTCAGATACCAACTACTGATGTCTAAACACTGGAGGTAAAAGTGACAACAGCGCTTTGCCGAAAAACAGGTGGTGGCTCGAAACCAGATACGGGTCCGATCGGCTTCCTATGGGGTTCTGTCAAAGATGCCGAACTGGCGATACATTCAGGACTTGGGGTATAAGAGTAAGGAGGAAATTCCTCTCATTCCTTACCTAACATGTTTTTAAAATGTGGATGAAAATCAAGATGGAACAGGTGAATATTTCAAGGTATCTCTTAAGTATTTTTAAAGTGTCTGCCATTAAATATAATTACTCTTCTCAGTTGACGTGTTACTGGGATTTCTAATCTGTGTATCAAATCCTTTGTATGCATCTGCTTCCAAATCTCAAGACAGGAACCGTTTCGGCTGAAGTGATTTCGCATTGTCTCAAGAGATGGAGCCACAACCACAAGGCACGTTCATAAATATGGCTCCTGATTATAGGTCCGTGGGATTCTCCCACGTAATTATGCAGTTGGAATGTTGCTGATCGACTAAGGAGAGCAGGTAAGAAGTAGCTTACTCTATAATTTGATCAGGGCTTCTTTTGTTCTCTCGGGGAAGGAAACACAGTGAAATAGGTATTCGATGTGGACCATTTGCTTCCAGGTTAAAAGAATGGTGTATAATATCTATTACCCGCATAAACTTCTTTGCAGAGTCTTATATCCTAGTTCAAGTCTTAGAGATTGTTTCCTTAACTCTTTGGAGAAATAGAGACCGTATTTGGTCACCACTATCTCGTAAGTCATTGAAGAATTTATGTTTTTAGGTGAATAAGTGGGTTTCATGTGACGTCAGGATCTGCACAGCCGCCATGTTTGCGCCCAATTTTATCTGTCGTGAGCAAGGAAATATCCACCACGTTCGTTACATCTGCACCAACTGCACGTTTGTTTTAAATCATCAATGTCTCTGTTAGTATATCCCGCCCGCCCCTTGAATTCCGTATGCTTACAAGAACTGGCCTCCTCAATAATGGCTGCTCGATACCATAATACAACAGTTTGTGACGTAGGTTCTAAAAAATGTGCTTTTAGGCTCCCAAAATAGGTTCTAAAAACCCTAAAATAGGTTCGAAAAATCCTGAAATAGGTCCTAAAAATCTTAAGTTAGGCTCGAAAAATCCTGAAGTAGGTTTAAAAAAAATTAAAATAGCTCAACATTCCTGAACATGCTGATTAGGTATAGTCACCGGCAATGAAAATGGGACAGCTATATCCTGAAATACACACTATCTTGCACAACGTTATGTGACCCTACGGTGATGGCAGAACTTGGAAATTTGCTATTAAAATCCACTCTTCGGCGTATAGTTAGGCAACAATATTTCATCATGTTATCCACAGTCAAACTCCGCAATTTTGTCTATGAGGACATCTTATATGCTGAAAATAATATTTCAAGAAAAACATAGTCACTGGTGCAAACTTCAATGCTGATATGTTAGTTTGCAAGGGGTGATAGCCACAAAGCACCAAAGTGACGCGAAAGTGAGCAAGACTACACTACTTGCGCAGAGACTTGTTTTCGTTTGCTTGCTCCAGAGATTCCCGGGACAGAATTACAGTGACTGGTAGCGTGGGTGAGTGGGTAATGTTGTGATTCGTGGTGAAGAAATATTTGTTCGAGGAGATGAACAGCCGGCGTCTATCTGCGCTGTGTTCTTCAGTTATAAGTTACAAGGTTTGAAGTTAAAAGTTAATTTCAAAGAGTATGCCTCAAGCAGCCGCAGAAATTACTTTTTCAAGGTATAATAAATTAAAAGTGTACTAGAAACTGATTTTATGTTTGCTACTCTACTGTACAGGGAGGAACATAAGTCAGTTGTCACTAGCAATCGGTAGACTGTGTTTTGCCTAGCGTAGTGGAAGTCAGTTGTGAACCTGACTAGTGCGTATTACCCAGCATTCTTATATTGGGTAATATGCACTAGTCAAGTGCACAACTGACTTCCACTACGCTAGGCAAATCAAAGTCTAACGATTGCTAGTGACGACTGACTTATGGCCCACCCGGTATTTTATATTTTGTTTCATTAATAGATTCAGGTCCTTCTCCGATGACGTATTGGCAATTGCCTTGAAATCAAGGAGTTATTGGTTCGATTCCCTGCAGAGACACATGGTGGTTTGGATTCAACTTTAAACTGTATATCTAGTCCCAATTAGCATCTCTATGCACAAGTGGTCTTTAAACAAACGTCAACTAATATATTCTGGGTAAAACGAATTCTACCCAGGTCTTTTATTTCCTGTGTCACAACTAAACTCAATTCAGATTCGCTTTTAGTGAACTTCGGATCCCATTGTTACTGTTTGGGAGTCATTTTTACCGTTGGCAATGATGAAACGCATCAGCGCTTTTCTTTTGTCCGTTCGGTCCGCATAGCTGCTCGTGTTTCCAATCTCATCAGGTGCAATTAATTAAACAAATATCCTGGTGTTGCATATTAACGACCAAATTGGTACCCACAAGGGCAAGCGTTGCGAACCGTTGCTATAACGATGAGAGCTGTGTAGCATTTTAACTTCCACACCGCTCAAGTGGAGTTCAATTTGAAAGCACTCACCTTTGGGAAAGTTGCGACAGCTTCTGACTTATATTGCCTACCAAATGATTTTTCTACATCGTTGTATTAATTCTTTCCAGTGGAGGATTAACGAACTTCTCACGTGGGGAAAGGAGAGTTGACACTTTTTAAACTGTCGCCTATTTCTGATGAGTTATTGTTAGTTTTGAAGGTTTCAAGATTTCTTGAGCATCTTTTAAACTTCAAAAGCTGTGGAGGTGATCAACATTTACCCCTTTAAGATTGAGGGTTTAGGTCACACTAGCGACTTTCCTGATACAATGTGTGACCAGCACATCACCAGATCGTCAGTCAGTCGAACACAGGAGAACAAGAGATAAGCCGAAACTTGATCCACTACGACAATAGAGTTAGACATGAACATCAAAGAATAGATGGATCACAAATTTCGTGCTTAAAAGTCATCAGCAGGGAACGAATTGCAGAAGAAAAGTGTTTATTCTAATCAAAATATGGAATTAAATGTGGACTTACAATTGTGAAAAATGGTAATTTTCACCTAGCTAAATAAAATGCTTCGGCCTACGTGACATTAATTGTAATGCAAAATTGAAATGCATAACATGATTTTTTTTTATCAAAACAATGTTAGGCTGAGTTCCGATTAGCTTCTCCGTGCATAAAGTAGGCTTAAACGCAAACAAATACATGTTAGATAAAGTTTTAAAGTCCACTTTATGCACAGATAGGCTAATCGTCGGACTGCACCTACAGTTTAAAATGGATCCGAGTTACTGCGTATCTTCACCGGGGATCAAACCCAAGACTACTTGATTACCAGGCTACAGAGTTACTAGTTAACTTTAAGTGATAACGTTTTCACTCAGTAAATTATTTATATGGGTGGGGCTTCATAATAAAGAAAACTTGGTGTAAACATCTGTTACTGTTGCCATGCTATAAGCTCTCAATTTTTTTTTTGTGCGCGGCTTTTGAAACACACTGTACAAGAGATAACATGTAGCGTTCTGCCAAGCGGATGTGACGCAATTATTGTAGTACACAGCAGTGGCGGCTGGCCAAGTGCAACAAGTGCAGATGTTTTCACCTAATTTTCAAATTAATATTGACATTTTTCATTTGCTTGTTAAATGAAACTATTTCCCAGCAGAACGCACACGATAATACTCAATAATACGCCGCTCGGCGCTACGCACGTGAAGAGTTCGTCGTAGCATAAAACAACCCAAGAGCAAATGCCGCCAGGTTGCGGAAAACTTAGCCGGTTGTCATGGCAACGGTGACGTCACCTAGCGTTGGCCTTGAACCGGTGTCGCCTTCTACGTGAAGCAGTTCTCTCGTCGGAGAAAACATTGCATGCAGTGATTGTGGCAAAATCTTTGCGTTCTCGCGAGATCTTGTTCCGCGTGTGTGTTTCGCGTTACCTATCGTGTGTTGTGTTCATGTGTTGAGCTGTGGTTTCTACAATGAACCCAGTAAATGACTTAGTGTGTAATTTGTTGCAGACACCATTTTCCAGATGGACGGATGAAGACAAAAAAGACGTTTTAAATTGTGGGGGGCCCACTGACATTCTTCAAATATCAGTTAAGCGAGAGAACAAAAAGGCAGGGAAATCGTACAACATTAAATTTAAAAATTCCTGGTTTGTCGACTTTCCTTGGTTGTGTAGTAGTCGTTATTTGCAATCGTTGTTCTGCTGGCTTTGTTTACTGTTAGTAACAAATACAATGTGTGGAATAAAGAAGGGTATAACGATTTTGTCAATATAACGCGTTCTCTGCATAAGCGCAATGATTCGATGGAACATTCAAAGTGTAAATTACAATTCAAAGTTTTTGAAAAAAACAGGAATACCATAGCAGATGCCCTTCAATAAAATAGTAGGCTTTTAAATGTACGGTTCAATGAAAATGTAAGATTAAATAGGCTTTTCCTACAATTAATAGTTGACGCAACGCTATATTTATGTAAACAAGAACTTGCGTTCAGGGGTCACGACGAAAGCGTGTCTTCGCTTAATCGTGGGAATTTCAAGGAACTTGTTGCATTATTAATATCGAGAAGTTCGTTAGAAATACAGAACCATTACAAAACGAACTTCTTCACCTGTTATTTTAGGCACGAGCCGCTTCTGGTACACAGTCGTCCTGCCCCCCAAGAGTTGCTGTGCGATTAGCGACGGAAATTGTAATAACCGGGCCTGCAGAAGGAAGAGAATATTTTCCTTGTTCTCCTTCTGGAATAACAGTTGTCCGAGAAATGAACCATTTTTTTATCATACTTTGTACAGCACAGCATCGCGCATATCCTTCCATCAAACTTGACTGTAACGCATTACCTTTTATCAGAGACTGTGTAGGTGTCGCTTTACGCAGCAGTTACATGGTTTCGATTCGAGATACGACGTACAGGATGTATCGATCGGAAGTGTGCTCACGTCATTGGCAGTGTACGATTGGTTGGTTGCTTTAAATGACGTCACGTATAAGCACTATTAGGTTGGCCGCGATGGAAGTGTGATGGGCGCGGTGAAAAGGACATTACTGCGCATTTCAATGGACCTTGACTGCAAGCGACAAGGGCATGAAACGAGAAAAAAGCAAATCATTGCAGATATTGCATTCGCTTCGCCCTATACCTTTGCATTTCTGATCATTTTACGTTGCTTTTCTACCTCTCTTATCTCGTCGATGAGGCTTACGATGAACTGATGAAACAAAGAGGCAACTATCACAATTCCTCATCCATGGGCCTCACTGATAACGTTCGATACACGGTGGAGGCACACATACGTGGTTCGGGTCCCAATTTAAACAGTACGTCAGGTCCCGATTAGCCTTATTGTGCATAAAGTGGACTTAAAACACCAAATCAATCAATCAGTCCTCATATAGGGTTTAAACCTGAAATCTTACAGATGAATGCTAACCACTCCCGACAACCACTGCCGAGAAATTTTTTGGAATCGAACTTTTACCCTAAACAAGTATCTTACACGACAAATAACATATAAAGTTAGCTTGTAGGCCTATGTGACAAAACATTTTCATCTCGGAGTGCGTTGTTTGAAAAACATTTCGGGTAAAGGTAAATTTATTGACCAAATGACGATAAATTAGGCTGTTGGGGAAAATGATGGGGGACGTGGAGCGATAAATTTGGAGTATACGCTGGTCAAGTCGTCTGCTGGTCCCGCGCATGGGTGCGGCCATATTGGCAATAAACAACCGGTTGCTACGGTCGTTGCTAAGGTCGGTAACATGGCGTTGGCTATAGAGCGTTACTGAGGTTTTGGAAAGATGAGCCGAAAACAATGAAGGATGGAGGGTTAGCATGTAAGGAGAACCGCTTTCGTAGTTTCAGATACACAAGATAAGAAGGCGTCGTCAAAGTAAGGGTGAAAGCAAGCTTGAAGGAAAGAATTTGATGTTAAGGAAAGCGATATTTAGATGTCGCACGTGTTGTGACTAGCACTTCTTCGAAAATTTTGCAATAGCTTTGTGTCTGTGCGAAGAGATGTTTATTATCTTTCTTTCAGTGGCGGCAATTAGGGGGGCCGAGGGGGCAATTCCCCCCACTTTTGCCCCCGCACTATGTTAAATCTTAATATCTACAAAGGGAAATATACTGTCTTTGCCTCCCAGTTTTAACACCTTGCCCCCCCCCCCCCCCGGTTTTGGAATCCAATCGCCGCCACTGCTTTCTTTATATTTACGTGAACCAGATTAAATATTTTACATAACCAATATTCCTTTGTTACGAGCCTATTACGAGGACAAAAGGGTTGAACACAACATGTGCCCTTTCCTCTCTCCATCATTATCTTGTTATTATTTCAACTTATCACTTTATCATGTTCTTTTATGCAAAAATATTAGAATGAAAACAATTTGTTGTAATTAATAATGGGCTGCCAAGCTGAAAACACCTTCAGGTCGATCAGTAGGCTCCAGGCGCCAGGAATGTATCCAGTAGCGTAACTAACATGCTCTGCACCCTCCCTCCCCCGCGCGCAACTTTCAGTTGTGCGCCCATACTCGTCTAAAAATATACAAATATATTTCTTTTCTAAAATATTAATTCACGCCCACATTTATATTAGGTATATAAAAACATGAAAATGCATACATGTAATTTGAATCAATGTAAAAACTGATACGAAAGGTTAAGACAACAGAGAAGCTGTAAAAAATTATATATTATAATTATATATGAAAACAGACTGTTATTACAAAAATTACGATATTGTCAAATGATCATTACCATTCCTCTGCATTTTTTCATGGAAGCAAATTCTTGTTTGCTAGTTTTCGAGCTCGATCGCTCTCATTCCTGACATTGTGCTTCTCAAGGAATTTTTGATGAATTTTAGCTTGGAAAATCATTTCGTCGAGGAAGATTTTTTTTAAACTTCTCTTTTCCGTTTGGTAAAAATTGTAAGTAGGGTGAAAATTAGCGTTGCCAGTGTGTTCTCTTGCCTGTCGTCTACCCTTCGGCTACGTAAACCATTCAGCTAATGAAGTTTTGTTTTCTAATCTGGTAATCCACTTTCTACTTGTGATTAACATTTTCAGTTTCCAGTTAGGGGCATAAAATATAATATGTTCGGTTGAAAATATATTTTAACGCCGAAAGTGAACTATCGGTCTTTCTTACTGTAGTTTATCATTCTTACTGCGCCCCAAAGCTCGTGCGCCTCACCCGCGCACCGCGGGGGTGTTATTTACGCCACTGCATTTATCACATGTTCAATCTTTCGTTCAATAGTCCTTAATGTACACAGCGATATGCATAACTCGAAAAAGGGGTGAATTTCCAAGAAGCGGGAAGATAAGCTTCTAGGGGAGAGATTTCTATCGTATTATCTCAATTCCTCATAATCTATAATTGGGAGTAAAATATTTTCGGTTAGAAATCGCTTATTTACGAGTTACGATTATTCAGAATTTCTGGAAATTCAAGAACATAATATTAATATATTTTGGAAAGTGCCATTCGTTTAAAATGTAAATGCGAACCTATTTCCTGAAATAACAGACGTGATACACCTTGAGTTTACACATTTACTTTGGATGCAATAATAATAATAATAATACGGTGGAGGCACATAGTGGTTCGGATTACAATTTAAACTGTAGGTCCAGTCCCGATTAGCCTTACTGTGCATAAACTGGACTTAAAACACCAAATCAACCAATCAATAATAATAATAAACCATTGTTATCTTCATATGCATTTATTATTGTTGTTGATATTAGTAGTAGCAGTACTCGTCCCTTTTCATTAGTTTGCTGTTCCGGCTATTGACTGAAATCACTTTAGACACTCCCAATATTACTACTACTACTATTAAAATATGTCAATGGCCTGACTACCCCTACAAGAATTTCTTTCGACGTCTATGACTATGTATTACACATATGTATTCTTCCGATCGAGAAAATGCATTGTAGTTTTTGAATACCCATTAGTGCAAAGGCACGAAATATGCCTAATGTGCACAATTATTGTAATCATACGCATAGCAATAAGACATATCTGACCACAGACATGCGACTTACGTTAATTTACCCGTCAGCAAGCCTGTATAGCGGAAACCGAAGAAATCGTAAGTTGCCGGTCACTGCCATGGAGCGTGCCTGCTTTTGTTCTTCTATTGTTTCTTTAACTTGTCACCTGTAAGCAACCTGTATTTTATGTACGTATTCTTCTGAATCTGATCTTTACAATGGTGTAAGATACATATTACCATTTTCGTTGAAAAACCCTGTCACTAAGAACAAAAGGTATCCCTTGCGGTCCGCTTCCAATACTCACTGCATGGGGAAAGTACGGACAACGCGTTGTATATTGCCAGGTATACTGTTGCTATGGCAACAGCGCCGGAAGTGACGTTCACTAGACCAGCGTATTCCAACAAAATATTTTCGATCTCTCCCTTTCCGCCTCTCCATTCAGTTTTTCCAGGGAGTGACCAACGTTACCTGAATTGTAAGTTTGTCGAAATCGGAAGTTGTTTTGATAAATTTAAACAGATTTTAGATCAATTAAGGAATGAAACACATATCAAGTCAGATTTCATCTTGTTTAAACTTTTTACATAGTTTGCCAAAAATTTTTAATCGCCTGTACAATTCTAGTTTTCACAAGTGATTTTATCACTTTTTAGTTCAAGAGGTTAGTTTCTCTGATTTAGTACTTTTCAGAGTTTCTTGCATTTGAAGTTACTGGCATAAAACGTAGGGATGACAAAGACTGAGACGGGCTTGCAGAAACCGATGATGAAGTTTTGTGTAAATGAACTATGTATATTATTTAACGAGGCTCTGTCGTCTGAACTCACAGGCAGTATTATCCTATATGGGACTTTTCGCCCATATATGTCTGTGACTGTCCCATCGTCCATCTCATCTTATTCACCATTCACCCCCATTGTCGCTATTAGCCAAAAGTGGAAGGAAAGCGATGTAAAATAAACCAAATCAATCATCAAGGAACTATATCTTTTGAACCACAATGCTACAATCACTGGCGTACGCAGGATATTATTTCGGAGGGGTCTCAAATTGTAAAGTTGGATATTACATATCTACATTCTGGGGCCGGGGAGGGCGGGATACACAATAAAAGTTCATAATTACTAGTGTTGAGGCGATACTCTTACCGATGCTTGAAAATTGTAGTAACTGAAAATTGTTCAAAATATTGATTTAATATTTGTATGAAAGTCCAATTGTATGCATAAAGTTATGAGAGTTTTGCTTTAAAATATTCAATAATTACTGATACGCACCCACTTATTGTATCATTTTAACTGTTTAATATGTTTAATATGTTAATTGTCTATGATGACGTATTTTTTTTTGTTCAATTGGGTAGTCTGTTATGGTTATGGACTAACCTTAAAACATTTGATTGTGGGTTGGAGGTGAGAGATATTATGAGCACCTGTAAAGCTGTAAGTCCAATAAATCTTAGTTGAGTTGAGATATTATGAATGTTGCTGGATAATGGAAGTGATTTTGTAAATGTGAATGTGTTAATTTGTGTAGTCAAGGACAATTATGATCTTAATACAATTGTGTTTGTAATAAGGAGTTTAATTGCGAGTGCAAGTATAATATATTAACATTAACAGACATCTAAATATTTTTTTGTGTGCGAGAGTTAGTAAGGTTTACGCAGCCCTGGCCCATATCCATGGTAACGGTTGAAGTTTTCGCGTGCGATGACGTGTAACCGGCCAAGTGAATGAATCACTTCAATGTGAAGTCACGTGAAATGACAGAACGACATTGTTGCAGTATGCAGATATTAAACACCAGAACAAGAACAATGTCTAGATGATGATGTGTACTACAGGCTGTGGAAAGGAGATGCGATAGCCACTAACGCTGTCAAACGGTTGGGCGGGAACTTTACGTCACATACCATGACTGATTATGTCCTTTGCGATTAGTCCACTCAGAATTAGTTTACTAAATCTCATCTATTTACATTGTCGAGTTCATTATTTGTGTTCTTTTTGGTTTAGGTTCAACATCTTCTCCGAAGAGAAAATTATGCTCATTTCTTTGTTTTCCTTGACCCTGGATGTACAGGGTCAAGGGAGTCAGTAATGAGGTGTGTTATATACAGTGTACATACAACACTTGGAATTGTGGAGGAGTACCATAGAATCGAATTCGTAGTAGTTGTTGTGGTCGTATAGATATCGCAATACTACACTTCACTGAACTGTAACACTGATCAGAAACTTGCATATACACACAAATTTTAAAATTAAATACCACTCTGGCGGGCAAAACTATATAATATCCACATTGTACGAGGGGAGGGAGACGATAACAGGGAGGGTATGATACAGGAAATGGTATCTTGGCTCTGTGTAGTCTGTTAAAAAGGGCGTGTCTGTGTTTGTTCCTTAACGGGCAATGGAAGAATAGATAATTTGGTGCTTGTTTGATGACTCTGCAATCACAGGCAGGAGATACATAAAGTGATGTTTTTTGATTATATGAAAAAATGCTGGTGATATTTTTAAGGATTCTATAGAGCAGAAGTTAAAAATTTATTATACAAATTAGTAATAGTATTTTAAATATTTGTGGCAACGTATTCAATTCACTGAAGTATTCTTAAAAATGTATACTACTATGTAAGACCATTACAGACACAGTAATATTTATTTCATAGAAAGTATAAGCGATATTAAAAAAAAATACAATACTTCTGCAACTGAATTCTACAACGTACCTTATGGCCAAGTTACAAAGCAAAACTTAAACCATTAAGCTAAACTCCTACAGCTGATCAAAATCTAATTACGGCTTCGCAGTAACGCAACTTAGCTTTGAACAAAACTTCGCATATATTTTGTGCTTATAAAATACCGACACGAAAGTTGTCGTATTAATCATTTTACACATCGGTTTCTTGGTTTCTACTGCAGAAATTAAAGACTACACATCGAAAAGTGGAAAAAATGTGCCCTTGCATGTTAACATGAGACTGCAGTGGCGTGTCCAGGATTTTCGAAAGGGGGGGGTTACGTACACTACTTTTGGTAGTCATCCCTCATTTTGCCATCTTTTCCTACATTTGACGTTCTTTCTTTTTAGGAATACTGGGCCAAAAGGGGGGGGGGTTATAACCCCATCAACTCCTCCTTGGGCACGCCACTGCCTGTGAGAATGAAATATCACTTCATGCCAAGCTTGCGTGAAAGCAAAATTGAAAAGTATTACATTTCATGTTAGGCAGACTTTGATATATTCGCGGAAACATGTTGTGCACTCAAGAAAAATATACAAGTACATAGCCTAGTGTAAATATAGCGTACATAAATGCTCATTTGAACTTTTGTTTTCTGGTATGCACAGTATATTATGTTCAGTACTTGAAAGATGTATCTTGTGCTGAACTAAAATAAATAATAATAATAACAAGTGGTGTGCGGTATCTCGAAAAGTCGGGACCGGGATCGGAAAGAAAAATTCCGTCCCGATCCCGACTTCAGCAAATCACTTCCCTACTTTTCTGGATTCCGAGCAGTCGGGAAATACCGAATGGTCATTTTAAAACGGTATTAATTCTTGACGTTTTCTACATTGTAAGTGTCTGGAACTTATCGGAAATTGTCAGTTTTCTTTCCAGAAATGCAAAAACAATCACTTAAGGTGAAAATGACGTGTAGAATTTGAGATTTCCAAAGCCTCGGGAAATTTTCCGTCCCGAATGTCAGGATTTAAAAAATTCCCGTTCCCATCAATAATATTCTGTCCCGCATAACAATAAGTACCTATCGATATTTATTTTCAATTTGTCTGAAGCCACAAAATGTAAATGGGTGGAAATGCTCATTTGTGTACTCGATTTCGTGTGTTAGTTTCTGGTATGGTTTCCTATCTGCATAGTGCAACACTAGCGCATAGATTTGGAATTCATTTCATGGATAAATTCACCTCTTACCGTCGTTTCGTCATCACGAGTAAACAACGGATTGGCCCAACCTATACTTCTAATAACCTTGGGTTTACGTAAACATACGAGTATCCTTATCTGATTTCCCACAACCTGAGGGCTTCAAAGTAGGCTGATAAGTCTCATGCTCGCGTCGAGGAATAAAAGTAAGTAGATCCATTGAGACTAAACCGGGGAACGTAACATTACATAATAATAATAAAAATACCTCTTATGTAATCACAAAATACAGTTTGCCCACACAATATTGGTGTAAAATTAATGGAAACTTCGAATTTTGAATAATTCCCAGCATAATTAGACTCTGCAAAACTGCCATCCGGCATTTTTAAGGACTCCGCAAAGGACCACAAGGCCTGAAAAGTATTGGTTTCCCGAATTATTTACAGTTTTCATTCTATTTTTTTTTCTAAAAATTTCGGGAAGGGCTGTAGGCCCTTCAGCTCCCCCTGCGTACGCCAGTGGCTACAATCGAGAGTAAAATAACGTTCCACGTGAACTTGTCTGCATTTGTAAACATACAAGGGTAATGCAGTAAGTTCCTAAAAATACATGCTAAGAATTACATAATGACATTTTATAAAATATCGCACATGACAAATGGCTATTTTTGTCAACTTTAATTGCGTCTTGTCTGCATCAGAACACGCAAGTACGTAATAATCGATAAAACGTCTACGTCTACTCTAATCACTTTCTCTCGACTTAGATTGTGAACAATGTCATTTTTCAATTTTATCTTGCGATAAGATAATCAGGTTTGTTTTGTGCGAGAAGCCCCTATCTAAAGCCGCGAATGACTCCGCGAATTTCTAAACAAGAGAGTAAGTTCAAAAAATGTCGAACTCCGTGGCGGAGGGGTCAGTACAGCGTGCTAGAACGCCAAGGGTCCCTGGTTCGAATCCAGTCCTGGGCATGTGAGTGCCCTTTCTTCAAAGAGACACTCAGTCGTAAAAGATGCAAAATAAATACTGCAAACAAGATATAGTAACAATTGTAACAATATAGGTCAACTATGCATGAGGCAAAATAAATATGTATATAAATCCCTGTGTTTTTTAGACACTTCCTGCCCCCATAGTATGCTTGCACCCCATTCGGACCATTTATCCAACAACCCTCAGTGAGACTCGTGTTGTGTGATCCATATATGTTTGCGATTGTCCCTACATCCGTCTCATCACCCTTCATCCCCCATCTTCACGATTAGCCAGAAGTGGCAGAAGAGTGACGTACAATAAACTCAATCAATCAATCACTCATCTCTAGCTGCATATGCTCTCAGAGGTAGTAAATTACATAGCAATTACGACAAAACACTTCATAATTTATCCTAGTTGCTTCCCAATAAAGTACACGGTTTTTTTCTTACAGCTAATACAGCCTTATAACTACAGCGCCTTGAATAACGTAGCGTGGAAAACGACCCAAGAAACTGGTTCCCCAGACGGATGAGAAACATAGATGGCAGTGCGATCAATGTCGGTGCTAATTTTCTTATGAAAGTAATGCGGCTTAGTTAGTTTTTGAATATATTATGTAGATTTGTTTGTCTTGAAAGGCGGTACGTGAATTGATGGAAACAGGTATATTTGTGGAGTGATTTTCAGTCACGAAATGGCATTAATTTGGAAAGAAAAGTAAAATAAAATTAATAAATAAATAGCATGCGTCGTAACACAAGAACAAACATCGCAATGTGATTCCGGACGTCAGGCCTTGGACTGTGTATTAGAGTTTATTTCTATATGTTATTAGAATATAAATAGTATCCTGAGAGATATTTCATACCGAGGCGACAAACCACAAGTGTCGCTTGAAAGCGAGCAGTCGGAAATCAATGCAGCCTTTCGAACCGTACGGACACAAGCTCTGACTGCACCGTTTCCTCAAGGAGAATTTACCACGCGACACGCGACAAACGATACGAGGATTTCACACCAAAGCGACACGGGTCATTCGGTCCAAGGCGACTTTCATACCGAAGCGACACATGTTGCTTGGAAAGGAGCCAATCAAGAGCAACATTTCACATCGTAGCGGCATGACGGGAAGCACAGGCCAGCGTTCGGTTGGTGAAATCCTCAAGCGGTAAATGTCGCGTGGCGCTTGTTGCTTTCGTGCGCAATCTCAGTAAAGCAAGACACTCATTGCATCGCGTATGCGCGAACAACAAACCACGGCAACATGTTGCAAGCTATTGAGGAAAATGGCCCAGTTTGAGAGACGCACAAGCGACAAAGCGACACGTGTGGCTTATCGTGTCGCCTAGATCTGTTGTTGCAATGTGCGGTTTATCGTGTCGCCTATCTGTTGTTCGCAAGCAACGCTTGCTAATAGACTGAAGGCACCATTCGCTTGTCACTTAGTTGGGAACTCCCCCTGTAGCGCGTCGCTTCGGTCTCAACACCCTTTCTTTAAGGAGCTTTCCGACCGAAGTAACAAGTAGTACGCGAATACGCCATATGAACGTGTTGTTTGCTGTTTGGACCCTCATGTGCAATGAATGCTACTTTACAGTCTGGAAGTATGTGTCACTAGTGTGACAGTGTGAACATCCCGTGTCGCTTGTCCAATTGGTTTGAAAGTTGCCTTACACTCATGTCAATGGCACTAAAAAAGTTTTGTGGGGTTCCTCTTGTCGTTTCATGGAATCATCATTATCATCCTCGCCGCGATTAGTTTAATACGGAAGAAAAGAGACAGTAAATATCAAAAATACAAATGCTTCAGTGTGTATATCTTTAAAAGAAATGATGATGATGATAATAATAATGAACCTAATTCATACACAAAAATTTAGTTGCCAAGAGCATTCCACGCGTATTTTTTCTCCCGTATTATTAACGAAAGTATGACGATAACAGGACGTGGTCGACTGTCTAGAATGTTCGTTAATATCTTCGCGACCACTGTACCAAATATCATAGCAATTATCACATTCATAGAAATGCTTCATGTAAAAGAATCAGACGTTGCAGCGAAAACTCCATTTACTTCCATTATAAGCGGACGAATACCAAGCACAGGGCTCAACACCAGCGCCTCTAGCGGATCATTTTCGAGTGGAACCAGCCAGAAAGCGCAGAACAGTGCCGTTTTCCACACTACGTTATTCAAGGCGCTGTACTTATAACTATTAAAATTAACACCTTCGTATGAGGGATTAAATTAGGTCCACCTATATTTTCCTGAACTTCCAAAACAGCAAATTGTTTCCAGGTCTTTACAAAAAGGTTGCGCCTTTCCCATATCAATTCACCTTATTGGCTTTCTACCAAAATTCCGTTGGGAAACTTATAAGAACCTTTGGAAAAAGGTATCACTAACATTTCGGAACACTTAACAAACATCTGGGGTACCTCTTATGGGTTACACAGAACAATGTTTATTACCTTTAAATATGATTTTTAGAATCAAAATCTAGAACAGTAGCAAGAGCCTCTCATACACAATGCTTTAAAATATAATAATAGCAATGATATCATTTAATAACTGTCACGTACACAAACTGCATTGTTGTTCTTTGAGGTATAGGATCATAGATGGCAGCATGCAAAAAGAACGACGTTTATATTTGATGATACATAAAGCAGCTTAGAAAGTGGGCCAGAGATGGCAGCACCCAAGAAAACTTATACAATTGTAAATAGAGAAAAAGGAAAGCGCTGATGTGGTGAAATAATGATTGTAGATATTAATACTAATTATAATGAAATAAATAAATGAACTTAATACAATAACAGGATACAAAGAAGGTGGAAAGGGTGATTAATATTCAGTAATAGCATAAGTGATCATTATATAAAAGTAAAGAAGTCGAATTGTAATTGCGATTCTGTGTCTTTTTCGGTTCCCACGAACTGAGAGTTTCGTGTGGCTTTTGGGTTGTTTTTTCCCAGGTGTAGCGCCATCTCACGGCAGCACCCAAGCACTTTTGGTAGGCGCATCTATTGCAGCTCCAAGATAAGGTTAGCGCCGGCCAGGCGGCGATCTTTAACTAACCCCTTTCTCTTTGTTTGTCTGTGTGATCGATTAATATTTACGTCAATTTGAATAAGATCGATATAGAAAAGAAAGAAGGAAAAATACACAATATATAATAATTACAAGAAGAAGCAGCAGCATTAGTAATTATAAGAAGAAGAATTAGTAATTACAAGAAGATGAAGCCTTAGTAGTTATAAGAAGAAGATACCTTATTAATTATAAGAAGAAGATGCCTTATTAATTACAAGAAGAAGAAGCCTCAGCGATTACAAGAAGAAGAAGCCCAAAGAAGATTGGCTACAATAGAAGAAAAATATTGTATGAAAAGATTTCCAAAGTTATCTAATATTTGTACATGATTATTCAAGAATATATTACGAATTGTACCCTCCGTAGTGGGTTAAATCGATTGTTTCTTTCCATATATTCGTAGTGTTAGTCACCCTGATCTGTACCCAGAGGTATCTCATCGTTTCTACCCTGTGCTAAGCTGGTAGATACTCACGTGAGGGGACGTGGCATAACCTATCATTTTTACAGAATGAAAATTTGTTTAATTTCTTTTGAACCCTGGATCAAAATTACAATTTCTATGTGGAAATCGCAACTCAAAGCATTGTACACAAGTAAAAACCCAGGTGTTGGCTCTGACGACTGTGGTATGGTGGTCATTCACCTATGTAAAATGAATTTTGCCTGATGAGGGAGGGCTGATCTGGGACTAGGAAAGGCTGCATGACAAACATTGTCATATGTCGTTCGCTTCATCTTCTCCATGTGGCAACGCGCACCTTCACAACCGCTTAATTTCCTGATCGGTGGTATACCTAACCTTGAACACAATAATCACCTTGTCATCATCAACTTCAAATACATTTCAGGGGACAGATATGACGATAATAGTATTGTATATGGAACATTCCAACGTTACGTGTGTGACATTTTACACTCAAAATTTGACGTTCTAGTCATGAGATTGGATTAAAATATTCATAATGAACTGTTTACATAGAATTATGAAGTACTTTATGATGTCTGCTAACAAATTAAAAACTTGAGTATGATGGCATGGGCTGAATGCATGGAAAGCATTAACAAAAGTGCGTTCCATGTGTGATACTTTAAAAATGTAGCAAATTTTGACTTTATTTGTCTGTAAAGCATATAGGCTGCATATGCTAGTAACTTTTATTGGTGAAATGTGCAAATCATATACATTCACAAACATCTAAACCTTAATGCAATTGTAAACAATAATAATTTCCACATTAATTCGTTTTGTTTGTAGGACCTCTCTACATGGAATGCCCCATGGTGTCCCGACAGAACGTACCAGCGACAAAACGTACCACTTGGGTTTTCGCGACGGAACGTACCACTCAGATAAACACCTACCTTCAAAATACTTACTCCGCGACAAAACGCTTGAACTTAAAAATCAAAAGAGAATAAAGTGGTTAGTGGGCAACACTAGTGGCAAGCACGTTGACTGACCATCCACCCCTTAGACAGAAGTAGTGCCCACTGCCCCTAGGCAGGGTTGTTAAAGATCCAGAAATTTTAAATAAATTCAATTCCGGTCCCGGAGAGAAAATCAGCAAGCGAAAGTGGGTTCTGGACCGTAAAGAACCTTTTTGTATGTAAAGTATTTCAATTCGGTCCAGAAACCTTTCTTCCGGATGAGTTTAAAGTTTTCATAAATCTGACTTCACCACTGGATTCCTGGTGAAATTCTAGCCCAAAACCATACCCTACATGCCCCCCTTCCCATTTAAAGAAATGAAGTTGGATCCAAGATAGCGGTCACCATGATGGCAGACGTTGTCATGACATTCACCAAAAAGTTTCCCCCTAGGCCTAACATATTACTATCATGACCAATTGCTGCAATCTACACTCCTTTTCATTTTATAAGGGGTGGCCAGGGACTTTTGACTCACCCTGTATGTACCGCCATTAAAGCTGTTAAAATATTTTGTATTCTTCCAATCATATTTTCACGATATGTTGTCATCTAGGCGATAGATTGTATCGGGGAAACGGTGAAAATTTGTGTGGAGTATTTCAGTATCTATCTGTAAAGGCATGATGAAATATATCGCCTTGTTTGTAATGTGGAGAAGAGAAAATAGTAGTTCCATCACATCAAAAATGCTGCTCTCTCTCTCTCTCTCTCTCTCTCTCTCTCCCTCCCTCCCTCCCTCTCTCTTTCTCTATGTGTAAGTGTGTGCTTGTATATATGCATCTATTTCTGTAACTCTTGTCTAGTGATGGGCGATATATCGTCCAGACGATATATTGCGGTATTCAAAAAATATCGTCCAGGCGATATCAATTACACGATATATCGTCACAATATTTTGGCGATATATATCGTGTCAGCGATATATCGTCACGATATTTGGCGATTTATATGTGAAGACGATATATCACCGAGATATCACACCTAAAGAATATCGTATCGTCTGTGACGATATATCGCGATATCAAGTTTCTGATATCGTTCATCCCTATTCTTGTCTCTTACTATCTTCTTCTTCCTCTCTGACTTTCTCTTTTCGATATCTTCCCTTCACACACGGACGCGGAGGGGGCCAACGTCCTGAATGAATGAAAGTCAACATAAAATCATACGTTTAACACATATCATTTCGTTTCAGTCACAGCAATCTTTGTTAATTATTGCGAGAAGAGTGTTGCAGAAAAATATAATTTCGAACTGAAGTTTTTTTTAGATGGTAACGCTATTATGGGGGGATATGCTTAGTTTGCCCTCTCCTTCCTGGAAAAAATACCTTGCTTGTCCCTCCATGGAAAAAATCCTGCGGACGTCCATGCCTTCACAATATCTGTCTCTTCTCGCTCTCTTCTGTAATTCTCTGTTATCTTCTTCAGGGCTGTTTCAGTCTTATGGGAGATTGGTTGACCGTAGTTAGTATTCTGTGTTTCTACTGTTCCTCGCGAACCGGCTGAAGTCAAATTCGTGTCCATATTCACGAACCTTTTCTTCTACTAAATTTTATTGCGAGAATGTGAGTAGAATACGTGTAATATTTACAAATAGTACCAGCAATGTACGTATTCTACAACTCTTTCATTTACACAATATTTAGTTTCTAATTTGGATAAGTAGCTTCATCCGGCCGACAAGTCTGTTTAAATTTTGAAATTGTGTCGTCTGATTTAGGGATGGCCAGATCCGGATCCTGGCGGATCCGAAATCCGGATCCGGTTGGTTCCGGATCCTAAGGTTTGGTTCTCTTACTTTTATAATTATACACACGCGCGGAAATAATCAGATAATTAAACCTAATGATCCTAACCTACTTATGTTATGATTCCGGTAATTATTTTGCTAGTGAAAATAACCCTACATGCTATTCTCACCACCTGGTGAAAATAGTCTCAGCCTTTTTTTATTTGTATGTAGCTAATCCTTAAGGAATAGGGTACCCGACCCAAGGATCATTTTAGGTAAATGCAACTTTGTATTGAAAGTACGCGTAGCATATTTTCAGTTACTATTTTCACCAAGTTTTTGTGCTATTTTCACCTAAATTCATGATTCTTCACAATGTGGGAATTATTTTACAAAACATTCACGTTCTCTTGTAAGATTTTGTTTTGCATTGCTTGTTAGGTTCTATGTCTCAAAAAATAATCATCTTACCATGTGATATCACTGCTCTCTCTAAAAAGTGGTGATAATAATCAATAATTATTGATTATTGATTATAATCAGCATTTTTAATTTGTGTTAAGCTCTATGGTTAGTTGAGTGATTTAACTTGCAAAAATTGACAATGTGTGAACTATAATAGCATCTGTACTTAATAATAAAGGTACCAGTTTCATAGATTGGACACACATTAACATCAGATATTTTGTGTTTTACATGGTTCGTACCTACCAATTGTGTATTGCGGAACATAGTTCAAGGTGCTATTATGCTTTTTACACAAAAACAAACACTTTTTCTACTGAAAATAAAATGCCTTTATCTAAGTGATATCGCTTCTTTTGTTTTCCAATATCAGTGTTTTCCAACCTTCTTCACCGAAAAATCCCTACTATCGTGTTCGTCACGTGTGCAAATTGTACATTGCTGACGGATAGCCCCACGAACCATTCCGATAAGGTTAGGTTTGGTTAGGTTAGGCAAGCATAGTGAAAAAAGGAGGGGTTGGAAACAGTGACATGATTTCCCGGTCAAATAGATACCACGATGAAATAAAATACCTTGACTAACGTTGGAAACCTTAGAGAAACTCATTCCGATGTGTCTCCGATGTATGAAACTGTTACCATAATAATAAAAAAAAAACTGGTGAAAATAACTTGTTCTGCTAGTCCCAACACCTCATGAATGTAGTTGCACATTTTTCTTTTTATTTTGAGAATAATTACTGAAAATCACGGTTCCCGTTGTGTGAAGTTTTTTTTTTTAGAAGCTATACAAGAGAATGAAAAGGTGCTTTCAGTACTGCAAACAACTGTGGGAATAACTTTTCAGTTCGGAGAAACCTTTCTCTGGGAAAAAAAAAAACACTTCAGAGTGTGATCATTTCCACAATATATCTATTTTAAGACGAACATTTTTGTGTTCAGTAACATGCATGTATCATGATACACACAGTACAGTAGTTACTGATATAACAGATTAATCAAGTCCAGTGAGATGTATGAAAGTAATTAGTCTCTGCTGCACACTGTTTATGTTGTACTTCATTAAATACTAGTTGCTCATGTTATAAAACTATGCGTAATAACTACAGAAAGGAGGTATGGAGTAGCAAGGTCCAATATGAATTTTTCATTTTTGTAATGGTGCTCGTATGTCCTTAGGATAAAGCAGCCAAAGTTGATAATGAAGTCATGCATTTCTTAAAGTGAGTACATTAAGTACATTATTTTTGTTTGCCATAGCTTCGGTCGACTTTATTTTTGCAAAGTGTACTCTCATTTATTTGGTGAGCACTCTAGCATGTTGGCTACTGAAATGTTATTGTCACCCGGGAAACTATGTTACCCATTGAGCAGTTCCCAGTACATATTTTTTTAATAGTATTTGAACATGAAAACGCAAGAAAATTAATCCCACTGTACAGCAATGTAGAGCATTTATTTAATTTCTAGGAATTATCCACCGTTGCGCGTGTTTTATGCACACATCAAGATAGAAGAGATACAAATGCAAAGTCCGGTATGGGACTTGGACGTGGGAAGTGTAATAAATATGGCACTTCTCTGTTTAAGTCTCGTATCAGCTAGCACAAAGTTCATCCTGGAGGGAAATAAATCAACATTTCTTCATTCATGTTCAGCTATTTAGTAAATGATGAGTATTTGGTTTTTAAATACGCTGTTTTATGTAAGAGATATTGTAGATATTATTTTTGTTAATATTTTCTGTGTATTTTTAAAGTAGAAATATTAATTTTCAATATTACGGGTTTTCATTCTTCCAATTGCTTTAAATGCTGAAAGAAGTCTTCAGGAAACAACTATTAATGTTCGAAAATATGTTTTCATGCTTTTCTTTCAGTGTAAAAAGCATATTCGTATAGTAGGTGCTGCTGCACTTGCTATAATAAGGTATGAAATTTCACTTCATCTTAATGGTCAGTGTCATGACAGTAAATTTGTTTTAAAGGCTGAACTTTTTCGTAGCATTCAACCTAGTACTTTTTATTTATTTGATTTTTGAGAAAACTTCCGAGCGTTCCCTTGGTAATTATTATATTTTTTCTGTGCAGACTAACCTATTTCTAATCAGTGCCATAAGGTATGTGAACTGATCCCTGACAGTATTGAAATTTTTATTATCGAATGGAGTGTAGTTGCTGTACACAGTCATTTTTTCAGTTTTAATATAGCAAACAAAATATTTTTTATTGATCGATGTAAAATCTTGCAATACAATCCTGTGTATAGCCGAAGGATCAACCAGGAAAAAATATTTTTGCAAATATGGATTAGCATGACATGAATCGTTCTGAATTCTTGTATACTTATTTCATTCCATTTCTCCACCCAAGAAAAAAAATTCACCTATTTTAAGACGGTCATTTTCGTATGATGAATGTTTTTAAAAATGCCTTTAGAGGAATTATATATTTCCGCTTAAAGTAAGAATGCAATTTCAGGACGTTTGGGTAATAGAACGTTTTCCATATAATTTTCGTATACTTTTATTTTTGTGATAGAAATCAATTTCCATGCGAAAAGTTTGTGATTAAACGAAAGCATTGCATACAATTAATTTCCGCCACTTCTACGTTTAGTCAATTTGCACGTATAATTTATTGTACGCGCAAATCGCCTGAACGCAGTAAGAAACCATTCGGAGAGCGAATGGTACGGCACACGATAGTGTTTTGTCGTTTCGAGCAATCTGCGAGTTCTTGCGCATAGCGTTCGTCTTCTGTTCTTTCCCCGACGGTGCTGCCGTCGGTGGTCGCGAGAAAACGACCTTCCAGTGCCGCCATACTGTCAACCATTTTTAACCCGCAGCTGTAACATCTTGTAGTAGTATGTCTATGCTCTTCTTGTATTTCACTCTCTCTCCTGGCCGACATCCGTGGCAGAGTGCTTAGCATAGCGCGCTTTGACGCCAAGGGCTCCAAGTTCGAAACCCGGCCTGGGCATCGGTGTCCCTTCATCAATTCCATCAAGTAATCACCCATCCCCATCTTCGTGATTTGCTAAAATTGGCAGAGAAGCAAAGTAAAATAATCCAAACGAATCAACTCTCTCACATTCTGTATCTCTTTTGTGTTCCTTCTCTATTTTCTCTCTCTCTCATTTCCTTCACTTACTTCCTTCTCCTCCATTTTCTATCACCCTCCTCTCTCTTTTCTTTCTCACTTTTCTCCACCTCTCCTGGTCCTGTGTTCGATGGAGGCACATTGCAGAGCGGCTCGGATCTCACTTAAACTGTAGCTCCAGTCTCGATTAGCCTATCTGAGCATTAAGTGTATTTCTAAAACAAACTCATGACAAGTTTCTCCCTTCTTTACCATAACCGAGTAATCTATACCCTGTACCAGCTAACTGTACAACAGGCGAACGAGAACAAGTCTCTGCGCAAGTAGTGACGCGAGACGGCTCCACCAATGAACAGTGAGAGAAACGGACAGAGTATAAGTGTATTTCCTCCTAGCAACCACGGAACAAAGCCCTCTCTTTTTTTCGTACCTCGTGCAACTTGGCTAGAAACGGAGCAATGCCTATCGCTAGGAGAAAAACCTTAGTTCCACGAAAAAAGTCGCATTACCAAAGTCATCCAATAAAATACTAAATTCTTATCTGATTTTCCTGTAATCATATTCGATGATGGCAATCACAATAAGATAAATACACTAACCAGCCATATAGAGATTACTAATCTCTGCTTGCTAACGGTAGAAGAAAAAAAACTTTTCAGATATGGAAATATGCAGTTAAAACTGGATAAACAGATTCTGATAATTCTCAGATGGGGATTAAAGAAAGCCTAACAATTACACTTGTTTATCAGCCTTTACTTGTAAATTGATTGAAGAATGATTACAATAGAGATAATTGTGAAGTTGTGACAATATTCTTGTGTATTGATATCTTAATCACATTTCTTGAAATAGGAAGAAGGCACCAGGTGTCGATTTGGAGGGGAGATGGCGGCGAGATACTCCCTTTTCCTCCCAATTTTTTCAGATACATATTGGGCTTGAATACGCGACCGAACGTACACCGACAGAAGATACATTAATAAAACATCCAGATTTTTCATTTCCAGAAAAAAAAGAGCAATTAAATAGTAATGTAGAAACGTACCTACCACCTGACCAGCTACCTGCGAAGGGTCTTCTAATGAGTGTAAAAATATTTGCGATGTTACAAAACGTACCACTTGATGGTTTTGCTGATTTCCATCACACTTTGGACTGGCAAAATTACTATATAATGCATATATAGCTATTTTGGCGTGTTTGAAATCAGCTGTGGTTAAGCTGTCGTCCACATTTTTTTCATTTGTCTTATCTTTTCGTCTTTTTTCTAGTTTCGTTTTAGTTATGTCAGTTCTAACCTAACCTAGCCTAACCTAACCTTTGTCGTGTAGGTTGCCTAGAGTATCGTTGTAAATCTTGGAAATTGGCGTGTCTTCCTCTCGAACCCTTTTCTTTGCCTCTTGCATATGCTTCTTCACATCTAACTGAGCATCTTTAGGGACTCCACAAACGTGATCACTCGACGAGCCACGAGACGAGACTCGTGGAAATGCTGTGAAATGCTGTCTCGTCTCGAAAATATTAGTTTGTCTCGGGACACATGATCAAGCTCGTCTCGTCTCGAATTTTTAAAAGCCTGTCCCGTCTCGTCCCGTGGGCAACACTATTTGCCACCGAAGTGTCTATTCCCGCAAATAGTAGCAAATATTACGTGCATAAAAATTGTTTATAAAACACTCTGAAATGCAGTGTTCGCTAGTGTTACCATGATAAAAATATGTGTGAAACCACCTCATCCAGTTGAATACGGATAATAAACCTATTCTTCGAGCAAGGCCTCATCTCCAGGAAGCTATCAACTCGCGGCAAGCCACGGCACCTAGCGACCTGTTCAGTGAGATGAGTCAAGGCAAAATGGGTAATAAACCTTTTCCTGATCCCACAAAAATAGGCAATAATTAGGCTGGAGAGTTCAATGAACTAACCGATCTCTAAGAGACCGAACGTACCATCGACAAAACGTACCTACCACCTGACCGGCTACCTGCGAAGGGTTTTCTAATGAGTCTTAAAATATTTGCGATGCGACAAAACGTACCACTTGATGGGACGGCATCAAAAATCATTTACCGAAATTACGATTTTCTCTAGGTTTGCTGATTTCGATCGCACTTTATCCAGGCTTGGACTGGCAAAATTACTATGTAATGTATATATAGCTATTTTGGCGTGTTCAAAATCAGCTGTGGTTAAGCTGTCATTCACATTTTTTCATTTGTTTTATCTTTTCGTCTTTTTTTTCGATTTTCATTTCAGTTATGTTAGCAGCAAGAATACTGTCTCTGGTGTAAGTTGAATTTTTTTGAAGCTGTATCGCATTGTTTTACGAACAAAATTTTAACTATGCTTGCCTAACCTAACCTAACCTAAGCTTGCCGGAAATGGTTCGTGGGGCTATCCGTCAATGGTTTGTGGGGCTACCCGTGCATGATTCTGTCGGGACACCCATCCAGTTCGTTCGTTAACACGCACTGTTCTAAGCTAGAACAAGTACACGACCTGTAAAAAATGCAGATAAGGTAATAACCTTTCAAGCTCCAAGACTGTGTTTGCGTTCCTTGTCTGCAGAGACGAACTGTTGATTCAAGATCTTGTGAGCTTCGTCTCAATCCCACACAGACCCTCTTGTGCTTTTACTGCAAAGCCTGCGTGGCATGGTTTACCTTATCCAACTCGGGAAGGCTCTTTTCGTTAAAGCATGAACGTCGTCTGTTCACCTTACATTTTTGCGAAGCAAATGCTTCATTCCACGTGATTGCTTACACAAGTGATGAGGTGTGACGTCGAAACTACACCATATTTTTCCAAGTCTTGTGTCAACGAAGTGCTAGAACGTCAAAAATAAGAACAGTTTTTCCAGATGAAGAAAATCTTGAAGAGAACTTCAGTGGTTTTTTTTTTTTTTCATGTTTGGGAATTGTTTCAAGTATAAAATAGGTAAACAGGCACCAAATATGATGAACGTAGGCACATAAAATGCATTATGAACTAAAAAAAAAAGGCATCAAGATAGACAGAGAACATGAGCTTATAATTTTTCTTAGTTGCACACTTATTGACTTCATTTTCTTGCATTCCATTGTGTTTTCCAATTATTACTTCGCTGAACTGTTGACGATTATGACAAATGGTGGTTAAAGGAATACTCACAAAACAAAGACTTAACTTCTAATTGATTTTTGCACCTTTGAAGCAGCAAAAGTAGCCATATATGCATTATTAGGCCTAAGCGGAATTGATAGGGTTTAACTTGTCGTTGTAGAGTTTCGATTTGTTTCACTACAGATCTGTCAAGCTATTAGTACAATTACTGCCAGGGTCAGACTTGCGACACCCGGCAGAATTCTGTTGCGCCCTCTGACCTTGACGTCCTGCATCCACTAGGGCGATGAATTTGCATACCCTACATGTTCTTTGCAGAAGAAAAGCAAGTTCATGCTAGTAAAATTTTAAATTATCTTAAACTTCAAATTACGCGCTCATGATAATAAGCTTAGGCTATACTTCCTGCTCATAGATGGCAGCACGACATAAAAAATAAATGTTTCCTAGAAATTCCACGTAGGAATAGAATGTTTGCATTTTTTAACACTGTTATGTTCACAGTAATTAAACCAAATGAATCCTGGAAAATATAATGTGTAATTAGTGTGATAATAGAATAATTTTAAGTTTAATTTCAAATCTTGCAAATAAATAGCTTATCAACAAAATCAAAGAAAGTTCCGAGGCATCGTCATCTGGTTAATATTAATTTCTTTCACGTTTGGTGAAGAAAAAAAAACAACGTAAACTGAACCAAGTTCATCAAATCAAATCGACCTCCCGATTAATTGACCAGTGTTAATTCATTTCTCATTAAAAAGACACCCCTCTTTTATAAAGAGCGAAATTGATGAATGGAACTCAAAAGAACACCATGCCCAGGACTGGATTCTTACCCGGGACACCTGGCGACGTAGAGTGCGCTGTGCTGACCACTCCGCCACGACGTCTGGGATTCCCCAGAATTTGTGGCTCATAATGAATCAATGTTACATCAGATGTTCCACCAAAAAATTCTACCGTCCTCTTCTCAATCCGGACCTGATTTCACAGTGTTAGAGCATCATGGAAGAAGAAAATTCATTTCTACAATTGCAAAGTGGAGTCCCTTAAATTTGAGTTAGTAAATATGAACTAATGGATTGCCAACCCGGTCCCTCCTTAATTTTCTTAACACCGTCATATATTTTAGAATTAGAAATTTGAAACTTTGCCCCCCCCCCCCTTCTCCAAGCTGAGACCTGCTGCTTGAAATGGCAGTCATCAAGGGGCCGTATGCCGGGAGCGCACAAACAAAAGAGTGCGTGCGCTTGTGGTTAAAAATGTATACCACGAGCGCACAAAATCCATCGCGATGTTGCCACGTTGTGTCAACTGTTTTTGCCTTTCAAGGAGACTGGGCAACCTAACCTTGAAAGGCAACGTAACCTACCCTTGTATTCTAAGATTCCTTAAAGTTATGGGGTAGAAGAGAAGGTCTAAATATGGGCGAAGGTTTAAATATGGTTTTGGAGTTATCAGCGCTCCCGGGTGCTGCAGCCTGGAAGAGGCTATTAGAACCGGTTATCTGTCAAGGACAAAGGTTGCGGCGCGAATTCGCAAGAGAAAGTGGTGGTTAGTTTCGGCCTTGGATGCTGTTATAGAATTGCGACCTCCGAAAACTTTTTGCAGGTATGTTTTAACTCAGCGTTTTCTGAATTCTCATCTGCTTTGTATAGGTTATGATATTAGCGGTACATAAAACAAATGTGGGCTTTTATAATGCAATGATTTGTTTGTGAAATATGTACCACAGAGAGCGAAAATAAATTGAAGAAGAAAAATAGCGTGATGGTCTAAATATGGGCTATGACATGAGGTCTAATGCTGAGATCACATTTTCAACAAATATTTGGATGTTTTTCTTACTTTCGATTTTTCCCATTCCGCGTGATTTTCAAACAACAGATTATTCATAAATATGAATTTTATAATGTTTTAGCGATAAATTACTGTTTCTTTAAATTTTAATTGCTTTTTGTGATATTGCCACTAGTAGCCCATATTTAGACCACCATTTGAAATGCATCATTTTACCATTTTTTGGAAATTGCTTTCTTTTAAGAAAAATGGAGACCTTCTATACTTTAGCATGCCATAACATTTAAGTATATATTTCATAGATATGCATTTTAAAGGCAGGTGCTTGATATATTAATGTTTTCCTCCGAAAATGACAACATAAGCCCATATTTAGACCTTTTCCTCTATCTTTTCAGCGTTAACAAACAAGTTATAAACAAAGTCATTCATTGTATTCATGAAAGTTTTGTTATAATAAACATGTGTAATACTTCTTGATATTTGACTTTTTATGCAATTAAATGATCCTCTACACAGGCCGCCATTACACAATCATAGATGTGGCAACGCAGCATTGGATGTTGTACGCTCGTCGCACCTTTCATATACCACGAGCGCACACTTTCACATTTTTGTGCGCTAGTGGACTGCACCCCATCGAGGACATTCCCCGATTGTGTAAACAGCACCAAAACCTGCATTACGCTCAGATTCAAGGTACGGGTAGCAAATAAACGCAACTGAATGTCAACATAATGAAAGTTCATCGCTCCGTAAAGACAGGCAAGTGTTGATTCTTGATCGGGTACACCCGTTGAGCACTTGTGGGAGAAAGAATTTGCTAAGACAATTAACGGAGAGTATCACTTTACTACATGTCTGAGTTGGACCAGCAACGTGACTCAAATATGTATGAAAGTTAACGCAGTGCAATGAACAGAATGCACGACGACAAATTAATTTTGACATGTTCCAAATACATTCGAGTAGTTTTTGGTGATGATATACAATGGAGAGTATTAAATATAAGTATCTTATTGCATAAAAACACGAGAATAATAAAGTAAATATATCTTCTGTGCATCAACAATTTTATCGTCCAAAGTTCTGTTACGATACATCTAAAGTCCGCCATCTTGACACATTTCGCTCGAATTTCATACTAGACCAGTTACTTGCGCACCCCTTCTATTCAGGTCCAGCCGTCCTCCGTGGCGGAGTGATTAGCACAGCGCGCCACGTCGCCAGAGATCCTGCATTCGAATCAGGCCTGGCCGGTCTTTCATCAATTTCATCACATCATTACACATCCTCATGGTCGCGATTAGCCAAAGGTGGTAGAAAAGCGACACTAATTAAAAAGAGAATTAAAAAAATTAAATATTTTCTGGTCCGTGCATCTCCCAGCACCACATCTTTCATCTCAATAATAATAACAACAACAATAAGAATAAATAAAGCATGATACCAAATTTATTTATTATTACACATTCCCAGTGGCGATATGCATGTCAAAATTGTACGTCCAATCTGTACTATCTTTTGTTTAAAAGTGCAATTAAAAAATAATTCATTTTAAAGCGGTTAAAGCATGAATTCTTTCGTTTTTTCATATATTATAGTTATAACACCATTAAGCCTTGTTTCCACGATTATAAAAAACTAAGTATGCTGACCAAGGCAGTAATTTATTTTATTAAAAACATAAACTAAACGTAAGGTTTCAACCTTCTAGCAAGGTCTTTATCTTTGTACTTGATACAGAGTCTGAAGAAGACCTTGCTAGAAGGTTGAAACGTTACGTTTAGTTTATGTTTCTAATAAAATAAATTACTGCCTTGGTCAGCATACTTAGTTTTTCATATTATAGTTATTTTCTGGTCTGTCATTGCCTCGTTTTATTATCTATATTTTAATTGTACGCTAATAGTAGGCATAAATTAACATTAAACTTTTGATGTGTGTTATAAAATTAGCAAAAACAATCTTGTAAGAATAAAAGTAATAACTCTACTGTAAATAAGTAATACTCTACTAATAATAGAAATCTGAATTCTCTGTATAAAAATAGAGATGTTTGCTTCTGGGGAGCGTCGTGCAGTAGTTGGCTAGAGCAATGGATTTGTAGTAAAAGTCACAGGTCTGTCGTGGGTTCGATTCCCCCAGCGGCAATTTCACCTGAAGGCGATAGAACAGGTGCTATCTCGAAACGTGGTGTTAGAATGAGTATAGTTTAAAGCAGTGGTGGGGATTAGGGGGGCGAGGGGGTTGCAGTTGCCCCCACTTCCAATCGCCACCACTGGTTTAAAGCATTAGACAATTGATAATGTTCAATCAACATTACATGCTAGCTATTTAAACAAAATAAATATGTATCAGTGTTACAATAAACTTTCCTCACTAAATAAGTTCATAATAATAGTGAATGTCAACTTTTGGACAGTCAAATATTGTAATCGTTTTGATGTGCTCCACTTTTCTTAACATCGCATCACGAGATTAATACGACACTGTTACTGGTTAACCGTCCTTACAGCGGGAAGTACGTAATATAAATTATTTGCTCATTATCAACTTCGCATCTATTCCAGGAACAATGACTTATTAAAATCACCGCATGTTATATGCTGAGTATGTAATGACAATTAAAAATAAACATCACATGATAAAATATGATGCAATGCCATGAAAACTTTCATTGAAAAAGAAATTGCGAAGCAGTTATCTTCCTTCCTAGATAACTTAATCCATCACTAGAACATTTGGGCTACAACTATTTTAAATATAGATAAACACATTTCCGCTCATTGGTAATTTCCACATTAACTGCGCAGTATATTTTGAGTGATTTTTAGAACAAGGAAATAGAACTTCAAAGAAACGTCTTCGTGGCACCAACGGTCAGATTCTGTCGTTTTTTTGCACGCTACGCACCTGTTATCACTATCCCTGTCTCCCCATATCCCTTTTCAAGTGGTCACTTCCTTCCTTCACATGCTAAGGTTCATCGCACTGTAACGATATGATATATTACGATTTTTGACAAGCATTTCTTGCCGGTACAGCGTGTATTAGATAGCCATTCGTCATGACGGAATCCTAACCTGTAATCGCTTTCTGCATTTTCTCCGTAACCACTGGACACCTGCTTCAGGGTTCGAAACGATTTCTGCTCTTCTTAATATTTCATACGAAAATTAATCGAAGTTCAGTGCACTCTGCGGTTATTGGAGTAATTATTGCAACAACAATAGCAACCGCATTGGTTAAGTTACTCAAGAAGAGACCCATTTTTGTTACCGTTGCTTTCTTTCACGTTCTTCTGGTTCCAAAAGTATTGTTTCCAATTGTAACGCATTAACGCTACTTTCCTTCCAAAGCCACCGTTCCTTTGTTTTCAAGAATAAAGTATACTCCGTGGAGGCACATGGCACGGTGGTTCGGATCCCACTTTAAACTGTAGATCCAGTCCCGATTAGCCTTTCTGTGCAACAAATCCAATCCAATCGAAAAGTAACGCGTTTTCGTTGTTTAATTTCCAAATTTAACGCTTGACAGTCTCTTTACTTACAAAGTAACGCTTTTGAGAAGAGGAGAAAACCTATAAGAGAAGGGAAGAGAACAGTAGCGACGAGAAGAGAAAAGAAGAGAGGGGGAGGAGAGGTGAAGATAGGAAAATATAATAGTAGATTGGAGAAAAGAAGAGAGGAGAAGGGGAAAAGAACAAAAAAGAAGGAAAAATAACAGAAAAGAAGGTAAAACGACAGAAAAGAAGGGTAAAGAAGAAAACAGAAGAGAAAAAAGAATATACCATTAGAGTCGAGAACTGTAAAGAAAGAAGAAAACAGAGTGTAGAATATAAAAGATAAGAGAAGGGAGAAGAATTGAAGAGTATAGACGAGAATAGAAGATAAAAGAAGGGAGGAAAAGAATAGAGAGGAAAAGAAGGGAGAAAAGGAGAGTAGAAAAGGAAAAAGAAAAGAGTAGGGAAGAGGAGAGAAGAAAAGAGAAGATGATAGAAGAGATAAGAAAATAACAGAGCAGAAGAGAACAGTTTAGTAAAGTAGACGAGGACAGTAGAGTAGAGAACTGAAAAGAAAGAAGAAAACAGTAGAGTACAAAAGGTAAAAGATAAGAGAAGGTAGGAGAATAGACGAGTGAAGACGGGAAGAGAAAAGACAAGAAAGAAAAATGAGACGAGGAAACGGGAAAGTACACGAGCGTGAAAACGAGTGTGAAGCAACCGCGATGGGGAAAAAGTTAGTCAACACCGAAAGTAACAAAAATAAGAAAAAAAACACGATCATGCAATTTCCATTTTCGGATTCACAGGAAAACGCAAACTGACAATTTGAGGCACAATGAATACAAAAGCCGTTCCAACCCTTGAGCAAACAAATTTATTTCCCATGTTTTCTGCAGGAGGTAAACACAGAAGATAAACGACCGATCATTAAAAGACATTGCGAGTCATCTAGCAGCATAAACTACAAACTCGTACCTTGGAAATTCCCTCTTACGTAAAGGAGTCACGCCCCAACCTCATGATGACGTAGATATATTGCTTTCCTCCTCACTGAAGCGTGGATTATATGGGTTATCTGACAGGCCATCAAACTGTAAGACACGCTGCAGCAAATGTGGAATAGGGTCTGTGTGAGTGAACGAACAGCTAGGTGTTAGGTTCCCTATCTTCCAAGGCAAACATGTAAAGGGGCATGATGCTCACGTGATGCAAAGCCTGTGCGCTGTGCCAATTAGCTCGACAACAAACCACACCTGACGGGGGAACGTGAACAATGTAACACTGATCTTTGATACGCTTCATGCATATGTGAGCCAGAGACGTTGGGAGGGAAGGTGTCGAACCGATCCTTCAACACCCTCGCCCCCTGGAAATTTTCATCCTTCAAGTCAGAAATAACACAAATAAAGTTCAGTTAGTTAATATTCGATCAGAATACCGAAGAAAAATCCGTTAAATCGAAAGAAATTGAGGGTAAAATGCTAGAACCAGTTTATTTTTTTAATATTCTACCAGGCCCGTAGCTACAATTGATCTCCAGGAAGGGGGGCTCACGGGTTATCAGGGGGGGCTTTGTAACCCAAGTCCATTTTTAAAAAAAATATTAAATGAAGGTAAATTATGTGTATGGGGCTCATTCATTTATAAATATCACATACTACACAAATACTACATTTTTCTACATCTTTTAAAACATCTCTTGAAGTGTTAATTGACTGATACTGAAATTATCCCTTACACACCCCATACTATTTTAGACGATACAGATATGTATATCACACACAAAAAGCACACAATATTTAATCACAGTGCCTACAGTATATTCCACCCCCGGCCGAAGCAATTAAACTCCCCTTCCTTCCCAAAACTTGGGAGCTGTTGTTGACCTTTGACGCAGATGTGGATGACAGCAAAGTCACAGATTTCTGTCTAAACGGGAGGTTGCAACAGGAACAGTGAAGGTACAGATAAGAAGCTCCCCTATGAAAGAACTTTCTGAAGTCTAGAAAATATTCTAAATACTTGCAGCTACTTCTGCTCATAAACAAAATGAGCGAATGCAATAGATACTGTTCATATTCTGTGGATTTATCCTTAAAGTTGTGAGTTGTCTACATTTTCACTCTTCACTGCAAACAAATTATGCAAAATAGTTTACCTAATGTAAAGGGGGGGCTGATGGCAGTGCCTGGGGGGCTGACGGCAGTTCCACGGGGGGCTGAGCCCCCCTGGCCCCTACCTGGCTACGGGCCTGTATTCTATCATTTGAACCAAATAATAAATTGTTTCATAGTTTCAAAAATCAAAACTGAGTTTCATGTGACAGGTCACACACGGGTTTCTGTTAGCATAGATTAACACTAAATTTTTATGTAACTCGTTTTCTTGTAGGTCTACTGGTTAATTTTTAATTGGAGTCTAAACTCGAGTATATATATTTTTAATCCGATAGTAGACCATGAAGCTATCAAAATACAGAATTTCCGGTGATGTTGATTTTGTAACGGTTCACCGCTAAAGTAAAGTTGCATATGTGTGTCCGTGTATTTTTAATATTATTATTCATGTTTCCTGGTTAACGCACTGTAGTAGACCTTGAAACCCAAACACGTACGTAAAATTTTGCACACGTGTTCATGATCCTATTTTTTTTAAAAGTGACTCGTATCTGGTCTGAAATCAAATACTTGAACTCCGTATAATGGCATGGGTGCCAACTGGAAGGTTTTTCCAAGACAGATAAAATATGTGGTCTAAAACCATTTTGCATGCAATATGGAAAGAGTCTCTCAAGAAATATCCTGTTTCGTAAGATATTGGGCGGTCGTTTTCAATTGCAAGTGCAAAGATAATACCCGAAACATACAGATCGAATCTCTTCAATTGAGTTTCAAAATGAAAAAAACAATTTTTTGTCTTTCTTTCTTTCTTTTATAAACCATCCTTGATTTGAAGACCATGGGGGAAGAGAAGTCCAAACGAATAAATTGGAAAACTTTTTCTGTCACTTTTATCTAATCGCGAATATGAGGATGGATGATAATAGGATGAAAATCATGAAAGAGCAATCAGAAACACATATGGACAACAACTCGAGACCCGCAGAAGATTATACTGGCCGTGGGTCCTAACGCCAGAGCCTCGTTAGTCTGTAGAAATTGGACGATTCCTGCCAGAGAATAATAGTGCTAATATTAATTAATGCACTGATATTTGAATTATTATTAAATATTACGTGCAGAGGTAAAATGACATTGTGTATAAATTGGCTTATTTTTAGGCGTCCCGCGTTCGAACCCCTACCTGGGCATGGGTGTTCTTTGTGAGTGTCTCGTCACCAATTTCATGATACAACCACTCATCCCCATCTTCGCGATTAGTCAAAAATGGCATAAAATCAACGCTAAATACCAAAAATCATATCAAATCTAGTTAAGAGAACAAGTATAATATTGCACACAGCAACACCGACAAAGTTTCACACGTTTGCTTGTAAAGGATTCACTTCGACGCTACAAGTCCTCGAAAGAAACATTTTCTATTCTGTTTGTATGTAGCTACGCGTCACAGTTTTTCGTAGTTTCCAGGTGACGTTTATTTTTCTGTCGGAAAACGACAAAATTTTCGATGCGCCTCCGAAACAGTGTGTAACCAGTCAATATAAAGGCCACCCACCCTCTGTGGTGTATATACCTCTACGAAGAACTTACGAAGCACTTCAGAATGCAGAAGACATAATATATGATATACAACATATGCATGGTTGAGACTTCAACTTGCATGAATCTGTGCCGCGTTGCTGCATACACAGAGGATAAACATTTACTTTTTTCTATGGCTCGTAGCTTGCAAAGAATCCCTCAACTAGCTAAACATTACTAAGAAATGAAAACTGTTGGTGTTGGACAACGACACCCTGTTGTGTTTGGGGGGATTGAGTTTTTCGGGATCCTGGTTGCATGTGTCCAACCCACACATTGTACAGTCACGAACACTTCTGGGTTGTAACAACACCATTGACTTTCAATTCAATCATTACAACCCAGAAGTGTCCGTGACTGTACCATAGATAAGCATTGACAACACTACGGGAGGCTGGAATGAGGCACTCCTGCAAACACCACATTTGTGTTGTTGTTGTTGTTATTGATGATGATGATGATGAAGTCCACAAATGGACTAATCGTAACTGCACCTACAGTTTAAAGTGGATTTCGAGACGAGATATTGACTTGATGACACGTGAATAATTTATCTAAACTTAATGTCTAGATGCAAACTACGCATATATTATTGAAAGATAGCAGACAGTACGCAAAATCGAATTTAACGCGCAGAAGACACAAATTATAGTTTCAAAGCAATTGATCACGGGTCATTTTCACGATCATATCAGTCTTGATTGAAATAAATATTACCTACAGTTCTTGGAATAATAATGTATTATCAAAGACGTACATGGTATGGTGCCTCATGTAAGAATGCTCTTTATCAGAAGAAGCAATATCGAAGTTGATAATATCTATTTAATGATATCAATCTACAATGTATTCATTCCTAAATAACAAGCGATACATCGGATCAAAATGATTGGCGATCGCTAGATGCTTGTTTCAGTCCATTTGTTAGCAGATAGGCAGCGCCGCCCCCCGTGGCGGAGTGGTTAGCAAATCGCGCTACGACGCCAGGGGTCCCGGCCTGAGCATGGATGTTTGTGAGTGTCCATTCGTCAATTTCATCATATCATCACTCATCCCCACTTCGCAAATTAGTCAAAAGTGGCACAAGAAGCGAAGTAAAACAAAGCAAATCAATCAATCAACCAGATAGGCAGCAATTAGACAAACTAGTTGACAAAATCACATAGCCCCGCAAAGTGTTGAGTTGATAATCTGTAAAGAAGAAAAAAAATGTCCGCATGGCACTCGTCCATTTTAAACTTACACTCACAACAATGTGTACTTCAGGTCACATTGTTAGTGAACAATACTGAACCATTTTTGTTCAAATATTGTCGATTTCCAAGCAGCGTTTGTAATCTGAAGACAACTACAGTAGGTAGAGATATTTTCGTCGAAAATATTTTGTTTGAAATCACCTGTAAATGTTTCCCACACAAATATCCTAGGTATTTTATTATATGTTTTTATCATATTCATGCATAGTGTCGTTGGTCACTTTATTACGCGGAAGGTTGAAATTCTGGGCAGAACAATCTCACCACCATATATCATAAATCATATCATAGGCGAACGAGATCCAGGAAGGCACAGAATTAATTGAGAAACAAATCTAATATACCAGTTTATTAATGTAATCCAACGAAAAGGAAGATCAAACAGTGTTATGTCTGTAAAGTGCTTGGATGGGTGATCATTGTAACGAATAAAAAAAATTCAACTACTATTAATTAAAAGTTTACTACATAAAACTCGTCGTGTTCGGAGTAGATTAAAATAGGTTTATTGTTCCTATTGCCTAAGGCAATACGTGGCAATAGAGTGGCAATAGAGATATAACTATGCAATGTTTCAAGATTCCCATACCCAAGTAACAGGACAGCATTGCGAAAAGAAAGATAAAGAGACAAGAATAAGAATTGCAACCAAGACATGGAGACAAGGCCACAACAATACGAACTAGAAGGCAGAGCAACGAAGTTGTCGAAACTTCAAAATAACTTCACCCGCCACGATAAGTCTTGATCTTGTCTCGGTAGTGATGGCTAATGGTTAATTGTAGGTAGTGATGCTCCTAATAGATGTTATTAAACATTCGAGAATGGCAAATTCTTTCTTAATATGGCCTTACAATAATAATGTGCAGATATTAACACTTCAATGAATTTCATTACTAGAGAACGGATTTTAAGGTGCACCTACTTTCCAAAAATATAGCTGTTTTCATACCGATCGTTTGAGATAGGTATTTAGGACAACACTTTGTTGCACCTTTTCGTGAGATTAGCACATATATCCCCTTTTTGCCCCCTCTATGATTCTTCAGAACCTTTTTCCCTTCTTGGTAAATTTCTTATATCCGGAAAACGGATTTCTTCAAATTTACAGGAGAAATTACTTACCGAGGGCAGTTTCTTTATAGTTGTGGAAGTTCGGGGAAGTGTTTTCTCGCATCGTTCATTGATTTTTGCCGGTAAATCATCTATTTTTCGATATAAATGTGTGACCGATGCACGAAAGCGGTTACATCCATTTCCTTCCAGCCGGATGTTGCCTGTGTGTGATGACGTATTCACAGTCAATGCCGGTTTCCAAACACCTTTTTTTGTAACTGAAGAAGGTACGTTTCCGCAAATCGTTTGTGGGGCTATGTGTCAATGGTTCGTGGGGCTATGCGAGAATGGTGTGTGGGGCTACGCACTTTTTTTTCGAAACCAATTTTTAAATATTCTAACCTAAACGTGACCCAACCTAACCTAACCTTACCGGAAATGGTTCGTGGTGCTATGTATGAATGGTTCGTGGGGCTATGCGTCAATGGTTTGTGAAGCTACGTAGGTATTTTTGGGTGTAGTGGGGTGGAAACACTGCATGCCGAGTACGGTAGTGAAACTGTGACCGCCATTTTGCGTCTTACCGAAGGCAAAAAGAAACGAAGAAAACTTACTCGATATGTCGCAAATAGAGCTTATTTGCGGGAAATAAGCGAAATGCCACCTTCAACAATGTTTCTCAATGCAGAATACGTAAGTACGAATATTGAAATTAAATGAACTAGCAAATTTCAGCCGTTTTCTGGAGATAAGAAATTTACCCCTTTCTTTTCTTAATGATTTGTTAAAAGATTGGGACAGAAAAAAAATAATGATTTACACTCTTCTTGAGCAGCTACATAAAATCCTATAGTCTCATTTTGTAGAGCAGAACAAGAGCTATAAAATGGTATAACATAATCATTGCAGCCCCCAATAGTTCCCAAGATAATGTAGCAAAACCCGCGAGAGGAAACACAAACTTCAACAAAACATATGCGGCAGAACCATAGTTCTGTATTCCAACTCTTAATCTTTTTTTCTGTACACTGCTAAGGGTTAGTTTCAATTTCTTTGCAGCATAAAAGAAAGTGCTGCAAGTCATCAAAGATTCTCTTCGCTTATGCAGGAAGTATGGTCTTCAAGCAACCCTCAACAATGACAAAGTCAAACTTATCGGCGACACCTTCCTGCTACGAACAGGACATTAAGGAAGAGACTATGAAAGAGCTATGGCCATTGGTTCACGCGGCCATAAGACTTAGAGACATCCACGTTAATCCTGAGGGTCCCACTCTCAGAGATATCAGCGATTTCATCCACGAGTATGGCGGGTTTGATGCTTCGGCAGTGCTCGCGAAGTACATCCAGTTCGCTGTGAGACATGGCGTCCTGGGGAGAGTCAAGGGTAGCGATAGCAAGGATCGGTATGGCCTGAATGTCCAGTTTAGCGCTCCAACGGCCGGCGGCTCCTTGCCCTGGAAGCTGAAGATGAAGAAGAAGGCAGATGTGAAGCCGGTGATCACAGATCGACTCTTGGTGTTGCTTGAAGAGTCCAACGTGAAGAACAGTCAATCCGAGGAAGACGCGGTAGAACCATCATCTTCATCAGTGTTTGCGAGACCGGAAGCTCGTGATTCGCGCTCTGGCGTTCCAAACGAACCAATCAGAGCAGAGAGTGCAAAGCCAAAAGAAGTCAAGGCGTCAGTAATTGAATTCGTAGCCGTACAATGGCTCAGCGTGGAAGGAAAGCAAGTCCGTCGTCCTGTGTCAAGTGAACGATTCCAACGTAAGATTCTAGATAGGAAAAGTGTAGCAGCCATACTCCATAGGAATTAAACTTTTTCTTTTTGTCCTGTATATGCGCAGCAGTATTCTTCAGGTCTGTAGAGCAAAATTTACATGTATGTAGCTATTTTTAGAGCATAATAAAATTTGAACCTTCATTTCTGAATTGAGAGTCGAAAGCCTGCCAAAATCGTCAGTGTTATTTGTTCCAACACCCAATTCATTATACTAATCATACGGGATTAAATTATAATACTTAACTCAATTCATTGTCGACTTCATGAATTCAATACATAGCTTGAAGAGACCGAGTTTTTTTTCAAGTCCACTTTATGCAGAGATATGCTAATCGGGACTGGACCTGCAATTTCATAATTTTGAGGAAATATGTATTCATGTACCTCCTGTTGAGAGAACTAAAGGCATGGTCTCTTGTTTGTATTTCCAAAGCAGTTGGTACAGGTCGGGATAACTGAGTTAGAACTTTGTTTATTTTGTCTTGAAGTAAATTCTGATTATCGAAACTTGAATCGAACATTATAACTCGGATTCAGATAAAAGAGGACATCTGGCGTCAGCATGTATAGGGTGGCCCAAAAATCAGTTTCCCCTAGTAGAGAACAAAATTATGTAGTAAGGAAATGTGTATTTCAACATGTTTCCCATCATTTGCAATACATTCTAAGCAACGATGATACACAGATTCACATATCTATGATAACAAACACTTATTTGCGTTAAGTTCATCAAAAGCATTTTCAATTTATTGTCGCAAATCATTCACAGTTCGTGGTTTTGCAGAGTAGACGGCATCCCCATAAGGCAAAATCACAAGCTGTAAGATCGCATGAGCGAGGAGGCCAGTCGAATGTCCCGCGGCGCCCAATCCATTCAGAGAAGTGTTGATTCAAAAACTTGCGAACAGGAACCGCGTAGTGCGGTGGGGCACCGTCTTGTTGCCAGATAATGGGCGGGAAGTTGTTGACACCGTTTGCCTGGTGGAACTATTAACAACACTTTAAATTTAATTCCTAGAATTACATATACAGTTTTTCTCAGGGGAAACTGACTTTTGGGCCACCCTGCACGTGTTATTCTAGAGAAAAGGCGAAAATATGCACCAGACAGGATTTTTTACCGTCCATCCTGAATATTCATAGCCACGTTCGTTACCAAGCACTCTTAAAACTTCAATAAACGACGTGATTCACCACGAAAACGCTCCGATTGGACATAATCTGAAAAGTGGGTAACGCCTCCGAGAGAAAAAAAAATGAGCGGAGAGGTAGAGAGAGAGAATACGAGAATATATTGTTCAGGAGGGAATGAGTGGGTGGGGAGGGCCGGATCCGCCACTTTTGTTTTACCCTAAATAACACGTATAGGCAGGGGTAGATGAAACCAAAAATAATTTTGGCGCCAGCCTTCTTTTCCCAAGAGCCATCATTTCCCCCAAAATACGGACTTAGAAAGCCACGAATCCAACTGAGCTAAAGCTACACATTTTAATTAATGCACGATTGGATTAAAATAATTAATTCTTGTGCCAAAGTGACTTTACTAAAGAAGGCTGTACCGGTAACTGCATGAACAACTATACTACAGATTCAAATATATAGCCCACTCTACCATATCGTTGCAGCTTTTAAAATTTGTCTAGCAACGGTACAAAAATTTATAAAGTCATGTTTATTCTGATTTAATGATACACGTGATACAAAAGCCGCAAAAAAAAAACAACAACGAAAAAGACATATATATTGGACTTATTTCTTTTTAAAAAAGAAAGGTAATGGAAATTTCCTTCACTGAACCATAATTTTTTTAAAAAATTATAACTGGATTTGAAAATTCAGGCGCCAGGTATTTTTCTCCCCAGTGAGAACTAGCGTACATGAGATTGTTACAGAACAATTTAGAGTTAGCCTATGCACAGAGGAATGGCAAGGGAGAAATAAATAGAGAAAGAGATAGACACACAGGAAAAAAAATAGGGAAGACATGATAAAAGAAAGAAACAGGATTAATGAAAGATGAAGACAAAGAGAGAGAGAGAAAGCAAAAAAGAAGAATGTAAGAAAGTGATAGAGAAACACACGAACAAAGAAAGGTAGAAAGAAGCCACAAGAGAACAAAGAATTTTAAGAAAGGACAAAGAGAGAGGAAGATAATGCGCGCGCGAGAGAAAGATAACATTTTGTTTGTGTTATCTAGTCTTACAAGAAAGTAGCTCACAATAATTTTGGAGTTGAGCTCTTTCATCGTTATCAAATTCCTGGAAGCACATGTTACGAATTGATAATACGAGTTATGAAGACAGCAGGCAAAGGGAATGTTTTAAGTCGACTACATGATAAGATAGGATAACCATTGTATTATTGTGGCACGGGGGATCGGTCCCCTTGATATCAAGGTGATCACGTTAGCCACTATGCTATCGGAAAGGCCACCAGTGAAAAAAAAAGTATTTTCAAGTTCTTCATGGAACAACGAACATAATCTGGCGTTCAGTAATCTCTAAAGAAACTGCATTAGCAACATCTCATTTACTCCACGTGGACTTGACGAGGGCTGTCATTTCTTGGACGGACGCTATTGGTGGGAAAGGTTTCAGGGGAGGATTTACTGGACTCCACGTGGACCTGATATATGGTTGTAAGGGGGAAAACTGATCATTCGGAACTTTCTTTGAAGTAAAGTGAGGTTGCTTTGGAGACGAGCGCTTTACTCAAGTTGTAGCTTAACTTCAATTAAGTATCTGTAAAAGTCACTTACTTTTTAAAGTGACTAACTGAAACTGAGTTACTTTATGGGTGAAGTAAGTGTATCTCAGTTACTTTTAGAAACTTTTCAAATATAGTAGAACGTCGTTTATCCGCATTAATTGGGACCGAAAGTTATGCGGATAATCAAACATGTGTTTATTTAACAAAGAAAAGCACGTACAGTACAGGTTTCTTTTATACATACAGTACACAGTACTACATACGTACGTGTACAGTACAAGAAAACAAAAGACATGAGAAAATGAGAAAACACCCGTAATATACGTACAGTACGTGCCTAAATTACAGTACTGTACCTGTACTGTGTTATTTATGCAGAAAAATAATCAGATATTTTTTTTCGGAACAGATTTGATCGTTTTTTTTTTTTTTTTTTTTTTTTTTTTTTTTTTTTTTTTTTTGCCGCTATTGCTTTCTTGAGTGTCCGGATAACTGGCGGTGCGGATAATTGACGTGCGGATAAACGACGTTCTACTGTACTGCTTTCCACCTTCTGTCTCCTCCTGCCCGTTCTCAAACTGAAGAATTGTCATGCTTAAGGTAACCAACTCTTCCGCATTTCTCGGGAACTCCAGTATTATGGCTATTTTTATTGGATCCTCCCGTCAGTAATTGAAGGGGCGAGGGTGGCAGTTGCCCCGCACTATGCTAAACCTTATTTCCAAAGGGAAATATACTGTCTTTGCTTCCCCCGGTTTTGGAACCCAATCGCCGCCACTGTCTCTCGTATATTTCAATAACAATGAAGATCGCGAAATTTCAAATCGTTCAGATATTTGGAATAGGTGCTGGCGAACCGTCTAAAGCAATTAATTGTGAGTATAGGTGTAAACAGTTTTTTTTTAATTTGAATAAAACCTCAAAAGTGCTTGGTTCTGCAGCATCAGTGGATAAATACATGTAGGTCAAGACTAAGAAACATGCAAATTTGTATTCCCCCCCCCCTATATTGTGACTTGTATGTTACATAAAATGTAACAAGAAACGTTTACAAATGCGCAAAAAATTTTCGCGGCTAAATTCAATGGCAAAAGTTGGCAATATCCCTTAAATTTAAATTATTAAAAATTTAACAGGTTTTAATCATGAGATATGATTGTTTGAAAGAATTTAAAGAAGAAGAATTTCGTCTATTGACAGGAGTGAAGCAATTCACATTTGAAAAGATGGTAGGAATTTTAAATGATGCAGAATCTTCCACATCACCCTAGTCATACTTTCAGACTTTCAACTTCTTGGCCTGGAGTACAGTCATGTGCATATGTATTCACACTTTTGGACGGACTTTGAAGCTAGTTGATTCGCTTCCAGATGTGGATTGCTACCTCCCTTGTGGTGCACTTCTTAAGTAAACTTATACCACGGTTGCATAAATCTTAATCTCAGAGTTAATGGGTTCTTGGTCTGAGAATACGAATAAGAAAGCGTTTGTAGCCAAAGGATATGTTTAAAGGCGAGTCTATATTCTGAAACTTATCTAGATCAGAAAAGGACACATTTCTGTAATCATCTCCTTACTTATTAACTTTTCTTAATCTTACGTATATGAATATATCCTTTATCATGATAATTTGCTATTTATTGTGTGTCATTTATTCCTTTCATACATTCTTGTACACTTAATTTTTTATATTCTAATTACTACAATTCATATAATCATTTTTATCCTCTTCCGATTTAAACAATCAACTCTCTTTCTCATTCTTTGGCGCGCTGCCATCTGTCGTCGCTTTTGTGAACTCTTCTGTCTCGCCTTCATGAACTGCAATTGTACGCATCCTTCTGGAGATATACGTGCATAGTGCTATACATTATTAATGAACACAGAAATACTGAATACAAATAAAGGTAAGAGATAAAGACAAACATACACGAGCACACCTTATTGCTTACCGTGGAATAAGAAAGGAGACACGTTTTGGTCATTATCATATTGCGTAACGTTTTCAAGGTTACGCGGACTTCTATTCTCTTGCACGCGTCATAATCGTGTCTTTGATACGCCCTCTGTGCTTCTGTCCTTTCCTACAAAAGATCAACAACGTCTCTGGTACATTCCCCGCTGCTATCTAGCAATAGCCCCCCCCCTTTTCACTCCCCGCTGTGTATATTGCAGGGCAGTTTCTTAACCTTCTCGGATAAACTATAATCTGTCCCGGGTATCTCTGAAGCAAGCGGACGAAAACAAATCTCTGTGCGCAAGTAGTGACGCGAGACGGCTCCATAAATGAACATGTGAGAGGGAACGGGATTGCGTGGAGGGGGTAATGAGACATTGCCCTCACTCCAATCTTGGACGGAAATCAATTATATGGGAGGCAAGAGAGGGCAAACATTGAAGAAAGAAGCAAGGCAACAAATCTAAGAGTAGTCTAACGAAAGAGGATATTCAAGATGGAATACATTTTAGGGAAAACAAAAATCACGTTACATTTTATGAAGGGAACAGTCGAATCAATGTGTAATGGAAAAAGTAACGTGAAGAATATCTAGTTGAAGCATCACACAGTAATGTCAAATTTTGTATTTGGCTGGACAAATGCGGATAATTTGAAATTTACGGCCTGCTCAAACCTAAAATACAATAAGGAAATTATTAAATCTTGCTGGTGGAACGTTTTCTTACAAATCCAAATAAATATTAGGGAATTATTGTTCTCCTTACAAAGGAACCACGCAGAAGCGAAGAGTCTGATTTTTACAACAGGTAATCCCCCCAGATATAATTTATGGTTTCGCCTCTGTATAGAGTACAGAGCCGCGGTGGCTTAGTTGGTAGAGTGTGTAAATGCCACGCGAGAGACCCGGATTCGATTCCCGGAATGGGTGTTTTCATGTGGAAATTGATCCTGCATAAAGAGGTTCTGGAGTTCACTCAGCCCCTAAAATACAGATACCTGGTGACAATCCTGTGGGGTGAAGACGGCCGAGGTGTGATGCTGATCACCTCACCTACGCAAATGGGTGTGTGAAGGGTGAATCTTTCTCGAGACAACCAAATCTCAACCTCTCTTCCCGGTAGTAGTACACCCTGGACTGCGTTTTGCAAACTAACGAGGCTCTGGCGCCAGGAGCTGCAGCGAGGATAATTCTCTGTGGAGTTCGTGTTGTGTCGTCCCTATATGTTTGTGATTGCCCCTTCATTCATCTTCATTCATCATCAGTGCAATTATCCAAAAGTGAAGTAAAATAAAACAAATCAATGAATCAAACTCCACGAGTGGCTGCGACTCTGGCCTACACACACATCCCTCCAGGGGGTTACTTTGGCCTTTTCCCTCAACTGTAGCGTAAATGTTATCATTAGGGAGCGGAAGTTGATGAAATGTCACCTTTTTTCTGACATCTCTGACACGATGCCCATTAAATTTACACAATATTACACTTCGTCTAGAACCCAAAGAAGGTGATTTTAAAGTGCAATTTTTTTTTCATTTTTTTGCCAATTTTCAGGTTTTAGGTCATTTTCCCGATTTTCGACATTTTCCCGGCATTTTTCGCAATATTCGGTGTATTGTTTTGTCATATTTTATCACTTCTTTCATTTTGGTAATATTCTTGAGTTATTTCACCAAGGAGAACATAGACCTATATGGTATATCTCGCAGGATTGCAATTTACGAGCTTTTTCATTAAATTGTTTAAAAATTATTCGGTTGTTTCCATTGGAAATCGTCGTTGCATATTTTAATTGAATGTGCATGTGCTTTCATTTGGTTCCCTTTTTTTATTATTGAAAGCAAGATTGCATTTTGTTTAAATTCTTTTTGATTTCAATTTTTAACCTCAAACTAACAAATTTAATGGTCATTTTTTGTATTTTTTACGTCATTTTTCCCATTTTTTAGGACATTCCATAGGTCATATACATATATTTTTTTAGGTCATTAACTTCCGCTCCCTTATCATCAATTTTGACAAAGCTATTAATATTTTGTGTTTTTTTTTCTTATTTAGCGCTCTTTTCCTTCTACTTTTTTTGCCAGTGGCGACGATGATGATGAATGATTAATATATCCAAGTGACAAAAGGACACATAATAGGAACTCCCGTTCCCTCGTCAGGAATCGAATCTGGGACCATCCCTGATAAGGTCCTGAGTCCAGTACTCAAAGGACTTGTCCACGATGACGAACGTGGCCGCATGTCGTCCTCCGTCCGTTTCTCTTTCCTTGTCTCTACCCAGGGACGAATTGTTTAGCCCTGCCCTGGTCATAGATGCAAATATCCCTTCATCATCATCATCACCACCACCATCATCGTCACGATTAGCCTAAGGAGGCAGGAAAGAGATGCAAAATAGGGACAAAATATCAAAACCTAACCATACGTGTGATCAAAAGACACCATGCGAGATGCACGTGCAAACTTTCCTTCAGAAGTTACGTCAGAGTACTCCAAAGCAGTGTTGTCACAACAACAAAGCACTATATCCCTTTCCCAAAGGGTAATATTTCCCTTTTGCATCGAAAAAATTAAAATCACGTTCACAAAACTTTACAAACTATTATTATTATTATATTAGTATCGGTGGTGATAGCATTTCCAGTGAAGAAAAGTGTTGATAGAAATATTATTTTGATCGAATAGATCGAAGTGAGGAAGAAAACAACAAATAATGAAAATTATTGATAGTAAATTATACACTTTTGAAAAATTTACGAAATGTTATGTTTCATGGACATTGGGTTCATACTATTTGTGTTATTCAAATAGTTTGTGTAAAGAAAAAAAATGAGTGACAATGGGAAGGTAATAATTGTCCCCAAACCAAATTTATAATTAAAAATTCGGTTGTGGTTCACATGGCGAGGAGTAAATTGTACGACGAAGGAAGTATACCTTCCTTCACGAAATTTGTCTTCCTGATTTTACCATGTTCTGCCTGAATTTCCCTCAAGAGGGAAAATTCCCTTCGTGGGGCAACACCTCTTCAAAGTCGAAGAAGCTCACACGGTCCGTTCCACATATCAGTTCGTATGAAGTGTTGGCATACTGAAAGGCAAAATGTCTCCACTTTCCTCGGTTTCGTTTGCTTTTAAGTCCAATTTGTGCATCAGGACTGGACATAATCTTAAAGTGATATCGGAGGCACTGAAATGTACAGTCACGGACACTTCTGGATTGTAATTAATACACTGACTTTCAATTGAATCGTCACAACCCAGCAGTGTCCGTGACTGTACAACCATGCACCGGGAATGGAACAGTGAGAAGCCAAGGGCGGCGCCAGGGGGGCGCTTGCCAGTGATGTGCGTCTACGCGTAAACAACGATAGTCTACATTCTACACGTAGTCTATTTTATACACGTATTTTACGTAATCTATTTATGCAACATGGCGAAAGTTGATAACTTGGCAAAGGGCGCCGTGGAATTGAAAGAAAATTATACTGCGTATCAGTTGCTGATGTGTGAGGAGAACTTTTCATACTCTTCCTTACAAATTCGAACAATTTCTCACCTAGGAAGAAACCTAATGTAGGAAATATTCTAGTGTTTTATGGAAAGAAGACCACTCTTGCCTCACGACTGCCATCTGTTGTTGTTTTTGCATACTATTTATATTCTTCCATAGTTGATAATAGAAGAAAAGAGAAATTTTGTTGTAAATAGGATTCTTTTCATTTCGTTAGGAAACAATATTGTTGAAAATGTCACTTTCCCTTCATAAAACCCTTGAAAATTAATTTTAATGCACTTTAGATTGTCTACGTAGTCTGTGTAAACTACAACCCAATGTAATCTAAGCGCAGATTACGTGTAGACAACGCATGTAGACGTAAACTTATAGTCTACTGCACATCACTGGCCGCTTGGGCACCCCTTAATTTTCTTTCACACCCCCTACGTTCAACTGAAAACACTAATCCTTAGAGTGTCATATTATGGCATGTCATATTGAGCGCCGAATGTTAGGTACTGAATTAAGACCGTTATTATTGTATGCAACAGGCAAGCACTGAAAGAGATGCCGATACGATATACACCTGTACTGGCGGAAGCCTCTCTAAAATTGAGCGGCCGTTTTTTTTTTTCTTTCGTCAGCATTGTTGTTATGATTTTCTTCTTCTTTTGTTTCTTTAAGTGGTCTCATTTCGATAATTGTTGTTTTATTTTTCTATTTTGCATTGTTGATAAACAGCTTTATTTTCCACCTACTTGTTCTTCCTCACACTGGAGCAAAAATTGCAGCTGCAATTGCTGGTATCACCAAGTCGTGCTCGGGAAATTATTTAAGGCAAGTTGTAACGTGAAGAGTAGTTTTCTTGTTAATATGTTCTATATATTTGTTCCTGCCTCGTAACATGTCTGGTAAACGAACCATTTCAGGATTTTTCAAAAACTGTTAAGAAGAGGCCCAGTGTTCACGAATAAATTTTGCAGTTCTTCGTTGGAGTCTGGGATAGAAGGGATTTTAACGAAGGCGAACTTGCTGTGCACTTCGCGTTATGTCCTGAAGTGGCAGACGGAAGGTACATATTATGTACTTACTATGAAAACTAAATTTCATCTCGCTATTTTATTGTACCGATGGGCAGGGCCGGATTAAGGTGGGTGCTAATTGATGCTGAAGCATTAGGCCCATTCCTGATATAGGCCCAGATGTAAACAGGCAAGAATTTTCCGAAAGCTGAACAGTTTTCTTTTGCTATATTAACCTGAAAATAAATCTGAGAATGAAATTTGGAGCCCCAATTTCGGACGCCTAGACACAGCGTTACTTATTATACAGTTACTATTATTCTTTGCACTGTGACGTAACTATAACGTCGTTGTGTTTATTGTTCACAGAAAGATTTCAAGCCTCAGGCCCAATTTCGTCTTAATCCGGCAATACCGATGGGTATGAAACAGGGGTTGGGGGGGTGACCCCCCCTAGTTCTTTTGAACTTTTATCAGATCGAAAATGCTTCACTTTGTTTAAGAGCAAAATATCGTTTAATAACGACCATAAGATTTCTCTACACTAAATTTCTAGAAGAAAGCATAATAATATAGGGCTGTAAGGGGGACAAGGACGGCCACACCTTTCCTTTAGAAAACGAAAGTCAATGTAAAATTACATATTTCTTACGTGTAATTTGATTTCAGTCACAGTAATTTACATATAATGGGAATGCAGGAACACAATAATTACAAATTCAAGTAGTGTTTTATTAGGGAGCATCACTATTATCGGGGTATATATGCCTCTTTTACCTCTTCGAGAAAAAAACCTTGCTTGCCCCTCTGTGGAAAAATCTGCAAATGTCCGTGATTAGGGGAGGGGGGATAGCCCTTTCCTTCGTGCGCACGCCCATTCCATGTACTATGTATGTTGTACTTCCATTGGTTACATTAAAAGGTCCAAAAATTGTATTTTTAAATGCAAGGGTAATTACATTTTGTATTTCACTACATAGTTTAATAAGACTGCAACGTGTATCTGAATGCTTACATTGTTCGACCACTTTCTTGGAGTATCAGACTTAATACATATCATAATGGACGTCCAGGGGGAGGGGCAAGGGGGGCATAGCCTCCCTCCCAAGTTTTGTCTCATGTTTTCTTTATTTTCAGCATCGCACCCCCTAAATTTCTTTCCGCACCCCCAGATGATTAATCCGGGCGCCGCCGCTGGTGAGAACCTACCTTTACACGGCCACGATGTTAACCACCACGCTGTATGGAGTATCTTTATTTTATTCATCCAAAACGACAATCAAATTCAGTGGCGTGCTAAAGGAACGGAGGCTGAGGTTGATGGGCGACATACATTCCCTTCGGCTCAGTGTTCCACAAAAAAGAAAAGAAAGGAAGAGAAGAAAGAAAGCCAAAGACAGGAAATGATGCCAAATGAACATGGTGTATGCTACGCCCTCCCTTGCCCGGGAAAACAAATGCAACCACTACCTAGATAGAGGCGGCAAAATCTCCCTCGGACAAGCGAAATAGCGTTACGGTCCAGGTTAAGTTCGTGTGTAGGAACCGGTGACCGACAGTGCATAGTGATAAGCCATATCGAATAAACACAAAGACATATGTATTTTCAAATTACCACCTCTTTACCTGTAGCCGGGAAGCGGCTAGCTGCATACCTGAAAATCACGGGTAGCGACATGCATACGAAAATGATATAGCCCAAAATTAACATGAAAATAAAAAGTATATTCTATTCATAACCAACAAAAATGGAATCATTACAGGTCCCCACACTTGCACTCTCACATTCTCTCTCAGATTCAATCCTCATGGGGTCATCGACACAAGAAATTATACATGACATGTACAGGTTTTATCACGACAAGCCCTAATTATTGCATTCTCAATTAATTTTATCTTACTTTTTGTCTAATCAGGTCATTTGTGATTTTTTTCTCCAGTGCTACTTAAATCCTAGCCAGCCCTTACTTAAGTTCACCTTTAGTTTTTAAAAAGAAACTAGTCGGCGCGGTGACAATACATTACTTGACCAGTATAAACAAAGGCGTCTCAACGGCAATTACATTCACGTGGGCGGACGCTTTCCTTTTACAATACCTCACGTGGTTCCAAACATAACAAATAACCTCCGTTGAGCGACGCAAACATATACTCTCTAGCAGGCGGGACTTAAACACTTCGCCGCGACGAGCAATTCACATTACCAGGCAAATACTTTTACTAAATGATCACACATGCGGCCTGACATAGCTAGCATTGACACATAAAAATGAACAAACCTCAAGTAGATTATATTAAGCGGGCGGCGCTTTACTCTAATAGTACGCACTTTAAACAAATACAAAGGAGCACAAACAACAATGAATTTAAGATCATAAAAAAAATATCACAAGGAATAAGAAAAATTGACCTGAGACGAATAGATTACAAATGACAAGCGCGACGGGAGTTTGATATAAAATTTCGAGTTGAGTGGGCGTTTTCAAAATGTCGACGAATTTCAAGGGCGTTCTCTAAATCAATCGGGCCGTCACGTGCTGACAATCACACAGGCGAATACTTTACCAACTCTCAGCTTCCGAGGTGCATCCTGGCGTCTTTATGGGCGATTGAAAAACACATATTATTCACACGGAAGGTTTCTTTGGTCACGACGATGAAGATGCGAAAAGGATTCAAACACCTAGTTCCCCGGCTCCTCTTCCTCTCGGGATCGGTGGATCTCCGTGGTATGGCGCGGTTCGGACGTCGCATCTGTGGGGTCGTTGTAGGCGTCGTCGGCGTCGTCGGGGCGTCAACATCTCTCTCTACGTCTCTCTGTCGCGGCTGGTAGGCGTCGTCGGGGCGTCAACGTGGCGGATGGTAGGCGTCGTCGGCATATCAATAGGGCGGAGTTCGACGTTCTCTCTCTCTCCATGGCGGCGGATAGGCATCATCGGCGTAGTTTCTTCTGACATCTGGCGAATCGACGTAACGCCCTCATCTCTCTTCTTCTAGCCCGCCATAGTTTCCGGTGTTCCTCGTTTCTCAAAAATTATAAATGGCGTAAGGTAATCACGGAAACACGGTTTCGCTTCAACTTCCCCCAGCGGTTGAGGTAGGCGCACTCGTGTAGACTTACTGCCTATCACACACACTGGTGTTCGCACAACACAACAAAGTCCACTGTACACGAAAGGTAGCGCGAAGGTGCTCTCGTTCCAAGAATCGCGGCAAAACTGTATATGGAGAGTTAGCACGGAGCTGCTCTCACTACAAGGATCGCGGTAAGACTGTGTATCGAAAAACCATGTCCTTCGTTTTATTCCGATTTTGAAAAAGGACGCTAGGCGCACGTTGGAGCGACGCTTCCGCAGAGGTTATTCCACCACGCTCTATTGTCTCCAAACTAGGACGGACCGTGTCCGAAGTTTACTCAGACGGATTAAGCTTCCGCCTGGCTGTCGCCCATAGCTCAATTGCAATCGCTGTCCACAAACTGATCAATTAGAACCGATTTGATCTGGCGTCCGTAATTGTCACTTGATCGCGGCGAAACTCCACACATCCGTCCTTGCACACACGCTGCTGCGCTGGTATAAGTTTCACATGAATCTGACCGTTGGAAACCGAGATATTTAAATGTTTGTCATTACGGTCGAATTTCCTAAGCTTTACACGCATAGCGTGACCCTTCAGGTGCTCACCCTTAACACAAGCGAATGTCTCGTTCCTCCCGTCGGCTTGGCAAAAATCAAATATGTAATCTTACAAATTAAAACACTCAACACTTTGAATCAACACGTCTTTTTACCGCTACATACATGAATAATAATGATAATAATAATGACGGTAAATCTGACTGTCACAATGGGGCCCCTTGGCCCCCTGAAATTTCTGGAAAGAGTTAATGTAATTCAAATGGTGAAATTGTAGATATATTTTATAACAAAAAGTATTGTTTTCTGTGACTTACAGGCCGTACGTTACAGCAACTATTATTATTATTATTATTATTATTATTGTGATTAATTGAAGTAGGGTTACATTGAAGCTTAGAGTCTATTTTACACTGATTATCTAACTATAAAAAACAGTTTTTTTGTCCTACATGAATTAATGTTAAGTATACAGTTATGCAAATTGTATATAGATGTACAGAATATGGACGTTATCAATGTAACTAATTTTTAAAAAAACATAAGTAGTAGGAGCAGTAATAGTAATGTAAGAATAATAATCACAGATAATAATAACAGTAACAAAAATAATAACAATAATAATAGCATTAACATTAATAATTATAATAATAATAATAAAAGTTTCTATGACCCTGCTCCCCTGAGAAAACATCCTGCGGGTGCCCTTGCAAATGAGGACTGACTTCTAAAATATGTATCCTTAACTCTCCCCTTTCGAAAATCCTGGGCACGCCACTGATCAAGCTGCTGACAACCTCTGCACCAGCATACGCATGAATCCATTTCTTTCAAACAAGTAGTATGCAAAAGAAAAATTAATGATAATAGTCATAGTCATAGACAATTTGACGAGCAATACTCGTGCATCCACTGTACCTGTGGACTTTTTTTGATTCAAAAAGAGGAAGCCCGCTTCATCTCACCTTAATTTTCCACGACGTTCAGTGGCTTTTCATGACAGTTGACAACACTGCTCCAGCTCCAAGCCATTGACGTCACCTGCCCCGATGCCTGCCCAAGCCGAACGAGCGCAAGCAAACGTCACTGCTCCAGGGCAGACGTGATGACGCGTGCAAAATTCCCAGAATTTTGCAAACGGGTTGGAAGGGAAAGGCTTCGGGTGAGAGGAAGGGGGGTCAGAACGGGGGAGTCCTTGGTACGCCCACGTGGGATTTTTTGCACGCCGGAAGGTATTTGTTTTTCTGTTTGCGAGTGAAGTTTTCTCCCCCTTTTAACATGTTGTACGCAGCGTATTCAACTTGAAGCAAAACAAAAAAGTCAACACGTCGTAAAAACATAATGAAGGAAAGACCATGAAAAGAGCGGGAAGAATCACATTAATACGGTCAGCGTCAGAAGTGACAGAAAACAGCTCACAATCTCGACACAAGGGGTCCCGGGTTGGAATCCCTGCCTGGGCAAGGATGTCCTTTTTTAGTGTCCCTCCCTTCATCAATTTCATCATAATTTTCACAATTAGCCAAAAGTGACAGAAAAAACGAAGGAAAATACCAAACCAATCAAACAAACCATCCACAACATAATAATACTGGGTGAGTCTTTTAAAAGAGGCCCCGTGTAAAGTGTGCTCCTTGCTTGTAGGCAACCCTGGTACACCGAAGAGAAGAGCGGGGCAGAGAACAGTCCAGGATATGAACAGAGAACAGACTCACCCAGTATATACTCGCACTCTGATCTGCGTTGTCCGCCTATAAGGGTGAAATTTGAGGATGCCATTTCGTACACTACACAAAATTTTAATGCCCACCATATAATTTGGCAAATGCTACCTCACCAGTCAGGAAGCGAACTTGCAGAGCCTGTGTGCAGAAACTCCTGGACTCTCTATGTCAGTGTTGCCAGCGCTCGTGTGTTTATTTGTTCATTCAACATTTGAGGAGTGTGAGCGCCATCTGTTGTTCTAGTGTTCATTTACCAGGTCCTTATGGGGCAAGATTCCTGCACACCGATACAACAGCGTTGCCCAGTGCAAGCACCAACCCTTCCCAGGAGAAATAAACCTTTAACATTTCTTACCTTTCCAATAAATATTGGGCTTCCCCCATGGCGCAGTGGTAGCGTCATTGCCTTGTAATCAAGGGGTCCCGGGTTCGATACCCGGTGGAGGCACAAGTGGTTCGGATTCCACTTTAAACTGTAGGTCCAGTCCCAATTAGCCTTACTGCGCATAAAGTGGACTTAAAACACCAAATCAAACCAATCCAATAAATATTGATGTCATTTTGTAATTTGCATATTACAAAATTGGGCTGTCGTTAAAACCTTCCCTGCCTTTCCAAAACGAACAAAGATGTTGCCGATATGGCAACAGCGCGATTTCTGCTAGAAGCCACATTTCGTGCTCCCGAGTGTAGGCGAATCGCGACGATGAAGATGATTGATGAACGTCAGTAGAACCGCCTTGGTGGCAAAGTGGTCGACCCACGATCTTCTTGCTGAAGGTTCCAGCTTCGAGTCCCGGCTTGATCTTGAGTGTTACTTTTAGATTATCCTTTCATTCTCCTCGTCGTCATTACACAAAACGCAGAAAAACGACATAAAAGAAACACGAACACAATGAAACACCCATGATTCGAACCCAGGTTCCTTGGCTACATTATGATAACCAGTCTGTCGCAGAGACTGGCAATCTCATGAAGGGCGGGTGCTTCTTCTTTACATATAAACATGTGTACCATGCTTAACAATCCACATAGAAGAGCAAGCGACAACTAAAAAATACATTGATTGATTTATTTATTTGTTGCTTTAAGTGCACTTTATGCACAGAAAGGCTAATCGAGACTGTACCTACAGATTAAAGTGGAATCCGAACCACTAAGTTCCTCTACCAGGTATCGAACCTGGGACCCCTTGATTACACGGCGGGAACTTTACCACTACGCCATCGGGAAGACACAACTAAAAAAAAGCTTACATGGATAAGTAAAAATGTAAAAAAAAAGGTAAAGTACTCCCCTGTACATAGCACCACGCCATGAAGGCGTATAGGGGTGTGGGGGTAACGCCCCACACTTTCTTGATCCGGTCGTGAGTGGGGGTGATGTGATCAGCGTCACGCCCCTGACCGCCTTTACCCCCCAGGGTTTCCCCCAGGTACCCATGTTATTCGACGCTTTGTGGGCGCCGGGGCCGCTTCCATCGTTAGAAAAGTTCCCGGATTTGAACCGGCCGGGGATCGAACCCGGGACCTTTAGCATGGTAGTCAGACGCGTTACCGACTGAGCCACCGCGGCCATGGATAAGTTTCTAAACTCATTTTGCCAACCTCCGTGGCGGAGTGGTTAGCACACCGCACTACGCTACGACGACAGGGGTCCCGGGTTGGAAATCCGGCCTTGGTATGGGTGTTCATGTGAGCATCGCATCATCAATTTCATCATATCATCACTCATCACCTTCGCGCTTAGCCAAAAGTGGTAGAAAAGCGAACTAAACGAAACAAATCACACAATCTAAATGCATCTTGAAAAATGAGTTGCGGCAGCGACGCTCCCACTGAATTCTTTGCGAGTTTTGGGTACCCTTCAAAGCTCTCTGAGAGAGTTGTGTATGACAAATTGAACGAGACCTTTGCTACTCCATGCACACATTCTTATCGCACACCGAAGGTCCAACAGAGATCCCACCATCCTCCACGTGATCTGCTGCTTCGCGTAAACACACCCAAACCTGGAGAGTTGATTCAGAGATAAAGCATGCGGCGAACAGACCAAGATAGAAGTTTCTATTTCCTGCACATCAAGCCTAACATGAAACACGCTACTCTCTTTATTTTCACGAACATATGCGTGCAATGACTGACTCATCATCACCAACACCGAAATAACCCTTCGCCATTGGTGAAACAAAACAGAAGGTCTAAGAATGGATACTGTGAGTATAATAGAGAGTTGCAAGAATAGGTTTATCGGTATTTAAAACAACGCTCCGCCAGTCCTAAGGTGTGATCGGAAAGTAATTTAACTCTTGAACCGTGACGCAGATAAGTTCGATGCGTGAACTTACTGCGCAAACCCAATACGTTAGTGGCTTCATATACAACCACTTGTATGTGAATTGTATGTCAGAAATACCGGGTGTCCAAGAAGTCTTTGTATGGAAACAAAAATTAACTGTACCCGCTATATGCAACGTAGACATGAAAAAATGGTACCAAAATGTTCGGAAACTATTTAAGTTATTTTTTTTTTCAGGTTTCTGTAACGTTGCAGTATTATAGCAGTGCCAGTGTTCAGCAAATCGGAAATGTACACAAATCAGGAAAAAGCTGAGTGTGTCCTGTGGTTTCACGAGAGCAGGTCACAAAAAACAGTGCAGAGACAGTTTCAAACATCGTACGGAAAGGTGCCGCCAGATGGTAGGAGCATTAAGTCGTGGTATGACAAATTCAAGACCACGGGACCTGTTGCTGACGCACCGAGAAGTGGCCGACCATCAATCTCAGACGAAAGGGTGGAAGATGTCAGAGTGGCTTTTGTGCGCAGTCCGAAGAAATCCGTGTGTACGACCTCACGTAAATTACTGCCAAAAATTTCTGTTCATAGACGAACGTTTACTGTTTCGTGCATACAAAGTGCAAATCCTGCAGGCTTTGTTGCCCATTGACGGCAAACGTTGGTATAACTTTACGGTGAAAATGTTACCACACATTGACGCTGATATTGGCTATCTGGAACGTGTTGCTTTTGCAGACGAGGCGGTCTTTCATGTCAGTGGTTTAGTGAATAGACACAACGTGCGTATCTGGGGTAAAGAGCCCCCTCATGAGGTGAGGGAGTCGACCATGGGCAACCCGAAGGTGAATGTTTGGTGCGCGCTGCTGCATGACAGAATAATCGGACCATTCTTTTTCTGTGAGGACACCGTAACATCTGGAGTGTATCTCGACATGTTGCAATTGTTTGCTGTTCCTCAATTGCTAGAATACCACCCACATGTTATCTTTCAACAAGACGGTGCACCGCCACATTGGAGTCTGGAGGTTCGTTCCTACCTTGATCAGACATTTCCTGGAAAATGGATTGGTCGAGATGCACCGACAGCGTGGCTTGCATGATCTCCAGACATAACCCCTTTAGATTTTCTTCTATAGGGTTATGTGAAAGACAATGTTTACAGAACTCCTGTATCCGATCTTGCAACTCTGCAACAACGGATAACCCAAGTCATCACATCAATCCCTCCTGTGATGTTGGCTAATGCATGGCGAGAAGTTGAATTTCGACTAGATGTACTCCGTGCTACCAAGGGTGCTCACGTGGAGATTTATTGATTTCTTTCCTATTGCCAATAAAACTTGAATAGTTTCCGAAGATTTTGGTACCATTTATTCATGTCTATGTTGCATATAGCGGATACAGTAAATTTTTGTTTTCATACAAAGACTTCTCGGACACCCGGTACCGTAGTACAACATACAATTTGTCGAATTTTATTTCCTCGACAACAAGAGTTGTTAGAAGAAATTCATCGTTTGGAAAGTACGTGCAATACAGAAGTTGTAATTCCTTTCAGATTCATTGCCAGCTTTTACGTATGATCAATTGAAGTCTCAGGCAATGGCGTATCCCCAAGAGGAGGACTCATGGGGGTTTCTTCCCCCTCAAAATCCATTAGCTACAAAATAAAAATTTGGAGGCCACTATGTAAAATTTATAAAAATATATACGCATATATCTTGAAGAGTACGGAACATTCCTAAAGCAGTAATTTATTATGATTCATTATGTTCGATATTGCTGTAAATGTTAATAACAATTTTTTTTTTACAAATTAACATTTTTACAATAAACCTGGAGACACAGTATCCCTTCCCCCCGACACACACACACACACTTCTAAGTGATAATCTTACCAACCTTTCTTGTATACGTATAGGATATATGAAGTACAAAGCCAACACTTTGAACAACTCTTATCACACAGGTTAGTACTCGTTTTGCAATATAAATGTAATTGTTTGCATGTTTAAGATATGTGCGAAAAAATAAGCGGGACGTTACGGATCGAAAATGCCAGCATCTGCACCATGCCTCACCGTCTGCAGTCACGCGCTATCTCGGCCCCGAGCCAAAATGAACGCACTGTAATATGCTATCGTTGGCAACTGAAAGAATGCTCTGCTGACTAGAGCTGCATTTCTGGTGCCTTCTTTGGCTTTTTGTTATTGTCGAAATCGTTAAGTGGTCGACTTTCGGAATCCTGGCCTGTCATGGGTGTCATTTGTGAGAATTCCTTCATCAAACGCATCTAATCGTCAACCATCCTCATTGTCGAGATTAGCCCCTAAATAACATAAATACAAATAGTCTCTTCCTTATTTCACAAATTTGCAGTTTCATTTTCTATGACTGATATTCCAGCAGTCGCCATAGCCTGTGAAATTATAGTTTCTTTGTTAATGAACTTTTTTTTTTTTTTTTTTTTTGCAAATTCAGCAGCATGGACTGCTGCTTCGTTCAACCAAGCAGTTTACCAGTAACTACCGTAACCATTAGACCTATTGTGAAACCACGAAAACATACTGCAATGGGCTTGTGCTATCCAGTCAGGAAGACAAACCGTTATCCTTTTTGGTGAGTCAGGTTGCTGTTGTGCAAAGATATAGTGCATAATTAGTGTCACGCACTGGTACTTTAATATCTAATGTAGCTAGTTTCGTCATGGTAAATGAGCATATCAAAATTCACAGCATGATCTGAGCACCTGAGCTTCGACGCCCTTCTACGTGCATGGTCGATACGGAGATTAGGAAATACGACTTCCGGTTTTTTTCGGAGATTTTATTCCTATCTACCAATGACAAGGTTGCACTGTTACTACTTCCTTGTTTCCTATTCGACAATTCAAGATACGTTACCATTAGAATACAGGACTATCTTTACCATTTGTAGAACGGACAGAAACTAACATTGCGATTGATTGATTGATTGATTGATTTGATTTGATTTGTTTTAAATCTCTTTCTGCCACTTTTGGCTAATTGCGAAGATGAGGATGAGCGATTATACATAATTGATGGACACTTCACAAAAACACTGATGTCCAGGCCGGGATCCGAACCCGGAACTCCTGGCGTCGTAGCATTCTGTACTAAACACTCCGCAACGGAAGTCGACAAACAAATTTTGCGATCTTTACTAAGAGAATGGGCAGAGTAACGTTTTTTAAATGGGTAGAAAACTAATAGTTAGTGCGATATTCACCATGCTAGAGTGATTCTTGTTATCTTCACCATTGGAGGTTGGAGAAAAAGTAACGGTTAGAGAATGAATTGTTGTTTTAAGTCCACTTTATGCATAAATAGGCTAATCGGGACTGGATCTATAGTTTAAAGTGGGATCCAAATCACTGTGCAAGGTACCTCAACGAGGTATCCGGAACCCCTTGATTACTACACCATCGGGGACCTCCTTTACCATGAAGAGAATAGGCAAAGAGTAATACAGTTATTTTCGTCTGTTAGAGAATAAGGGAAAGTAGGGCTAACCAGGGTGCGAAATCCCGGGGGGAAATTCCCCCCACCAACGATCTTGTCCTGAAATCCCCCCCCCACCAAACTCTTCCGGGGGGAGAGTTTCTGTTTTAACAACGAACATAAACAATTAGTTTCGGATTCGAATATACTTGACTAGAAAAATATCGATAACATACAAAAAGAACGGACAACAAAGAGCCTCATCTCTTAGGACTCTGAACCCAGAAATCCCCAGAACAGAGAAATTAGACCGACTTGTTATTTCTTCTCCATTTCTCATCGCCTTTTCGTTAGCAACCACAAAGTATATAAATATATTAATAAAACACGTAATGGCATTTATATGTGAATTTTATACAGGAAGCTATTATCTTCTTAATGCCTCTTAATTTTTGTCCCTCCTCCCTTACGCAAATCATTGTTCATAGCATCAAAAGTACATCAAAATCTTCAATTTGCAATTACATTTTGAATGAAAGGCAGTTGATATATAAAGTCGTTCGGAAAGTAAGTTCCATCATACAATAAAATGAAAAATATAAATAGTAAAATCACGACCTTTATAGGGATGAGAATATATACATGGTACAACATTCACACATAATCGCCATAAGAATTCAAGCACGCATCATAGCGAGATACCAAGTTCGTTATACCCCTATCATAGAACGTTTCCGCCTGAATGGAGAACCATTGGGAAACTGCACGTTTCAGTTCTTCGTCAGTACCATAATGTTTTCCAGCAAGGAATGCCTTAAGGTGGAGGAACAAATGAAAATCAGATGGGGCAAGATCAAGACTGTAAGGGGTGTGTGGTAGTTTTTCCCAATGGAAGGTCGTCAGGAGTTCCTGAGTTGCATTTGCCACATGCGGACGAGCATTGTCGTGGAGGAGAATGACACCCCGACTGAGCATGCCACGTCGTTTGTTTTGGATTGCACGACGCAGGTTTTGAAGTGTCACACAATAGGTTTCGGCATTGATGTGCTGTCCACGCTCCATAAATTCCACAAGCAATACTCCATGCCTATCCCAAAACACAGTGAACATGATTTTTTTGTTTGTAAGCTTTGGTTTTGGTTGCGTTTTCCGCGGTGACGCGGAGTGCCTTCAACTCCATGGTGCTTCGTTTCTGTTCTGGGGTTTCATGCAAACCCGATGTCTCGTCTCCAGTCACAATCCGATCCAACAACTCTTCTCCCTCCTCACTATACCGTTTCAAAAACTCCAATGCACTTCCCATTCTTTCCTTTTTGGCATTTTCCGAGAGCTGGTGAGGGACCCAACGGTTACACAATTTGCGAAATTTCAAATTCACTGTCACAATTTCATACAGCACAGTTCTGGAGATTTGTGGAAACTCTAACGACAGCTCAGACAAAGTGAATCGTCTGTTCTCCCTAATCTGCTCTTCCACTAAACGAACCAAATTGGGATTCACAACAGACGGTCGACCACTTCGTTCTGCATCATGAACACTAACCCGTCCACCACGAAACTGTCTCACCCATCTTCTTACCATTGAAGCACTCATTATTCCTTCTCCATACACCTCACAAATCTGACAGTAGATCTCCGCAGCTGGAACATTACGGGCATCCAGAAAACGGATCACGGATCGCACCTCACACGTGGCGGGAGTTTGGATTGTCTGAAACATAACAACAACGCACTGCGCACTACTATCCTGACCAACTTGCCTCACACTGACGTCTGCACTTTATCAAGGTTGTAGCTACACAAGGCGCATGCGCATTCACACTGCCCCGCTTGCAGCGCCACGGTATTCATCAGTGGAACTTACTTTACGAACGACGTAATATAATATAATATAACAGTTGGGCTGAAAAGTTCGTAGGCTGACTCATAGATGGCGTTACTAGAATTAAATCCATGTGATTTTTACTTAGTACTAACCTTCAAAAGATACGTGTATAAATTTCACAGCTGCCGGATAATTAGTTCGTGAGATATAGCATTGTGAGTGAAGCAGCTTTTGTTATTGTGAAAAAATGGATAAAAAAGAATTTCGTGTGTTAACAAATCATCGCTTTTTGGCGAAAAAAAATACTGTTGAAGCCAAGGCTTGGCTTGATAAACATTATTCGGACTCTGCACCAGGAAAATCAACCGTTGAGAAGTGGTTTGCTAAATTTAAACGAGGCGAAAAGAGCATCGAAGACGCCCCAAAGAGGCTGTTACCGACGAAAACATCAAAAAAGTCCACAAAATAATTTTAAATGATCGTAAAGTGAAGTTGATCGAGATAGCTGAGACTTTAAAAATGTCAAAGGAACGTGTTGGACATATTGTGCATGAATATTTGAACATGCGAAAGCTGTGCAAAGAAGTGCTGTTTCATCAAGACAATGCACCGTGTCACAAATCAATGAAAACGATGGCAAAAATTATATGAATTAGACTACGAATTGCTTCCCCATCCACCATATTCTCCAGATCTGGCCCCCAGTGACTTTTTCCTGTTTGCAGACCTTAAAAGAATGCTCGCTGGAAAGAAATTTAGCACTGATGAAGAGGTAATCGCCGAAACTGAGGCCTATTTTGAGGCTAAAGAGAAATCGTACTATAAAAATGTCATCGAAAAATTGTATGACCGCTATAATCGTTGTATCGCCCTCGAAGGCAACTATATTGAATAATAAAATCGAATTTTGTCAAAAAAATATTTTTTACTATGTTAGCCTACGAACTTTTCAGCCCAACTGTTATATTGTACATTTTATAATATAATTCAATTATTTAATAATTGACACATATTTAATGACATTAATTATACGTAACCCCCCCCCCCCACACACACACACACACACACACACACACACACACGCACACACACACACATACATATGTATATATATATATATATTGTATATATGCAGTGATTTCGCACCCTGGGGCTAACAGTTGGTGTTATCTTCACCATGCAAGACTGGACAAGAATACCATTATGATTTTTACTATTAGATGATGGAGGACAAAACGAATCATTAATGCAATCTTCACGATGAAGAGAATTGGTAAACATTAACATTACTATCTTCACCATTAGAGGGGCGTATAAAAAAGTGACATGTGATCTTCACCAGTAAGAAAATGGCCACAGAATAAAAGTTAGAGCGATCTTCATTCTTATGAGAAGGGAAAGAAACGATAAAAGTTAATGTGTGATCTGCATCAATTCAGACTGGGCAAAAGTAACATTGTGCAGTTAACTACTTGGAAATTGACCAGAACTTAACAGATACTGTGATCTTCACAGATGGAAGATGAAGCAGCTTCCATAGGCGACGTTGCTTGCCACAAAGCCAAAGAGCGTAGGTTCGAATCCCCGTCCTGCATCTCGTTCTCTATTCATCGTCGCATTTCGTGTACCACTGTGTATCTTGTATATATCATTGTTTATTACGTACGTATTTCGAAACTTGAGACGAGCCCGACACACTGTCAAGTATCGTCTCGTCTTCATAGCATTACTAAACCGGACAATTACATCTCTCTCTGTCTCTCTCTCTCTCTCACACACACACACACACACACATACACTTGCATGCATTGAGATTTTGAATCGATTTGTAGTGGCAGCATTTATTTCTTTAAATTTTTACAAACTTATTTAGTTATCTAGTTAGACTGATTCTGCAGCCTAGGAATCTCGTACAGTTGGAAGCAGAAGTGGGTCTATGCATAGTCTATATACAAAATAAACGTAGTAATTCTAGACTAAACAGTCTTCAGATTTTGATCGTACTATTAATGTGTTATGGTTTGAGTGAGTTTGGGTACTAACTATGAAGTTCTAAGCTCAAATTATAGTACAGTAGAAAATTATAATCTAAACACTAGTCGCGGCGTACTTGTTCTCGGGACTGTACATGCGAGAAAAAGCAGAGGCTGAAATTTTACACTCGAAAAAGGAATGGCAACAAAACATTTCTACATGAAAATGCAACTTTGGTGTCATTACTATTTTAAAATGTATAAGATATTTTTCAACATGCAAGGTACGTTCGTTCCGCAGCGAGTCGTCGAGAGAGGGGAAGGGGGGGATTATTTGATTGCGAAGAGCAAAGGTCGGTTGCCATGGAAACGTTTGATGCCGGTCGCATAAAGAGGCTTCAATTACAACCGCCGCAGCTAAAGCAAGAGCCTGTTGACCCTCACAGTATTATAGGGACTAAGAATTTCCCTGATGGCTAGTTTTAAAACTCTTGTAAGGAATATTATAATCATGGGTGACCATAAGGACGTTTCCGCTCCGCATATATTTCAATCTGTAACATACTTTTCCCATAAAGGCAAAGCTTGATTTTAATATTCATGCTTGGTGTTTTATATCTGAAAATGTATGCTATGTGGAGGATCAAGTTTCTTTTCTACTTCTCTAGGCTTATCGTAACAATAAGGACAAAATGGAGAATGGATGAATTTATTGTTCTCTCTGCCGCTCTTTCACGACAGTCCTCCCCTACCTCCGCCAAGCACCAACAGCTTCGGAGGTAGGAGCTTTTCCTTATTGAGATGCTGGAGAGCATGTGACGGGAAGTAGAGTGATTTCGAATTCGATTGATTTGGTATATTTTCCTTCGCTTTTCTGGCACGTTTGGCTAATCGCGAAGATGAGGATGAGTGATGATGAAATTGATGAAGGTGCACTCATAAAGAACACCCATGCCCCAGGTCGGGATTCGTTTCATTGGTTTGATTGATTTGCTTTTATTTTACTTTGCTTTTGTGCCACGCTTGGCTAATTTGCGAAGATGGGCATGAGCGATGATACGATGAAATTGATCAATGGACACTCACAAACATCCAGCCCGGGATTCAAACCCGGGACACCTGGCGTCATAGCGCGCTGTGATAACCACTCCACGAGAGAGGGCGCTTCGAGACTTTACGATAAAGATCTCTGTAAAATAAACACAAACCTGAGAACAAAAGAAACCTCTGTCAAATCAAGAAAGAAACTATGAGTTTGGTAAGATATTTGGAAAAAAAAATCCTAGCAACATCTTCACATATACCAAGCGTATACCGACACCATTGTTTATAATTGCCGTATATTTTGTTCATAGCAATTACAAAATCAGTCCATTGGTGACACTTTTGAGCTTGTGCTGCGTGGTTGCATATATTCAGGATTCAGGATGCTTGGATCCGTAAGATTGATTGGTTGGTTGATTGGTTTGGTTTATTTTAGTTCGCTTCATATGCCACTTTTGGCTAATCGCGAAGATGAGGATGAGTGATGATGAGATGAAATTGATGAAGGGACGCTCACAAAAACGCTCACGCCCCGGCCGGGATTCGACCCTTGGCGTTGTAGCGCTCTGTAGTAACCACACCGCCACTTCCGTACGTCCATGATTAGAGCATGATTAGGTTTCCTTGGCTTTCAGGCGTGCTACCCTAACCACCCCATCACAGAGTCGGTCTGGGGGTTTCTTTTGAATGAGAAACACTCCCTCATGCTGTTAGAAGTTATAGTAAAATTTACAATATCCTATAGCATATTGTAAACCTTTATAATTTAAATGTGTGGGTGTTAATTATAAAAAAAATGGAATGCAAGTTTTTTTTAATTTATTTTTTAATATCTTATCATGTATCTACAAAGATAGATACAGATTATTTGAAGTTTCAATTCAAGTCCACTTGACGTGGAGATAGTGATATAGCACAGGTGTTAATAAACTGCTACTGTGTTGGCCTTCTTGAGTTAAAAAGATAAAAAAAAATATATACGATACACAGTCACATTCTGTTGTTATCTTTCAGTGTAGATTTACGAAATACAGGGTGGCCCGAAAAAGGTAACCGAAATGTAAAACCTTATGTTCGGTTACTTTTTTTGGGCCACCCCGTATAAACCGTGTCTGTAAAATAAGAGAAATTTTGAAATAGAGGTATAGAGAAGAGAATAAATAGTTGCAAGAGATTTAATCATGAAAACTAATAGTGCAGAGGAGGCCATTACATAATTATATAACGTTGTTGATGGCGTCCATTAGGTGACAACCTTAAGCAACCATTCCTGCAGTCGTCGAGGGACATCCTGCATACCTCGACGTAACGTGTCCGCAGGAATCTGGGCGATTTCCTCAGAGAACCTTTCGACTCGACCTGCTACAACTAAAGAATCGCTTAGATCAGCGGTTCACAAAGTCTTTCGCTTCACGGCGCTCTTGGTGCTTCAAGATTTTTTCCGCGGCGACCAAGTCAGAATGTAAGACCTATCTAACGCTTGCAACGCTTAGTTATTGTGGTTAGGTTGCTCTCCTTAGTTACAAAATAAAGACATATTTGAAATTCAGAAACAGTTTGCACGTTAAAATTACTAAGTAAGCACATATTTGGAATAAATGTCATTTCAGTGAAAATATTGGAACATTTTGGCGCACACTTTGGGAACCCCTGACTTATGTGGCTTACGAGGGTTGTGAGGAGAGTGTTTTTTGAGAAGGCGCCCAAAAAATTGTGGTTAGGTTGCTCTCCTTAGTTACAAAATAAAGATCATATTTGAAATTCAGAAACAGTTTGCACGTTAAAATTACTAAGTAAGCACATATTTGGAATAAATGTCATTTCAGTGAAAATATTGGAACATTTTGGCGCACACTTTGGGAACCCCTGACTTATGTGGCTTACGAGGGTTGTGAGGAGAGTGTTTTTTGAGAAGGCGCCCAAAAAATTGTGGTTAGGTTGCTCTCCTTAGTTACAAAATAAAGACATATTTGAAATTCAGAAACAGTTTGCACGTTAAAATTACTAAGTAAGCACATATTTGGAATAAATGTCATTTCAGTGAAAATATTGGAACATTTTGGCGCACACTTTGGGAACCCCTGACTTATGTGGCTTACGAGGGTTGTGAGGAGAGTGTTTTTTGAGAAGGCGCCCAAAAAATCAACCTCACTATTACGTAATACACCCTTGCAACTGCAGTTTTGCAAAACAACTGGGCTCTGGCTACTGAACCCACGACCAGGATAATCCACTGATGGGTTCGTGTTGTGTGTTGTCCATGTGTGTTGTCAATGTGTGTTTCTGATTGTCCTTCTATTCATTCATCCTCATCTTCGCGATTACCTAAAACTGACAGAAAAGCAAATGAAATCAAATCAAGCAATCAACAAATCCAATACAGTGCTCATTTCAATGATTACCTTCCCATTAGTGCCTACTGTCACTGTCGTACGCATAAGGGGGTGATGGGGCAGCAGTCCCTCTCGAAATTTTGAGGAAATCAAAATATTCAAAAGAAAATCCGTTAAGAACTAACAAAAAATAAAATGTGTAATCAAACATTAAAATGCTGACCAAGACAAAATTTATTGCATATAAAAAATATACACTAAACACGTAACGTTCCCATCCACTAACAGGGTCTTCTTCAGATGAAGATTAACAATAAAGACCAACAAAGAATTTACTGTCTTGGTCAGCATTTTAATGTTTTATTAATATGGAAACAAGGCTCAACAGTGTTAAAATGTGTAAATGCAAACCCCCGTTAAAGTAATCGCCAATTACCAATCTTGTCTTTGAGTACAATTTTAATAGATTGACTGATTGATTGATTTGCTTTATTTTACTTCACTTTTTTGTGCCACTTTTGGTTAATTTTCGAAGATGGGGATGAGTGATGATATAAGAAACTGATAACTGGACACTCACAAACATCCATGCCCAGGCCGGGATTCGAACCCGGGACCCCTGGCGTCGTAGCACGATGTAAGTAATTATTTCGCAAGTGATTCTAACATGGAATTTCACTTCCGCTTAAGCAGCTTCGGTTCGATAACAATGGCGCAACACATCAATACTTCAGAAGTTCAAAGGTCCTCATCGTGCCAACGTATACCTTGCTTCGCTTGAACCTCAGGCCGAAGCAATTTTAACACGTAAAGAGATATCTTCAATATCCTCGTCACTTAAGTGTGGACAGTGGCGCAACCACAGAGGGGCAGGGGGCCATTGCCCCCCACAACCTTGGACGGAAATCGATTCTAGAGGGCAAGGTGGGGGCCAATTATCGACTGTTGAAGGAACCTGAAGGGGGCACGGAGAGGCAATTACCCCTCTGAATTTCAAAATTTATGCAAATAGAAATATATATTTTGTAAAACGTTCTTGCTCGCTTCTCTCGCAATGCCTCAGTCTCTCAGTGTTATCAAGTTCAGAGTCGTAGCTACGGGACGGGGGGAGTCGGGCCTGGGCGCTGATCGAGCTACAATTTAGATCTTTCAGCACCAAAAGACACAGTACATAATTTTTTTGAGCCCAACTTCGCAACCCACCAAACACCCCCTCGGGACCCACGCTCCATAGGTTGAGAAACGATGATCTAAATTAAGACAATTGACATAGTGAGAGAGAATGCCATGGAGCCCCGTGAAATTATTTGCACCCTATTAAATCAATATTGTTTCAGTTTGCAAAAAATTGGATCTAAAAATGTTCTTGCTCGCTTCGCTCGCAATGCACTATATTATTATATTCAGTAATGTATTGTAAATTACCAGAGATAGAAAAAGACTTCTCTTAATTTATTTTGTTTTAAATACATGAACAATTGTTTCGAGGAAAAGGAGGGTGCACATTTGAGAGACAATTAATATAATTTTTTGCTGTTGGTTTATTATGAGCTGGATGAATTGATTATGTAATGTATTTAAATAATATATGTTGTATACATAGTGTTAGAGAAACTTTGAATACGTACACAATTTAGTGTCAGAAACTTGCATATGTATTTTTTCATTTTACGTCGCTACATGTTGCATATGTGTAAAACATATGCTCTACATGAAAGTTATACATGTTACATGTAAAGAAGAATTATATTTAGAATGCATTTATCATGCATGTCCTGTCTTTCAAAAATACAGTTCTGTGTGCTTGTTTTCCATTATTAATGTGAAATTTAACGTTTTTAAAATAAATATTTAAAATCCTTTGTTCCACCACAAATCCTTCAGCATCGACCTTTACCACTTTTTAGCGTAATTTACGATAATAACGTCTTTGATAATACTACTACAGTAGACTCGCGATTATCCGAGCTAATTGGGACCGAGACTACCTTGACCCAGACTGTTGAGGAAGTTCAGAGGTTTTTTCCCCCGCCATATGCAACCCTGTTCTCTCTCCTATAACAGTTTGACTCCACAATTCCCCGATCCTGGGAAAATTACATGGTGGAAAAAATTGGTTTGCAACATTGATCGGAGCCCTGTCAAGCTTACCCGTCACCCCGTGGAGTTACCCGCTAGCTGGGCCAGCCGTCTCGCGAATTCAAAGAAAGCGGACAATGTTTCAAACTCCTCTAAGAAATCAGGTTCATCTTCTTATTAAAGTGAACAATTTTATGCACATTTTCTGATAGATATTTTTTTCTGTATTTTATTTCCCGAGTCTGGGCTTCGAAGATAGTCTAGGTAGCACCGAATATACGCCGCTGGGAGATAATGTGCTAATAGGTCGTAAATGACGAAACAACACTTAAAACTGTATAGTAATTATTTATTACTAGTACAACATAAATGAGAAGATTACTTTTTCAAAAATTCTTTCATAGTTTTTTTTTTGAATAACCTCTTTCCTCTCTTCGACGCTACGATGTAACGCCAACGCTGTAGGGAGAGTAGATGTAACGAACACGTGCAGGGCGGACGGTGACTTATCTCCAACTTACTAGTAAACAAACAGGGGTGCGTTATGAAGCGCGATGTTTTCCAACCACTCCCTCGGTTAACCCGGAGCCTCGGTTAATCGGGACTCGGTTAATCGCGAGTCTACTGTACTGCTACTACTACTACTACTAATATTATTATTATTGTTATTATTACTATTGCTATTGTTATTGTTTTTGGTTCGTTTATCCTGGAACCTGCCCCCCCCCCCCAGACAAAAATTCGTGGTTGCGCCTCTGAGTGTGGATAATGAAAGGCAATGTACAGCAAGGAATAATTCCGATCACGCCGACTTTGAGCGCACTGCACACAAACAAGAGGCAAGAAGCAGATACTGCCCGTCACCTTGCAGCTGGGTTGCGACCTTCAGTCTGACAGGACAAGTCATAATTGCTCGCCAATTCATTGTCGGTATGCATATGGATCTCATTGGCTTCTTGCAACTTTTCCTCTTACTTCTGTAGTCCTTGGGTCAGGGCCGGACTGACCCACCGGGACACCGGGGAAAATCCCGGTACACTCTCTCAGTGCCCTTCTGAAAACGTACATTCGGCGCCCCTTTTCCCCCAAACTGCTGCGCTCTGTTGAGGAAATTTGCCACCGCCTTCTTGACAGTCCCAGTCCGGCCCTGCCTTGGGACAAGATTTTAAAGCTTCCTATAGATCTTATCGGGTTCTGTAAGATGCCTGTTACCATAGGCAAAACTAGGAATTTTCTCCTGCGAGGTTAAGCATAATATATGCAGGGTGTTTATTTCCCATATTTTGTGCTTATTTCACCCCATTTAGTGCTGCTTTCCCATATCTAGTGTATATTAGAGATGGAAAGTTCCGTTCATTTTTGGGATTCGTTCTTTGTGAACTAGTTCAGCACTGGGATCCGTTCAAAAGATTCATTCGCGAACGAATTAGCTGACCCGGTCAGAAACAACTAGGGGCGGTGCCAGGGAGTTCCGAAGGGTTACTTGTTCATTGCACACCCCTTTTTCAAAACCCATATTAAACAGAAACACTATTAACTCTTACAGTGTCACATTACATTGTTACATTGTTGTTTTAAGTCCACTTTATGCACAGATAAGCTAATCGGCGCTAGACCTACAGTTTAAACCACTGTGCAATGTGCCTCCACCGTGTATCGAACCCAAGACCCCTTGAATTGTTGTTTCAAGTTCACTCTATGCACAGAAAGGTTATAGTTTAAACCACTATGTGCCTCCACCGAGTATCGAACCCGGGCTCCTTAAATACAAGGCGACGCCGTTACCACTACGACATCAGGCAGGTCCCCACATTACGTCATGGCTTGTTAAACCATGTAATCATATTCAGCCTAGAATGTTGTTAGGTTTTGTAGTGATACAGCTATTATATTGCATACAACAGACAATCCATTGGTTCTAATCTAAAATCGAAGCTTCATTTACTTTACTGCAATGGCGGCAGTCGCTACACCGATCAACGACTGTTGTGTTCCGTCATTATTGTTGTAAGATGTTTCTTCTTTTCTTTATTCAGCTATCCCTTTTGTGGTTTTCGATAATTGCCTACAGTTTAGTGTGATGGTTTTTACATATATATTACATTTTTAGCATTCATTTCATTGCACATGATTGTAATTAGTGTTTAAAACAAACACTAATCGTCACTAACACTAAAACAAAGCTCATTGTCGCGATTAGCCGAAAGTGGCGGAGTAGAAATCTAAATTATGTTTTCATAGAATCCTACTAAAAGTTGATTCGTATTTTATGAATGACGCATGTTTCATATTTCATTTATTGTCAACATCGCACCCTTTAATTTCATTCCGCACGCCTCATCACCCCTAGACGATTAATCCTGGTGCAGCCTTTAACGACCGACCAGCTCTCCAATCGGCTCGCGAACGAATTCATTGATTCGGTCAGAAAAGACAAGGTGGAAGGTTCTGCTTTCTCGAATCCGTTCGCGAACGGATTCACTGATCCGGTTCGAAATGACCGACAAGCTGGATGTTCTGTTTCCTCGAATCCGTACGCGAACGAATTCACTGATCCGGTTCAGAAAAGACTGACAAGCTGGGTGTTCTGTTTCCTCGAATCCGTTCGCGAACGAATTCACTGATCCGGATCAGCTTGGCTGGGCCCGGTCAGAAACGAGCGGCCGACTAGAACATATGTTTGCTTTTCTGGAATGCAGGAGGCCTGCCTACAAGATCCAATCAGATCAGAGAAGAATCTTTCGGAAAAGTCAATAACCTTTGATGTGGATGTTACAAGAGGGTTGTCTTGTGCTTGTCACTCACCACCCGCAGCAGCTAAAACCATCCTCAAGGGAATGTAACGGGACTTGACTTTTCAAAATGAAAAGGAAGGAAGGGAGACTTGCTTTGTTTGCAGAACCAGTCACCGTCTTTCGGTGCAATGCAATATGTGTGTATGGGAATTGTTCTAGACATGCCGCGGCATGTTGAAGCCATAACCGTTGCATGGAAATTACCTTTACAGCCATGAGTTAGTTCCCTTGAATAAGGTTTTGACTGATTTTAGGAATTTATAATGCTTCCTTCTTTCAGAATAAAAACTAACAATTTTAACAATGGAGAAAGAGTTATGTTAGTAGGTAATTGTGTGATTGTTTACTTATTACTCCATATTAACGAGAAACAATTATAATCAAAAACATTCTCCCATGAAAATTCAGCAACTTCATTCCAGTGTCCAGCCTTAGTGCTTGAAACCATACTCCGTTTAGTACATACACACATAAATAGTGGCATTCTTCCTCATCGATCGCATATTATTTAGGTTTCCAAATGCAATTTTAACATTCTGTTTGTTTAGTTTGGTTTCTTCTTCAAACTTTTAAATAATGGCAACTTCTGTCCTAAAAAGAAACTGTAACATTGAAAATGCACTTTTCTCCTCCTATGACATGAGAACAATGCCTCAGAAATGTTTACCAGCTGTCACATATTTCAGGATGTGTGAAATAGTAGTGGATATAAACCACCAAAAAGAAACTTATTTTCCTTGCAAATATTTGTTTTACTCCTTCCTGTTCATTATATAGTTATTTTTCGTAACATTCTTATTTGTCCTTCTTGGAATTCATCTGTTGCATGAGGCGTAAACGGTGACCCTTCCACGTGCTACATTCAATTTCCAACTTCACTTCCACGTAGTATAACCTGGACTGTATTTTGCAGGCTAACGAGGCTCTGGCGTCGGGACCTACGGCCAGTGTAATCTTCCTAGTGTGTGTGTTGTCCTGTGTTTCGCCCTTGTTTGTGCTGAGTGCCCTTCTACAGCCTCAGCTTAACTGAAGCCAGAATATCTTAAGATTTTAGTTATACGACATTACAGTTGTATTATTACTTATTAGTTATGTTGGACCCCGTATCATGTGACGGGTGCAAAATAGACTAAGTGATGACTCCCTTGTAACTGCAACGCTTGGAACTCTCTCCCCTCTGTATGTGGGTGTGTCTTTCCTTTGTGGATAAGTGTATGAAAAAATAAATATGCAGTCGCTAGCAAAGATAAGTATACATTGATTCTCTTTATCGCCCTGTTGTTTTTCATAAGATGGTACTTTAGTGATAAGGAAAATGTCATCCTGCGTAGGTAAATAAGAGATAAGTATCATCGAGACTTGTTAAGACGAGGTCAAGAACTTCGGGGAATGTAAAATCGAGATTGAAACTTAAATATTCGAGAGTCTTAACTTAAAATTATTTTCCTTATTTTGTGTGTCAATTCTGCCATTTTTGGATAATTACTACGACGAAAGTGAATGATGATTACTGTAAGTTTACATTACAACAAAGGATTTATCTTGCCGAGTGTTACTTCGGAAGAGGAATTGTGGAGAAGTGCGACGACGTTTTGCAACGAAATTTCCTGGTGTTCCCGATCCACATAGGACCAGTATATTAAACCTCGTAAAAAATTTTAGAGTAACAGGGTCAGTTCTGAATAAAAATGGAAAGAAAACCCTACGTGTACTTTACTTACTGAGGAAAAACTCGATGAGATAGGACAAAGGTTAGAACAGTCTCCTCGGAAATCTATCCGCCGCCTCTCACAAGAAACGGGTGTTTCAAAAACCCTCTAGGTCCCCCGATTTGTCAGCCTGCGATTTTTGTTCATGAGGAAATGTAAAAAATAAAGTATACAAAGACAATCCGCACACCATCCGTGAGTTAAAAGAGAGTATTGTACGAGAAATCGGGAGAATTACAGTAGACGAACTTGCACGTGTAAACGTCAATTTCCTTCGGAGATGCTAGGAATGTGTTGCAGCAGAGGGACATCATTTTCAACACATTCTGTAGCCGAGTCAACATCGAAATTTTGGATCTCGCAGCTGGGATCGAACCCAGATCGCCCGCACCAGAGACAAGAGTGCTAACCGTTCGGTTCAAGTATTTTATCAGAGACAGAAAAGTATATGAGGGTGGCAACTCTGAGTCTGTGCTGCGTGGATGCATGTATTCGAGATAAAAAAAAATATTTTTCGAAGGCTCATAACTCTGAAATGACGCCTCAGCAAAAATGCCATTATGAGCACTAAAAAAAATAGTCAGGAACTAAAGTTGAAAGTTGAAAGAGGAAGCGAAACTTTTTTTAATTACGAAACTAGAAATTAAAGTTTTAAATATGTCAATAAATATATTTTTCAGAATCCCATGTATTTCTTGCGGAAGAAGATAATGCTCTCTCAAATCAACTTTTTGCTTAACGTAACCAATTTGACATTCTACTTTTAGAAATTATTTAAAACGAGACGCATGTTCCTTGCACTACATGTCGCCACAGGCACAGCACACAACGGGGTACTAGGGGAACTCGGGCTAGCGAGGGAAAGCACCAGACTAGCGTGCAGAAGGGTTAAATATTGGGCAACTCTTATAATAGCAAGGGCAGACACTATCAAAGGCAGAGGGCTCTCATACAACAAGTAAGGGGAGAGGAAATGGGCTCGTGGGCAAAGGAAGTTAAATGCAAACTATTCGAGATGGGCTAGGATGGGTAGGGAAGAAGAACACGTAGACCAAGACACACTTGAACTCGTTAAACAGCGACTAGAAGATATAGATCGGCAAGAAATAATGATGGAAACTGCAACGAAAATATCACTAGACCTCCAGGCAAGGGACATTCAGGAATGGGGACAAGCAAAGTATATGAATAAAGTAAGCAAGGAAGCAAGAGAGGGATTAGTATGGCTGAGACTGGGGGTGGAGACACAGTGCGGTGAAAAGAGAGGAAGGGACATATGAATGTATAATATGTAAGGGGAATGATGGGACGGATCTCCCTGTTTGCATGTCCGGGATCGCGCCCTGCAGGACAAACGGTTGGAGGGTTTGGAAAAGGAAGGAGCGCTCAAATTAGTTGTGGAACAGAGGGCAGCAAGTGTGGAAAGGTTGGAGAAAGTGGGAGTGTTTTTAGTGAGTGTGAAGGAAAAGAGAAGTGAGGCGAGGAAGAAGGAAGAAAGACCGGAAGAAGAACGAGTGGAGTGAATGATCTGTTGTGTTCATAGGCGACAGTGGCGTGCCTAGGATTTTCGAAAGGGAGGAGATATGTATACTTTTTCTTGGTATAGTGCTGGTCTTCTAAGCATCATCAGTTCGGTACCTTTGACACAACCCCAGAGGAAGCCGACCGGCCACGTATCTGGTTTTGAGCCACCACCTTTTTTTTCTTCGTAAAACCAATGTTGTCACTTTTGCCTGAAGTGTTTAGACACCCATTCATTCACTGCGATGTTATACTCCCATGGTTTTTAAATTGTATTAAAAAAATAGCACACCACAATAACACAACCTTGCAAATACAACGCAATCGCAACCTCACCTTCAGAAATGTCTGTAACGTGCCCACCGTTACATGGTGGTGTGGTAAAGTGTGGCATGGTTTGGTATAATGATGTATATATATTTAAAAACATTCTGCCGGCACACTGTCGATGGCTCACATGTTAGTTTTGTAAGAAGGACGCTATTGATTTAAGTTATCTCTCTTTCGGTCAAAGAATGTGTTCTTCCCATTGTTGTTGGTTTGTAACTGATAAAGAATTGTCTATTTCTTCTGTATAGAATCGGTACAACGCAATGTGCTTTTAGTTATTTTTATGTTTAGGGATTTTTACCGAGTAGGATTGAGAGAATATTGAACGTACGGTTTGTATCTCTGATTAAAGCGAGTTGGCAACGCGTACTCATAGTTAGGTTTTTCGCCGCCCATGCGCCACTCCCAAACGTTATAAAAGCAGCGCAGACGGGCCGAGAGCTCAGTTGACTGCCAGATGCCAACTGCGGAAGGATCGGAAGATCTGGGCCCCAAGACTTCGGTCTAGGATAAGTCCCCGGCCAGATCTTCCCTAACTGATGTTTCCCCCTTACTGATCCGGTTCCATGTTCAAACCTCGGACAAGTCCCCGACCGGGTCCTTTCTTCAACAGTACCTTGGTTCCCAGGTGTAAAACCCGGGAAGGTCCCCGACCAAGGAACTGAAATGTATGAGTCCCTCACGAACCGGTTCCTAGGTGCAAACCCTGGACAGCCCCCGACCGGTTCTCCCCGTAGATCCTGGTTCCAGGTTCAAACCTCGGACGAGTCCCCGACCAGGTTCTCGCACACCGTCCGTCCTGATTCGTTGGGAGGTACCGACGCTTATCACCTGGCTCACGTCCAAAAGGAGGTACCCGCGGACCCTGTGCATCCTGTTTCTCTAACTTCTATTTCTATCCCCCCCCCAGTTGGCAATTTTAATAGAGGGCGTTTCTTTTGGTCACGTGTGGTTTTCTTTTATGTAATCACGTGGGACCCTTTTTACTGTTAATTGGTTTTTGTTAATTAGTCACGTGGCCCCCGGATTATTATTAGTACATTACGGAACTCGCGTATTTGTATCAAGTGGGAAACCTTAACTGGGATAAAGTAGAGTAGTGTGTTGTTCCCATGTGGGCTAAGGGTTGTATTATTATTATTATTATTATTATTATTATTATTGGTGCCTAAGTTGAATAAAATTGTCACGTGGCATGAAAACAGGAGGTCCCTAACTGAAATAAACTTTGGCTATTTGGATCCAACTGTTACTGTAATTAACTCTAATCTATCAGGGATAAAATTGTATGCAACCACCAGAGTAAATTATTTTGTCATGTAATTAGTTTGTTAACGGGTCAATGCTTTACCCGGGGGTCGAACTGATTATCATTTAACACAACATTTCTGTAAATACCTTGTATTCACTTTTTGCGGTAAAATATAAATGACAGTAGTAGGAATAATAGTTAAAGTCAATCACTATTTAATATTCGCAATTTAATTTGCACGTACTTATAACTAATTGGCACGGGTTTTAATTAATTTGCATGTACTTAGAATTCATTTGCAAGTACTTAGAATACTTTACATTTATGTATTTGCATGTTTATAACTTTTATGAATATATAATTATTTATTTTATGAAAAATATGTATATAGAAGGTAATTAGAGATACTAAACGCTATGCATATGGTTTTATATTCATTACTCCAAAGTATGTAATGTATAAATCGATAATAATTAATGTTTATAATATTGAAAATAAGAGTTTATGGTTTATGAACCGCTATGAAAGGTGGTAATGGGTGTAGGTACAGGTCCAATTATTGGGGACGGTCCCGGTACTCGAACCCGCGATATGTAATGTTATTAATTAGTACTATGCAAAAATTTCATTATGTTATGAAACACGGTGGTTTCACACGCTAGACAGAATACTGTCTCCGAATCTCGACTCCGCTCTGAGGGTAGACAGAGAGATTGAATTAATATTCAGCGCAGGTAGAGGAGAAAGGAATTTGGGGAGTGTGCGTTCAAGGTCAAATGACGTCACAACGTCAGAACAAAGAAGGAACCTGATTCACCAATCAGAGAACGCGTCGGTAGATTTTCAGAACCGGTTTTTCCAAGGTTAACCAGTACGCAATAACAGGGGAAAGCTATGCAATACTGTAGGGCAGGGGAGGGATTCAACCAGACAACAAAGGATGTCTGGAATGCGCAGCAAGGGTCAAATTTTTTGAAACTGTCCGTCGCTTGCATGCTAGGACATGTTTCTGTCTAAGTAGGCCAAGGTTACCGAGAACACTAGAACAAAGGATGATGGGAAGAAGTTCAAGGTGAACTAGAACGCAAGAACAAGGAGAACGAAGCGTAAGGGTTTTTTATCTGTACTATGAAGAAGGAAGAGCTATCAGGGACGGGGCCTACAGTTTTCACCATTTGCTTTTATCACGGGGTAACGAACCTAGGACCCTTTGATTATTGATTTAGGTAGTAAATTTATGCTACTGTGTGCTATTTAACATAATATTGAGTTTATTTTTTACCAAACTTTGACTTTATGTCAAACATTTTCCCAGCTTATCCTTGTTTTTACCAAAATAACACAATTTGTACTATTCAGGCAACATTTTTTATTAAATTTTGGACTCACAAAGACAATTTTTCAACTTTTAATTTATTATTTTACAATTTTATGTTAATTTTTTACCAAAATAACACTATTTGTACTATTCAGGCAACATTTTTTATTAAATTTTGGACTCACAAAGACATTTTTTCAACTTTTAACTTATTATTTTACAACTTTATGTTAATTTTTTACCAAAATAACACTATTTGTACTATTCAAGCAACAATTTTTATTAAATTTTGGACACACTAAGTGTGTGTTCTCAACTTCTGTTTATTAGGCTTATTATTACTCAAATAACACAATTTCAGCTGTTCAGGCAACATTTTTTATTACATTTTAGACTCACAAAGATATTTTTACAACTTTTTAACTTATTATTTTACAATTTTATACCTATTTTTACCAAAATAACACTATTTGTACTATTCAGGCAACATTTTTTATTAAATTTTGGACTCACAAAGACATTTTTTCAACTTTTAACTTATTATTTTACAAATTGATATTACGTTTTTACAAAAATAACACTATTTGTACTATTCAGGAAAGACTTTTAGTTATATTTTCGACACACAAAGTGTGTTTTTTCAACTTCTATCTGTTTATTTCACAAGTTTAGGCTTATTTTTACCAAAATAACACTATTTATACTATTCAGGAAAGACTTTTAGTTATATTTTCGACACACAAAGTGTGTTTTTTCAACGTCTATCTGTTTATTTCACAAGTTTAGGCTTATTATTACCAAAATAATACAATTCAATCTGTTCAGGAAAGACTTTTAGTTCTCAACTGCTATCTGTTTATTTCACAAGTCTAGGCTTATTATTACCAAAATAACACAATTCAATCTGTTCAGGAAAGACTTGTAGTTACATTTTCGACACACTAAGTGTGTGTTCTCAACTTCTATTTGTTTATTTCACAAGTTTAGCCTAATATTACTCAAATAACACAATTTAATCCAGTCAGGAAGGATTTGTTATTATATTTTGGATGCACAAAGAGATGTTTTCAACTTTTTTACTGATTTTTTGCAGGGTATGTATTAATTTTTATTTATTTTGTTTTGTATTATATATACATTTACAAATTTTTAACTTAGAGTTTAGTATTTATTTAATTTTTTTCGAAAACACTAAAGAAAAAGTACTTTTAGCTAAAATGTAAGCCGCAGAATATATATTATTATTATTATTATTATTATTATTATTATTATTATTATTATTATTATTAGGGTTTACTGATTTTTACTATGCTATTTTTGGTTCTGTATTTCTATATGTATTTATTTAGGTCAGGTTACTCCTGCTACGTAGGAAAGTTTGTTTATTTTAGAGTTTGCTGAGTATTTTGTTACTCTTATACTAAGTTTTCTAAATATATCAGGTAGAGCTCCATCCATATATTTTTGTTTTTGCTGTTTGGAGATGATGCGATGAGCATCACTCTCCATCTGCTTTTTATTTTATGTACCCAATATTATTTTGAGGCTTAGTGAATTCTAGAGCCTATTTATGCAGGAGAGAGGGCTTGAAAATTTTGATCTCAGATAACCCACAACTATTTGTCAGAGTATTTTAAAGGATATTTTATATTTATTATGTGCCACTAGAATATCAAAGCTTGCTTAATTTTTATGTCTGTAACGCTGTTATTGTATTTCTAGCTAAGGTTTACTGGATAAAGTACACGAAATGTTTAACATTTCGACTATTTGCCTTTATACGAGGCCAAATTTTTAGTGTAACGAAAATTATTGTGTGTCTATAAAGACTGAAATCCCTTTACCGATGGGTCCATAACTAGACGCTTACCAACATTGTTCCTTTTTTTAAAAAAATATAACCATTTATCAATATATTGACAATTCACAGGACAAGACGAAGTTCACAGACGACTGACTACATATATGAACCATAGGTCCATTTGCTAAACTTTTTTTCTATGCTAGAAGAATAATTTATTTTTTAATATTTTTTTACATAAAAAATTCAAAGTACATTGTTTAAGTCAAAGTGTGTTAAAATTCAATTTTTCAAAGTTAAAGTTTTAAAAATACAATTTTCTAAAATTAAAAGTTATAATAGTATATTTTTGTTAGTAGAAGTTTTTATACTAGGGCAAATTATTTTGTTGTTAATGTAAAATTTGTTAGTTAATATAAAATTAAAGTAATTAAAAATCAATTTTTCAAAGTTAAAGTTTTAAAAATACAATTTTCTAAAATTAAAAGTTATAATAGTACATTTTTGTTAGTAGAAGTTTTTATACTAGATTAAATTCTTTTGTTGTTAAAGTAAAATATGTTAGTTAATGTAAAATTAAAGTAATTAAAATTCAAAAAAATAAAAAATACTGAACAAATAAACAAATAAAGATCTAAGAAAAAAAGCAAACAACCTAAGTCAAATTCAAGCAGCAAGAGGAATACACAGAAACCAACATGGCATCCAGAAAGAGAAATCAATAGTCACACCCATAGCACAATTTAATAAACTACATAGCTGAAACCTTAGAGAAACATAAAACTGCAAACACAATATATCTAGATTCTTCCAAGGCATAGGATAGAGTAAAAACATGGCTTGCTTTTGGACAAACTCAACAACATAGGAATAAAATAGACAAGCAATCCTTTTTCAGTAGAAAATTCCAATTACTCAAGTAAGCTACATCATACGTAGTACATAAGAAGAGCAAATTAACATCATCAGCAGTAAACCTTCATGCAACTTCTACCTGCTGAAACAACTAAGTTAGTATAATTTATCAGAAAAATGCCTACACTTCAGCCTAATTTACCTCTACATTAATAATACTACCAGAATACTAAGGCTTCAAAAGTGAACACTAAGAATAATGTTCAGACTAAAGTATAGGGCATCTTGCAAAGGATTATTACTCCCTACATCTACAAGTCAATAACAATTATTCTAAATACTAAGAAATTGGACAAAATATAGTCAAATACACAACACAAGAAGGAAAATAACAATATTTTTAAAAAATACTGTTTTTTTACCTAACTTTGTGAATTATATACTAGTACATTTTGGCAAATTATAAATAAAACATACCTATTTCTTTGGTATTTGTACTAAAGTGAAGAAAATGTTACTAAAACTTGGCTAGTACAGTAAATCTGAGAGTTTTAGCTTTATTTGTCCGTAACTGGATATAATTGTAACTTGTTAATCTCGCCAAACACAATCTTTACCTCAATTTTGGAAGCTAGCTAAACTTTAGCGTTTCGAATTACATATAGTGAAGGCCTCTATAGTGGAAAAATACACCCAGTCTGTAAAAATTTGGAAATATTGTCTCCTTCTCTGTCGAACCAGACCAAGAGTGTTCTCAAGTGTTTCAATATATTTCTTAACATAACTAACTTTTCAAGAAAAGAATACCTTGTGCCCAGATAGCTTAGTTGGTATAGCGTTAGGCTTTTAACCTATCTGTCCAGGGTTCGAGTCCCTGTCTGGGCGATTACAATTTTTAAATTTTGTCATCGGATCTTTTGCAGAATGGATATAAAATATGTTTACAGTCTAACACATTATTATTTATCTAAAATTTTGCAAATAAGCTTTTAAGTTTCTCAATTATCAGCATCTTTAGCTAACAGTACAGCATAACCAGTATTATTATAATAGAAATGTTCTGGTGGTAGAACCTACACCTACTGTAATATCTCTGTGGTATTAACTTACATGCAGCCCATAACTTTTGGGACTGTTTCTCCTCCGTTACATTTCCTCGCCATTTACCCTTAGCGTCGCGATTAGCCTCATAAGCAAAAAAAGCTAAATCTTATATTTGTTCTTTTTATAGCTCTGAAACCACCTATACTATAGAACTACATTTAATGAATTTTGCAGTCTTCCTGTTTGATTTGTTAAATAATCCAGTCAATAAAAATATACTTGCATAGAAAAATCTGTTTTTCAGATACTTTAATCGGGTAATCTGCTTTTGCGTACTTCCTCAGAAATATAGTTCTTGCTACATTTATATAAATCAAAATCTAGTTAGAGTTGGCCTGTAAATGCTTCTGGTACATGTAGTTACTTGAAGAAGCAAATATTGGGTGTATAAAAAATAGCATTCTTGTGAAACAGTAAAAAATCAACCTCATTTCCTCGTAGCATTAGCTGTAAATGCTTCTTGCAGGTTAACAAAGCTCTGGCGTGTGGGCCTACATCACCTACAATCCTTTGTAAAGTTCGTGTTGTCCTATAAATTGTCGATATACATACTAAATCCCTAGTTACAGCCTAAGCTATTAGTTTCAATCAGAGGATTTCAGTGTTCAAATAGTGATTGTAGCCTCGTATAATAAACCAAACGGAAATAACCCAAGTGTTGATGCACCCCAAAAAACCAGTAATACTTCAAAAATACTTTGAAAAAGGCTATAAGGCTAAATTATTCTTCTAGCATAGAAAAAAAGTTTAGCAAATGGACCTATGGTTCATATATGTAGTCAGTCGTCTGTGAACTTCGTCTTGTCCTGTGAATTGTCAATATATTGATAAATGGTTATATTTTTTAAAAAAAGGAACAATGTTGGTAAGCGTCTAGTTATGGACCCATCGGTAAAGGGATTTCAGTCTTTATAGACACACAATAATTTTCGTTACACTAAAAATTTGGCCTCGTATAAAGGCAAATAGTCGAAATGTTAAACATTTCGTGTACTTTATCCAGTAAACCTTAGCTAGAAATACAATAACAGCGTTACAGACATAAAAATTAAGCAAGCTTTGATATTCTAGTGGCACATAATAAATATAAAATATCCTTTAAAATACTCTGACAAATAGTTGTGGGTTATCTGAGATCAAAATTTTCAAGCCCTCTCTCCTGCATAAATAGGCTCTAGAATTCACTAAGCCTCAAAATAATATTGGGTACATAAAATAAAAAGCAGATGGAGAGTGATGCTCATCGCATCATCTCCAAACAGCAAAAACAAAAATATATGGATGGAGCTCTACCTGATATATTTAGAAAACTTAGTATAAGAGTAACAAAATACTCAGCAAACTCTAAAATAAACAAACTTTCCTACGTAGCAGGAGTAACCTGACCTAAATAAATACATATAGAAATACAGAACCAAAAATAGCATAGTAAAAATCAGTAAACCCTAATAATAATAATAATAATAATAATAATAATAATAATAATAATAATAATAATATATATTCTGCGGCTTACATTTTAGCTAAAAGTACTTTTTCTTTAGTGTTTTCGAAAAAAATTAAATAAATACTAAACTCTAAGTTAAAAATTTGTAAATGTATATATAATACAAAACAAAATAAATAAAAATTAATACATACCCTGCAAAAAATCAGTAAAAAAGTTGAAAACATCTCTTTGTGCATCCAAAATATAATAACAAATCCTTCCTGACTGGATTAAATTGTGTTATTTGAGTAATATTAGGCTAAACTTGTGAAATAAACAAATAGAAGTTGAGAACACACACTTAGTGTGTCGAAAATGTAACTACAAGTCTTTCCTGAACAGATTGAATTGTGTTATTTTGGTAATAATAAGCCTAGACTTGTGAAATAAACAGATAGCAGTTGAGAACTAAAAGTCTTTCCTGAACAGATTGAATTGTATTATTTTGGTAATAATAAGCCTAAACTTGTGAAATAAACAGATAGACGTTGAAAAAACACACTTTGTGTGTCGAAAATATAACTAAAAGTCTTTCCTGAATAGTATAAATAGTGTTATTTTGGTAAAAATAAGCCTAAACTTGTGAAATAAACAGATAGAAGTTGAAAAAACACACTTTGTGTGTCGAAAATATAACTAAAAGTCTTTCCTGAATAGTACAAATAGTGTTATTTTTGTAAAAACGTAATATCAATTTGTAAAATAATAAGTTAAAAGTTGAAAAAATGTCTTTGTGAGTCCAAAATTTAATAAAAAATGTTGCCTGAATAGTACAAATAGTGTTATTTTGGTAAAAATAGGTATAAAATTGTAAAATAATAAGTTAAAAAGTTGTAAAAATATCTTTGTGAGTCTAAAATGTAATAAAAAATGTTGCCTGAACAGCTGAAATTGTGTTATTTGAGTAATAATAAGCCTAATAAACAGAAGTTGAGAACACACACTTAGTGTGTCCAAAATTTAATAAAAATTGTTGCTTGAATAGTACAAATAGTGTTATTTTGGTAAAAAATTAACATAAAGTTGTAAAATAATAAGTTAAAAGTTGAAAAAATGTCTTTGTGAGTCCAAAATTTAATAAAAAATGTTGCCTGAATAGTACAAATAGTGTTATTTTGGTAAAAAATTAACATAAAATTGTAAAATAATAAATTAAAAGTTGAAAAATTGTCTTTGTGAGTCCAAAATTTAATAAAAAATGTTGCCTGAATAGTACAAATTGTGTTATTTTGGTAAAAACAAGGATAAGCTGGGAAAATGTTTGACATAAAGTCAAAGTTTGGTAAAAAATAAACTCAATATTATGTTAAATAGCACACAGTAGCATAAATTTACTACCTAAATCAATAATCAAAGGGTCCTAGGTTCGTTACCCCGTGATAAAAGCAAATGGTGAAAACTGTAGGCCCCGTCCCTGATAGCTCTTCCTTCTTCATAGTACAGATAAAAAACCCTTACGCTTCGTTCTCCTTGTTCTTGCGTTCTAGTTCACCTTGAACTTCTTCCCATCATCCTTTGTTCTAGTGTTCTCGGTAACCTTGGCCTACTTAGACAGAAACATGTCCTAGCATGCAAGCGACGGACAGTTTCAAAAAATTTGACCCTTGCTGCGCATTCCAGACATCCTTTGTTGTCTGGTTGAATCCCTCCCCTGCCCTACAGTATTGCATAGCTTTCCCCTGTTATTGCGTACTGGTTAACCTTGGAAAAACCGGTTCTGAAAATCTACCGACGCGTTCTCTGATTGGTGAATCAGGTTCCTTCTTTGTTCTGACGTTGTGACGTCATTTGACCTTGAACGCACACTCCCCAAATTCCTTTCTCCTCTACCTGCGCTGAATATTAATTCAATCTCTCTGTCTACCCTCAGAGCGGAGTCGAGATTCGGAGACAGTATTCTGTCTAGCGTGTGAAACCACCGTGTTTCATAACATAATGAAATTTTTGCATAGTACTAATTAATAACATTACATATCGCGGGTTCGAGTACCGGGACCGTCCCCAATAATTGGACCTGTACCTACACCCATTACCACCTTTCATAGCGGTTCATAAACCATAAACTCTTATTTTCAATATTATAAACATTAATTATTATCGATTTATACATTACATACTTTGGAGTAATGAATATAAAACCATATGCATAGCGTTTAGTATCTCTAATTACCTTCTATATACATATTTTTCATAAAATAAATAATTATATATTCATAAAAGTTATAAACATGCAAATACATAAATGTAAAGTATTCTAAGTACTTGCAAATGAATTCTAAGTACATGCAAATTAATTAAAACCCGTGCCAATTAGTTATAAGTACGTGCAAATTAAATTGCGAATATTAAATAGTGATTGACTTTAACTATTATTCCTACTACTAATGACCATTGCTCACACTCAAAAAGGATATTCATGGTTTTCATTTCGAGCTTCACTGTTATTCAAGTTACACCCAGCAAGCCCTGAGATATCCAGAATCTGTGTTCTCCGACTGGAAGGAAGTTAGCACTTATGGGTAGACTTTTGCCTCGCTCCCCCATCTTGTAAGGTTCTGTGTAGCTCCTTGTGTAAGGGCTCTGCGTAGCCCCTGTGTGTAGTTTCTGCGCGGAGGGGGTGCAGTCTGTTGCATGTCTAAAGAAACTGAATTGGCATCATCTCATTTACTCCACGTGGACTTGACAAGAGCTGTCATTTCTTGGACGGACGCTATTGGTGGGAAAGGTTCGAGGGGACGATTTATTGGACTCCACGTGGACTTGACATGTTGTTGTTAGAGGGAAAACTGATCTTTCGGAACTTTCTTTGAAGTAAAGTGAGGTTGCTTTGGGGACGACAACTATAGTCAGCACTCATTTTGTCATATTTTCCTACCTTTGATGTTCTTTTTTTTAGGAATACTGGGCCAAAGGGGGCGGGGTTATAACCCCCATCAACCCCCCTTGGGCACGCCACTGATAGGGGACAAACAGAGAGACAGCATAAAAGAAAAACAAATGCAACAAGATATTGTAGAAAAATTTAAAATTATGTAGTGCGTACAGCCTATGGCTCGCACAGAAAGGAAATAAATCTAATCGAATCTAATCTACTTCTAGCTATTGTTCTCAGCTGATGGCAGTTGGGACATGTAAAACAGGACTTTTCAAAAGCTGAGCAACACTAATTTGGATTGCTTATAATATGCAAACTGTTACGAAGCCTCTTGCATTGTGATTTTTGAAAATGCATTCGTCTGCTAGTTTACTCCATATAACTATGCAGTAAAAGTTTGAAATCAGGGTAAATCCAATTTCGGGTTGTTATTCAAAGTTCTGTGATTACTGTTATGTTGCTGTGTGATTATGTATATACAACCGACCTCCGTGGAGAAGTGGTTATCACAGCGCGCTACGACAGCAGGAGACCCGGGTTCGAAACCCGGCCTGGGTATATGTGTTCTTTGTGAGCGTCCCTTCATCAATTGCATCATATCATCACTCATCCTCACCTTCGCGATTAGTCAAAAGTGGCAGAAATTCGACGCGACGTAACAAAAACACACATGTAAAAAGTAAACTTTAAAATGTGTGCGTGTGTGTGTATGTGTGTGCAGTAAAGTTTCAACATCTCTTCCAAGCAGTTCACCATTTGCTTTCTAGGAAAACGAAGCTCTAGCACCTATACCTATTCCATCTTCCAACTATTTCACTATCATCATTCATTCTCATCGCCGTGGTTAGCAAAAGTGGCCGAAAAGCGAGGTACAATAAATATGATGTGTGTTACAAGAGAATATATTGCAGGCTATCTGCGAAGCCTGAAAATTAGAAAGTGGAGTAAAGAAGAAAATCGATTATAAATTTTAAATAAAATTACTCCTTTCAATTACTGTAGATGGTGATTCTGGGGTTGGCAACCAGATTTCTCTGGAGTTGGCAACCTAGCCGCCGTTGGCATGGCAACGAGACTTCCTTGAAGACGGCGAGAACGAGCGAAATGGGTGTGTCTATCCACTTATACGTGGTGTTCAGTTCCTTCCCCCACAACTTAGGTCACAGGTTCCCAAACTTTATCGTTTCCCGGCGCCTTTAGTGTTTCAAGATTTTCCCGCGGCGCCCAAGTCAGAATGTAGGCCTATAACACTTGCAACGCTCTGTTAGTGTGGTTACGTTGCTTGCCTTAAGTTAAGAAATAAACACATATTTAAAATCCAGAAACGTTTTACGTGTAAAAATTACTAAATAAGCACATATTTGGAATAAGTGTCAATTTAGTGAAAACATTGGAACATATCGCGGCGCCCCTGAAAGCCAGCCACGGCCCACACTTTGGGAACCACTGGCTTAGGTAAAGTCCAGATCTTGGACTTAGCATACGCCACTGGTGTGTTATCTATCTTTCGATTCCGTTCACTGTGTAAATCATCTCGTCCTGCCAAGAGTATTTTTTCGCTTGCCTCAAAACACTCCTTCATAAGAGTTCCGGTATGTGTTTACACGAGACGGAAATGAACAAGGGACCAGGACCCATTCCATCGCGCAAAATCCAATTTTGCGAACCCCATTCATAAAAGCCTCCCCCCAGCTTGTGCAAACGCATTAAGGTTTACGTACGGACCTCAATTTCCGGCTTGTGTTGACTTAGCCTGCGGATCTATTAGCGTCCGTCCATCGCCGTGTTTTCTCCATTTCCCTGCGATTTTGTTAGCACAAAGCATGACGTCAGCAGTGACTGCAGAGTTCCATTGGTCAGGTTGTTTTTCCCCCCTTCCCTCCCACGTAAAGTCGCGATTATTTTGCGAGGCGATGCGCGAAATCGGTTTGTTTCGCGGTTATGCCACGTCGATTTTCTTCCTCTCTAAGTTAATCGCGACGATTAGGATGAATGGTGATAAGGTGGATGAAGGAACAATCATTATAATGAAACTGTACGCCTTGCTCATGTACGCTACCCCTGGATAGGCGCCGACTTGGGGGGAGGGGCAAGACACTTTCTGCCCTCCCCCCCAAATTCACGTAGAATGACACATTTTATGTATTTTTGCATATATAAAGTATTGTTTATGCCATCTGCCCACCCCCCTTTCAAATTTACATTGCCGCCTCAAAATTTATCTTAAATTGGAGCCTCTGTCTGGACCGTCCTCACTGAGGCTAGCATTCAGATGAACGAATGAATGAAGTAAAATTTGGGGGTGCATTCGTACATATGAAGATTAACAAAGGGGTTTAAATCCCGCATTAGACGAAAGCATTTTCCTTAGCATTTCTCTTAACATTTATGACATGATTAAAATGCTACCGTGTAAAACGAAAGATCTTATGGCATTTCAGATGTATGGCATTTCTCAAGGACAGAACCCGTCCTATTTCCCTAGCATAACCAATCAGAAGCGAGCTCTAGGTCACGAGTGCAGTTGTAATGGCGGCCGCGTGAGATGTAAACAATGTATCACTTCACATTTTTAAAAGCCGATAACTATTCAACCGAGAGGAATAACGTTTCGTGTAAAACGTTATTAGGTACAAAACAATGGCGCTGCTTAAATACATACTATACAACGTTTACTGTACACGTATGGAATAATATTTTAGTTGTTTCAATTCTAAACACCGCGCAATCATCATAGATAGTGTAACTCGACGTGCCTTTCATGCTGTATATGTTATACATTGTAATCGCAAAAGCTAGCCGGAAAGTTACATGAAATGCTTGCGTGTAAAATACTATCTGCTATAAGATTTTTGGAAGCATTTACATAGCATTTATGCTAGCAAAAATCCTAAAGTCGGCCTTAGAAGCCTCTTGAGAAAAGTTAAGGAGTGCAAGGTACTTAAGGGACCTGCACAAGACAAACACAACACATTAAAAAGTAAGAATGAACTAAAAACTTACTCACAGGCAATGGAAGAGACCCGCTCTTCTAATGAAAAAGCTAAAAGCATTATTTACAACACTGTCGTCATTACTCAACAGCGCTGATAAACAGTTGGGAAGATTAAAAGTCTGCCTGAGGGAAGTAAAATCATCACATTCAATAAGAATATGCCGATCACTTAAAATAACATTACAGACGCGGAGGGTCCAGCCCTTGCAGCAAGTGACCATGGGTGAGACTACTGTATCCAATCCGCAGCCGAGTTAGGCCAGCTTTAGACGAGTGCACGGTGTTTGCAATTGAAACAACTAAAATATGCTTCCATACGTGTACAGTAAACGTTGTAAAGTATGTATTTAAGCAGCGCCATTGTTTTGTACCTAATAACGTTTTACACGAAACGTTATTCCTCTCGGTTCAATAGTTATCGGCTTTTAAAAAAGTGAAGTGATACATTGTTTACATCTCGGGCGGCCGCCATTATAACAACTGCACTCCTGACCTAGAGCTCGCTTCTGATTGGTTATGCTACGATATAGGATCGATCCTATCATTGAGAAATGACATGAAATATGCCATGGCATCTGAAATGCCATAAAATTTTTCAACTTTACACGGTTGCATTTCGGTCCTGGCATAAATGTTAAGAGAAATGTTAAGGAAAATGCTTTCGTCTAAAGCAGGCGAATGACTTCTTCTCGACAGGAGGGACGGTACGAGGCTTTGTAGGACGAAGCTTGTTCCCCGTTACATCATCCCACTCTTCCTGCCAAGTGTCAAGAATGAAGCAACGAAATACATTCTGCAGGCTCTTGTAAGACCGGAGATTGACGAGAACATCGCCGTCTGCAGAGCAGACTTGGCGGCAGCATCGGCCGGTTCGTTTCCTTGGATGCCTGTATGACTGGGAACCCAGCAGAGGCGGACTTCAGCACTGACAGATAAGGACACCAGCAGTCGAAGCTCTGTGATCGAATGATCCGCTACACTACAGGCTGCCTGGAAGTCAGCGATTCCAGACTCCGGAGCACACTGGTTGAATCAGTGCAACTCACTGTACAGCATACGCTGATATTTTTCATACAAGGATGTAATGATCAGAATAATCTTGACTGAATTAAAGATTCACTGTACCTGAAGCTTGAATCCGCTGTTCTTTGGCAGAATATACAATCCAGCAATTGAATAGGTCAAACGAACAACCTTGTATCCACCAAAAACCAATGCCGCAAAACAATCAGGCCTGTTGCTTTCTTTTATAGGATGTTCCTGCCGCCCCCGTGGCGTAGTGGAGTGGAGTGGAGCGCTACGACGCTAGAGTTCCCGGGTTCGAATCCCGGCCTGGGCATGGTTGTTTGTGAGTGTCTATTCAGCAAATTCATCACTCATTCCCATCTTCGCAATTAGCCAAAAGTGCCACAAAACCGAAGTAATAATCAATACGTTGTTCCTCAACAAGGAAGCATTACGGTACAGAAAACTCTTCCATCTGTTCATAAAACATGTCACTACTATTTTTTTTAGTTAAGCACACACAGGAGATGTACTACGTAGAACTTTCAGCGAAATCTTCTGTGCGTGCCTAATTTTAAAAAAGAGGAATTAACATCTCTACGCTGAGAGGAACCAGGCAACGTCGACGTCTACAGTGTTTCAGAGGCAACAGATCCCGTTGCGGTAGCACTAGCAGAGACGATTCCACACAGGTAAAACAGTGCCAGCGAAAAATCATGCAAAGCCAGGCCGGCTCGGTAGCTCAGTGATAGTCGACCTCCGTGACGGAGTGGTTAGCACAGCACGCTACAATGCCAGAGGTCCCGGCTTCGAATCCCGGCTAGGACATGGGTGTTTGTGTTTGTCCGTAATGAGAAAAGCAGAGAATGTAGTAAAAATTGACATGTGTGAAAGTTGAAAAAATAACGAATGACGGGTGATACTGCCGCATCTGGTTTTACAATTTGTAAAAAAAAAAAAAAAAAAAAAGAAAGAAAGAAAAGAAAGTGGAGCAATGGCACGGTATGCCAGAGACACGGGTTCGGGTCCTCGTGGAGCACTGCACTTTTCACTACCGTTGTAGCAGCTTTCAAAAGAGTACATAAGGGATTCCCGAGTTTGTCGTCGAATTAACCTCGGTGTGAATATCTTCCCATAAGAAGCCATTCACTTGTGAAATTTCCAATGCTCCCGGAGTCAACGTTTATTCCCCTACGGGTGAAAAGAGATGTTCACCATGACCTCAATATTGGCATTCATTCCAAGAAATGACGCAAAAAAAGAGGCTGACGTAACACTCACTCTGTCCATAAATAACAAGCCATCCCATTCCCATGTTTCATTAATGAATGAGAGATTTGTACACCTTTACCTGTTCCTTAGCAAATACTTCATGGGAGAGTGTGCTAAAATGCCTGTGTTTACCTTAATCGTTTGTTTTGGATGTGAAAAACTGGCAAAAGGTCATACTTTAATGGCTTCATAGAAAGAAAAACAAACGTGTTATTATCGCTTCCACCAAGGACGCTACAGGTTAACTGTCTGGATTCACGTGCTTTGCTCTATCGACATGTTTTCTCAAGGGTGTAACACAGTGTAAATGCATTTCCGGCACTTGTGTTTCATGCACAACAGTTTTTTCTGCCATTGTGCGTAAAATTCAGACTTTTAACTATGTTTTAATTATGTTGAGGCTCGATAGACACCAGGGTTGCCCATCCCCCTCAAGGCCATTGGCGCTTCCCTCCAGATCATGTCATAATCCCCCGCAAAGTACGGGGGATTATGTTATTACGTTATTACGGCAGCCAGGCACGTAGCTAGAAATACATTTGGGGGGTCCGACCAGGTGTCACATTAATAATAACAATAATAATAATAATCATAATAGATAATTATATTAAATTAAATTAACAGTAATTAAATAATATTATATTATTATTAATACAGGAATAGATAAAAAATGGTAAAAGAATAGATGAATGTATTCATTGTCTAGCTTACGTGTATAGTTAATATTGCCAAATTTTGTATAAAATCAACTGCCCTGGCAAGGAAATTAATGTCAAATGGATAAAGATTTGAATATTTATTGAATAACAAAAAGGAGTTAGATCCAATTGAAACGGTGATTTAAATTTAAATTGCCTATTACAATAGACGAAGGAAAAGTTGCTGATTAATATTTTATGCATATTCTCAAAAGTAGCAGTGTGCATAAATCTTTGGAACTGTCCTTCAAAGCCATATGAGCCAAATTCCTTGCCTTCCAATAAGTTCAGCGGAATCAAATAACCGTCGATTACATTAAAAATACTAGAAAAATATATTTTGATTATTTAATTTTAGTACTTGTAAGTCTTTCGGCAAGGTTTCCGGACTCCCTGGACCCCTCCCCCTAAATACGTCCTTGACAGCAGCGTGTCTACTACTATCCTGTTACTGAAATGATTACGGCCCGTTTCGCCTTATTGCGTTTTCACCCCCCCCCCCAATACAATTTTGCGTAGTTTATGTGACACTAACTTTCTAAGGCGAAACGGGACATCCCATTTCGCCGTATCCCGTTTCGCCTTACAAAAAAAAATTTCACCAGGGAATATTATCGACATGAAGGGTCATTATTATTAATGTATTATTAACGAACCTAACCTAACCTAACCTAACCGACAGGACAATGGGAGCCAAGGTAGGTAACATCACAAGCTCTGCGCTCCCGTCATGAATTACCCTTCAAGTCGATAATATTCCCAGGTGGTAAATTTTTTGTGTGTAAGGCGAAATGGGATGTCCCGTTTCGCCTTAGAAAGTTCCTGTCACATAAATCATCTGAAATTCTATTGGGCGAGGTGAAAACGCAATAAGGCGAAATGGGTCAAGGCGAAACGGGAGGACACGACTGAAATACACCCTTCTAAAAGTTTACTGACCACTTTACGTGACTTACCCGTTCTCCAAATTCTTCCCTTTCATCATTTAACGGATTAAATACCTATCGTGCGCCTATACCGCTCGCAAATCCATCCGGCGGCTGGAAAACAACGAATCAGCGATCAGTTGAGCTCTCTTCGACTGACATCGGGCATTTTCGCGTCACAAGGCACCCGAACGTTGCTGGCGGAACGAAACAAGTGGGCGTCGGATATACAGCATGTTGCCAAACGTACTGCAAAACGGGTGAGAGAGAAATTTCATCAGCGCCGTTAGTGGATAAAAGTTGTACACAAAGCACAGAAAATTAGTACACAAAATACCCAAACACTGAACCAAACAAGCTAATAAAAACAAGTGGCAAAAAACAGACGTACGCTTGGCAACGTTGTAACGGGAGAGATGTTACCCCTACAGCTTTTAATTCGCAACTGAGGTTGTTGACACTCATCGAGCTACACAACCCCGAACACGATTGATGGACAGATGGAGCTATGTAGCAAAAAAGTCGGTAAGCCGCCAATTGGGCTACAGCCGGATTGCGCAAACTTTTCCGGTTTTATCAATGGTATCTGATAAGCCGTTGACAAGCTGTCACAATGTACAGGAGTAGTAATGGCAGCACTTTGTTCCTACGCGTCAGCAAAAATTTGATGCGCCTGGTGTTATGTTACATCCGGTGTAGCGGGCCACGAGCGGTTTTATTGTTGAGTCAGCAGAACGTGTCTGATCACCTTGAAGGCATCGGAAGTGGTGGGGGAGGGGGGTCAATGGATTTGTCACGTTGTTTCTTGATGTATGCTAACCTAACACGTGCGTATGTTTGTGTGTGTGTGGAGGAAATGCGCGCGCAACCATTGCGTATGATTCAAAGACATGAAGAAATGATTTAAAGATGGCGCCGAAGGTGCTTTACCTCGAAAGTTTAGCGGCTAAGGTTATTGCTCTGTAAAACAAGAGGCGTCGAGGGTTCGATTCCTGGTAGAGTCAATATTGATTGATTGATAGATTGAGTTAGTTTTTTTAAGTCCGTTTTATGCACGGCAAAACTAATCAGGAGTGGACCTACAGTTGAAAAGTGGTGATTCGGACCACTATGTGCCTCCACCGAGTATCGAACCTGGGACCCCTTGATTACAAGGCGACGATGTCAATATTGAATGGTCTCGATTAGCCTGTGTGTAAATAAAGGCAACAAAATGGTTGAGTTCGAAAATCGAGTTGGGTTAGTGGTTAATGTTGTCACCTGGCAATGAAGAGGTCGCGGGTTCGATTCTCTAGGTAGTTAAATTAGGCCAATTGTTTAGTCCCGCCATTATAGGTCCTCGATTAGTCCATCTGTGCATAAATAGTGTTTGAATAAAATCAAGATGGCGGCCTTGGGTTAGTGGTTAATGTTGTCGCCTGGTAATGAAGAGGTCGCGGGTTCGATTTTCTAGGTAGTTAAATGAGGCCAATTGTTTTGTCCCGCCATTATAGGTCCCGATTAGTCCATCTGTGCATAAATAGTATTTGAATAAAATCAATATGGCGGCCGCGTTTTGTGTTTAGCGGCGGCGGCGGCGGCGGCGACCGGGGCGCGGCGCGGCGCGGAGCGGGGCGGCGCGGCGCGGGCGCGGGGGGGTGTTTTTTATTCCGCGAGATGTTTCAACCAAGTGGTTGAGGGTTCGATTCCCAATGTTGGTGAAAATTGGATATTCAATTGTATTTGTTTAAAAGTTCCGATTAGCTTTTTGTGCACAAAGAGAAAATGAACTAATTGGAAATAGGATGTTTATGCTGTAATGAAAAGGTCCCGGGTTCGATTCACAATGTCAAATTGGCTGATAATGATGTTGTTTTTTTTTAAAAAAAAAAAGAAGTGTGTTGAGTCCCCATTAGTAGTTAGGCAGGAACAGATATTAAAAATCAAAACAAAATGCCTTTTGATTACAACGAAAAGACTTTACCGCTAATGTATAAAGATAAATTAGAATCTGTTGTTTTGCCGTGTGGGGCCCCAGTACCGATTAGCTTAAATGCATAAAGAGTAGGTAAAATAAGCAAGATGGCCGTCACTATTGTTTTGTGATCAAAGAGGAGTCACAGGTTCGATTCAATCAAAGGAGGCAAGATTCTATGTTTCAATTCCATGTAAAAGTCTAAAGTTATGTTTCGATTAACCTCAATGCATAAAGAGGAATTAAACAAAAACAAGCAAAATGGCGACAGATGTGATAAAAGAAAAATTGAATTAGTTTTTTATAGTGACAAGAAAAAATAGCGAATCATTGTTAGAAATAGAATGAAAATAAAGATACTTGCCTTTGCGTGTCCAGCGCTGTGCAGAAAAGCTCTCATGCTTTATCTCCGACAAGTCCACAATACACATTTTTTTTTATTGTATAGTTAATTATTAATGTTGTTATTAACACAGATTCTTACCAGTGTGAAGAAAAGCTCTCATGCTTTATCTCCGACAAATCCACAATACACACTTTTTCATTATATAGTTAATTATTAATGTTGTTATTAACGATTGTTACCAGTAAAAATATAAACCATGAGGATTTTTAAAGGGGTGATAAGTGAAAAAAGCCAAGACATATATTTTATCCCTGTTTATTACCAATATTTACAAAATTCAAAAGAGCCGCACACACACACACACACACACACACATACATATGTAAAATGTTTATATTGTGTCACCAGTTTATCAGCATGTTATTTAACAAGTTTTTTTATTCTTCAAGTTTGTTCACTCACCCACATAAGGAATTGTGTCACTATCATATCCATTTTCTGCTGCAACCACTGAATTAAAATGTTTCACTATTTTTTCCACAAGCATGTTCTCGCAAAAAACAAACACTTCTTTGGAAAGTCTTTTTCCGTCGATGTTTTGTATAGACAAAGGCTCAGGTTTTGTACATCCATGTAGATGGGAAAGCACAAACTTCTCCTTATTACATGCATGGACAGGGGAAATATCTGTGCAACCGAAACATTGTTCGCGAAGGTCGAGAATGCAAGATTCCACACAGTTTCCAAAATATGATTTCAGATACGGCGACACTGTTTCACACATAACTTTCGCATGCTCGATGCACACAAATATCTTCATAAAGTTCCGCCACGAACTTTCTGCGATGAACACTATCTCCAGGGAACCGTAAGCTGGTTTCTTCCTTATAATGATCTGACGGCGATTGTACAGTGTGGTTATCAGCAATTCATGTTGCTCACTTAGTGGGTAGGAAACACGAGGCTGCTCACCTGGAATAGCGATGTAATTGTCGATTACTGGAAACAATTCCTGAAGAGCGTGCCACTCCTGCAACTGTAGTTCAACACCGGCCGCCCCGCTTCTGTGTAGCCTGACCACAGGTTGGAAATCCAGATGAGAGGAAAGTCCGATTGAGATAACTTTTGTTTTCGAAGCATTCAAATAGTAGACGTGATCAAATAATATCGACTGGCGTATAAGACTAGTTACTTGTTTTTGTTCTTCAGGTAAATGCTGATCGCTCTCTTTCTGAAGAACCCCCTTGAAATTAGTGTACGGTTGAAATCTTTTTTTCAGCGGCATCGAAATAGAGGATTCCATGACTAAGAACTGCGAGATACTGCATGTCGCAGCGTGCAGGTATACATTTGAAGAAATGCGTGGGTGTGTTTTTGAGACGCATGCGCGCGTAGCAAACCAAGCATGTGCTGGACAAAAAAGGTGGAGGGGGCGGGGCATTACAAAGATCAATGGTGAGAGAAAAATCAGCAGAATATCATAAACGTCATATTGAGGAAATATTGGATAACAAATATTAATTAATTTAATTAAAGCATCAACCGCATTGTCGATCTGAAATTAGGTTTATAGACAGGGGGCAAAATGGAAAATATCGACGATGTTCTAGTATTGGATTGTTTCTGTATTTCCATCGGTATAATCCTCCACCACATTTGAAGCATACTGTTTTATCCTCTTTTTGAATGTAAAATAATCCTGCTTCGGACAGAGCTTCTACAAACGGGAATTCTTTTGATTGCCAGTTTCTGAAAGAGGACAATCTAGCATTGAAAGATCCCATCTCTGGATATTGCGTCATTGTTCTGTAAAGACACAAAACAAGATAAATATTATAAGTAAGCTGTTGTAAACTGTAACGCTACAAAATTATTAATATACTATTAGGACTATATGTAACTTGTATAAAATTTCAAACAGTATTTACTGTCAATATTTTCTAGTATACGTACCGAGTATTATAAATTTAATTTACGAGTCAGCAAATAAGTTGTTATAATATTGTCGTTTTTTATCGGTACTGGGAATAAAATTTGAAATTTATGCATGGGTTTACCAGAGGCTCTATGGAATAAATACAGAAAACAGTAATGCCCACAGTACACAGACCCGTAACTTTGTATCTGATGAGTGTTGTACGTATAGAATTTAGAGTTAGTTTCCAAAAATCGCAAATGGTTATGCACATGTGGAGGTTTTCCGTAACTATCAAAAAATTCCCCCCGGGAGTTACTGTCTATGTAAATTGCTACCCAGTGCTTCCCGGGGCTATCTTTGGGATCTGTATTTACAATCAACGCTGCTGGTAGTTCCACATGTACAGGTAATTCATTAGCTGCGAAAACCCCAACATGATGATTGTCAAAGGCTCTATTTGATATTAACCCGTGAAGCAAATTTAAAGTCGACAGCATTGCTGGACACTAAATAGTAATATTGTGCAACTCACCTTGTTATACAATTAATCCAGATGAATATCTCTTTGATTATTAATTTCCATGAGAGCGTCAAATTCAGAGTAGATAACACAAGTCACAGTAGATTCCAAAGCCGATTTGAAGTGGACTTCCAAGCTAAAGCCCCTTGCCGTTGAAGACTGCAGTGGGATATGGCACTTGCAGCTGCGTCTGGTGTTATATCGAAAACAAGTAATGCGTATCCCTGGGGGTATTCCTCACGCGATATATTGTTTCCTTCATCCATATAGTGTATCCCTGTTCCAGAGAATAATGTGTGATATGCTGTTATGTACTTGTTGTTTTCAAAGTCTGGTTGAAGTGGTTTGCCGGGAATTTGGACTCCATCAACATATAAAGTAAAGAAGTTGTAATTGAAATGTTGAAAATTGAATGGGTTTGTAGACAGAGTGCCGTTGAATGCATCGTTGGTAACAAACCCCACAACTAATCGTTTCGGAAGACGTCCAAGTATCACATTGTCAATTGTTTTTGAAACAATATCTTTTGGAATAGTTACAGCTTTAAGTTGTACTCTTGTTAGAGGGTATTTTGCTGTATGTTTTTGCAATATGCGATTGTGACTAAGTTTGATGGATGAACTGACCGATACTTTTCTCACATATAGTGTAGCATCCAGAATTTCCACTTTGCCTTCACTGTCATCTAATCCCATCAAGCAGAAAGTGTTTTTCGAAGGAATCAGCTTAATTCGCATTTCCACTCCATTGATCAAAAATTTCTCTTGATTGAAAATATCAGAATGCAAGTAACCAAACATATCAAATGTTTTACTCTGTTTTGTTAGTTGGTTACGTTTTGTAAAGCCTTTGTTGTCTTCCGAAACGTTATCAAAAGCGCCTGCTGTATCTTTGTACCACAATGCACTTTGGAGATGAGATGATTTTGCAGATATGTCATAGTTCAGTGCTTTTTCAAAATAAGACCTGTATGGGTGCATGTGAGATGGAAACGAGATGAGTTTGTTATTTAAGTAGATTTGTACTTCGCTGAACATTGCATTGAGAAAATCATTGACAGGTCCAATTGTTTTATCTGTGGGTAGCAATAACTGACCATTCGCTTTTACAATTCTGGCATCTATATTCAACATTGTGTGTGCTAAATCCATATAATCATCACCATGTCCAGGTATTACAAACTCGGTGGGGGCATTATCTGCCAGAGAACTAACAGGTTTGTATCCGATGGTGTGGTGTTCTAAGATGCTTGTCTGAGTAGGTTTTACCGAGAAAATATCCAATTCACTTTTAAAACACTCACATCATTTCTCCCTAATTAGCGCCATATCTAATCAAAAATATCTGATGTTATTTGAATTTTCTTACGGTTGCGTTTGGTTGTTTTCTTGGTGTTTGTGTTGGCACTGGATCTCTTCTTTCTCTGAGCGATCCTTCCAGTTCGCTGTCCCGAAGCAGAGTAATTCCTTTTGAAATGTTTATGCCCCTGATAACCTGAACCAATCATTTCCTTTAGCTTTGTTTCAGCTTTTCTTTTAAGATTTGATCTGGCATCCGAAATTCTGGATTGTAGTGACTGTTTTAGGGGTGTTTTGTCTACAACATCACCTAACACATTTACCCCTGTTTTTAACATTTCTTTCCCTACAGCTTTCGCTCCTTTTTTGATAAGAGGCAAAGCTGACCGAAAAAGTCCTCCAAGAAAACTTCCAATGCCATGTCCTTTTTGATAGGCAGCACCGTAATATATGTTACCCACACCAGATCCAGCTTGTTGATGGTAGTATTGAAAATATGGGTCATTCATAATCAGAGCTTTTCACCACAACGTCTAAAATGAAGTTTCAAACACACTAGTCCGAAGGAGAATGGGATGTGTGCACCAGTGCTATCCCTTAAGTCAATTTCTATTTGTTCGAAATTATGTTTCTGCACTGGGATGTAATGTGGTGAATCGAAAATTTGCACACCATCACTTCCAAAAGTATGTTCCATAGGATTAATGTTTATAATACGTAATAGAGGGGCGACAGCATCTCCCACCATATGTGATTCCGCAATATCTGTGTAAATATACATCTGGGAAGGAATTTCTCTCACAACATTTGGAGGCGAGCGTCCAATTTTTACTTCTGATAGATCATCGGTCGGTTTAAAACCTAATATCCGTGCCAGTTGAGGTGACAATCGTACATTTATGTTTCTCTGCTTGGTAGATATATCAACAGTCACATGTTTGTACGCAGGATGATTTCGGAGACTAAAATTTAATGTTTCAGAATATTTATTGATTTCTGCAACAATGCTGTTTATAGATGCGTAATAGCCTTCGGATATTCGAAGTTCGTTCCATTTGACATCATCCATAGATTTATATTGAATATAGTTGTTAAATCTTGTAATGTTTAGTATTGAATAAGGATAATGCACTTCTACCAATGCCATCTCCCATTTGTTGGTGTCCAACTCCACACGGTTCTGAAGCTTTGTGGTGTAATTAGTTAGAGTATTACTTGGGAAATATTTCATGGAACTGTTACTAGGCAAAGTAAGGTAGAAAGCGTTTGCTTTTCTCATGATGTGTTATGAAGGTTATTTGTACCACTGATGAGAATACCTACAAAAATTTATGCCTCTCTCTCTCTTTTTTTGACTCCAAAAAAGATGCGCTAATCCAACTGTCAAATAATCTGGAGTAACCTTTCCAATGAACTAACAACTTTTTACTGGCTCCTTTACCTTTGGTCGCAAGGATTTTATCAATTTCATGCATATCCGGTAAGCGGACCAATTGCAACTCTTCCGTATAAAATGTTCCATCGATTTTATGTCCTTGTAGATCTTTTAATTCATACACTTGAGGATTTCTTTTCAAAATACGTTCCACCACAAATATTTCTCTTGTCCAATTTTCCATGTAACCTTTGTCAAAGCGTTTTTTGGTTTTTGTTATTCTCACTGTATCTCCTATTTTGAATGGCATCTTCAATGACAATAGTGGAGATGAATCAGATTTGAGTTTTTTGTCATACATATTGTGCCATACTTTCAAAACCTTCTCAGGAGTAACATCTGCTGGTGCCATTTTAATACTCGAGTGAATTTTATGATTATAAGCTTTCAAAAGCTTTGGGAGTACATTAACATAACAGCTGGTTCTTTGCTTAGTAAAATACTTCCACATGCGTTCCTTTAAAGTTCTGTTGAATCTTTCAACAATACTAGCTTTAATATCAGGATTCTTTGTTGTAAAATAAATTACATTTTGTTTTTTGAGATATTCCTGCACAATACTGTTGGTAAACTCACGGCCTTTGTCAGTTTGTAATTTCAAAGGTTTTCTTTTGCTTTGTTTGAAAATTTGCTGGAAAGCCTTTTTTATACATACACCAGTTTTATTTTTTACAGGGACAGCCCAAGCATGCCTGCTAAAAATATCGATAACTGTGAGTATATATCTGTACCCTTTGTTGTGATTCCGCAAACTCTGCATGTCATTCAAGTCAGCCTGCCATTGGTCATCGATATTATGCACAAAATAAAAGTTTCTCGGAAATCGACGCTTTACAGGTCTATGCAAAGTGTATGCAGTTTGCTTTGTCAACCAATGTTTGATTGTTGACAATGGTATGGATTTTCTTACAGCTTTCCATAGTGTTGAAGCTGTAGAATAGGATGCTGGATGAGATGGATTGTACCAGATATTCTCTAATATTTTTTCGCTCATGGTTTGTATCTTGACCAAACTGGAACAGTACGTTTACGTTTGTGCCCTGGAAATGATGATACAAAAGAAATTGGTTCCTTTTCTTCTTCTTCTTCTTCTGCTTCTGTTAATTCTTGTGCCTCTTCTTGGTTAGCTCCGGACAGCGGAACATGGCGTCCGGGGTTGCCAAAAACAATCTGTTGAATAAACTCCTGTCTCCGGGGGTTTCCAATATATTCTTGAGGAATATTAGATAACGCCAGAGCTCTATTGAATAGTTGCCACCCAACAGGATTGCTTGTTTTTCGTGGTCGAATTATATCCGATACTAGATCGACAATATTTGAGCCTTCAATTTTATTATTGTTAATAAAAACTGCCCCATATTTATCCCAATCAATATTACTATTATGTAAAAGACGTTCATACAACAGTTCGGCTTTTCTACGATACATGCTAGGTGTAGCAGCTAGAATTTCTTCTTTCATATCAGTCAACTTCTCAGTAGATTCTGTAATCGGTAGCGACACAGGTTCTCTTTGTTTTCGAGTAATAGACAGAAATTTTTGGAGCACAATACTGTAACGATTCCATTTTTCATCATCCGAAAGACCTTTGAGATTCAAAATTACTTGCATATCCTGATCCAATTGCGATAAGGATGTAGACGGTGCAGACATAACAGGATGTCTCATGTTATCCATAAATTCTTGAGGTATTATAACCATTTTTTTGGCATGCTCCATGTTCAGATTTTTTTTTCACTTAAATAAACTTGATAACACACCTCCTATTAAAGGGGCTAATAACGCAGGTAGAAATCCTCCGTGTTGCACTAGTATCTGTTTCTTCTGCTTTGTAGAGTGTCCTTTGGCAGAGAGATTACGTATCACCTTTTTGTACCGGCTCAATCTTGTTTTCTGAGGTGTTGAAAGAGGAACATTCCCTTTTAGAACATTGTAACAACACTCACAGATTGAATTAACTAAGGAAGAATCAGCAGCTTGTAATATCGCTGTGCGAAGAGCTGGTTTAGCATCCGACAAAACTTGGAGCACTTTAGCGTGTTTCACTCTTGGAGCCATGATGACAGAATAAACGACTAGTGATTATGCTTGCTTTTTTTGTAGGAATATATACATAATTGATATCATCGTCGGGAAATATCCGCGACCGAAAACGTACTTCTTCCGGAGTGTTCTGCTTCAGATCAAACAGCAAATATCCATGGGGTTCAGCGGTGGCATTGTAATATGCATCTTTTATAAAATTTGGATTCTCCGGGTATACTTGTCTAGATAAATAATTAATTTGGGCTCTGTCTCTTGGATTTTTGAAGCATACAATATAATGACTATTTAAAGATATATCCCTATTCCCTTTTCACTGATGGAATAGATTTTGAGTGATAAAGAAAAGACTAATATCACGATGATGACACCCTTTTGTAAATAAATCTGTGACTCTTTGATCGCATTCCCTCATCTGATCATCGATAATAATAAGATGAGGTCCAGAATTTGGCACAAATTGGTCAATATTAGGCATTCCTTCCCGAAATTGTACAAAACCAGGGAAATCATTGTATGCAGATTGCCATTCCCCGTAGCACACCAAAATATTGTTGAATTTTACATTTACCATTTGGGGTAAACACTGGAGAAAATGCTTCACAAAATATGTCTTTCCACATCCTGATGGACCAGCCAATATTGCAGAGAACGGGTGTTTCCACAAGCACTCCATTTCTCAAACTGTGAAGAATGTTTTAAATTACATATAATATAAAAGTCGAATGTTATGAATATTTTTCTAGTTGTTAGATTTTACTGATATGTTGTATCTTCAAATTACATATATATATATTATATTGTATTGTATTATATATATATATATATACACTTCATCAATAAATAAATATGCGTGTGTGTCTGTATATATATATATATATATATATATATATATATATATATATATATATATACACACACACACACATACAGACAATTTTGTTATAGTACAAAATTCATTTTACAACAGCACAACAAATGCCTGATAGCATTGTACGCATGCGCGTTTGTAAACCCCGCCTACATATTCCGAGCATCAGCGTTGTGTTAGATAGCTCTCCATTGTTTCAACAACGATAAACAGCTTGGTGGCCCAGATCAAATTGGTTCTGGAATCTATTGTGACGTGTACCGTCTACTTTGAAGTATAAAAAGGTGAGTTGCACAATATTACTATTTAGTGTCCAGCAATGCTGTCGACTTTAAATTTGCTTCACGGGTTAATATCAAATAGAGCCTTTGACAATCATCATGTTGGGGTTTTCGCAGCTAATGAATTACCTGTACATGTGGAACTACCAGCAGCGTTGATTGTAAATACAGATCCCAAAGATAGCCCCGGGAAGCACTGGGTAGCAATTTACATAGACAGTAACTCCCGGGGGGAATTTTTTGATAGTTACGGAAAACCTCCACATGTGCATAACCATTTGCGATTTTTGGAAACTAACTCTAAATTCTATACGTACAACACTCATCAGATACAAAGTTACGGGTCTGTGTACTGTGGGCATTACTGTTTTCTGTATTTATTCCATAGAGCCTCTGGTAAACCCATGCATAAATTTCAAATTTTATTCCCAGTACCGATAAAAAACGACAATATTATAACAACTTATTTGCTGACTCGTAAATTAAATTTATAATACTCGGTACGTATACTAGAAAATATTGACAGTAAATACTGTTTGAAATTTTATACAAGTTACATATAGTCCTAATAGTATATTAATAATTTTGTAGCGTTACAGTTTACAACAGCTTACTTATAATATTTATCTTGTTTTGTGTCTTTACAGAACAATGACGCAATATCCAGAGATGGGATCTTTCAATGCTAGATTGTCCTCTTTCAGAAACTGGCAATCAAAAGAATTCCCGTTTGTAGAAGCTCTGTCCGAAGCAGGATTATTTTACATTCAAAAAGAGGATAAAACAGTATGCTTCAAATGTGGTGGAGGATTATACCGATGGAAATACAGAAACAATCCAATACTAGAACATCGTCGATATTTTCCATTTTGCCCCCTGTCTATAAACCTAATTTCAGATCGACAATGCGGTTGATGCTTTAATTAAATTAATTAATATTTGTTATCCAATATTTCCTCAATATGACGTTTATGATATTCTGCTGATTTTTCTCTCACCATTGATCTTTGTAATGCCCCGCCCCCTCCACCTTTTTTGTCCAGCACATGCTTGGTTTGCTACGCGCGCATGCGTCTCAAAAACACACCCACGCATTTCTTCAAATGTATACCTGCACGCTGCGACATGCAGTATCTCGCAGTTCTTAGTCATGGAATCCTCTATTTCGATGCCGCTGAAAAAAAGATTTCAACCGTACACTAATTTCAAGGGGGTTCTTCAGAAAGAGAGCGATCAGCATTTACCTGAAGAACAAAAACAAGTAACTAGTCTTATACGCCAGTCGATATTATTTGATCACGTCTACTATTTGAATGCTTCGAAAACAAAAGTTATCTCAATCGGACTTTCCTCTCATCTGGATTTCCAACCTGTGGTCAGGCTACACAGAAGCGGGGCGGCCGGTGTTGAACTACAGTTGCAGGAGTGGCACGCTCTTCAGGAATTGTTTCCAGTAATCGACAATTACATCGCTATTCCAGGTGAGCAGCCTCGTGTTTCCTACCCACTAAGTGAGCAACATGAATTGCTGATAACCACACTGTACAATCGCCGTCAGATCATTATAAGGAAGAAACCAGCTTACGGTTCCCTGGAGATAGTGTTCATCGCAGAAAGTTCGTGGCGGAACTTTATGAAGATATTTGTGTGCATCGAGCATGCGAAAGTTATGTGTGAAACAGTGTCGCCGTATCTGAAATCATATTTTGGAAACTGTGTGGAATCTTGCATTCTCGACCTTCGCGAACAATGTTTCGGTTGCACAGATATTTCCCCTGTCCATGCATGTAATAAGGAGAAGTTTGTGCTTTCCCATCTACATGGATGTACAAAACCTGAGCCTTTGTCTATACAAAACATCGACGGAAAAAGACTTTCCAAAGAAGTGTTTGTTTTTTGCGAGAACATGCTTGTGGAAAAAATAGTGAAACATTTTAATTCAGTGGTTGCAGCAGAAAATGGATATGATAGTGACACAATTCCTTATGTGGGTGAGTGAACAAACTTGAAGAATAAAAAAACTTGTTAAATAACATGCTGATAAACTGGTGACACAATATAAACATTTTACATATGTATGTGTGTGTGTGTGTGTGTGTGTGTGCGGCTCTTTTGAATTTTGTAAATATTGGTAATAAACAGGGATAAAATATATGTCTTGGCTTTTTTCACTTATCACCCCTTTAAAAATCCTCATGGTTTATATTTTTACTGGTAACAATCGTTAATAACAACATTAATAATTAACTATATAATGAAAAAGTGTGTATTGTGGATTTGTCGGAGATAAAGCATGAGAGCTTTTCTTCACACTGGTAAGAATCTGTGTTAATAACAACATTAATAATTAACTATACAATAAAAAAAAATGTGTATTGTGGACTTGTCGGAGATAAAGCATGAGAGCTTTTCTGCACAGCGCTGGACACGCAAAGGCAAGTATCTTTATTTTCATTCTATTTCTAACAATGATTCGCTATTTTTTCTTGTCACTATAAAAAACTAATTCAATTTTTCTTTTATCACATCTGTCGCCATTTTGCTTGTTTTTGTTTAATTCCTCTTTATGCATTGAGGTTAATCGAAACATAACTTTAGACTTTTACATGGAATTGAAACATAGAATCTTGCCTCCTTTGATTGAATCGAACCTGTGACTCCTCTTTGATCACAAAACAATAGTGACGGCCATCTTGCTTATTTTACCTACTCTTTATGCATTTAAGCTAATCGGTACTGGGGCCCCACACGGCAAAACAACAGATTCTAATTTATCTTTATACATTAGCGGTAAAGTCTTTGCGTTGTAATCAAAAGGCATTTTGTTTTGATTTTTAATATCTGTTCCTGCCTAAATACTAATGGGGACTCAACACACTTCTTTTTTTTTTAAAAAAAAACAACATCATTATCAGCCAATTTGACATTGTGAATCGAACCCGGGACCTTTTCATTACAGCATAAACATCCTATTTCCAATTAGTTCATTTTCTCTTTGTGCACAAAAAGCTAATCGGAACTTTTAAACAAATACAATTGAATATCCAATTTTCACCAACATTGGGAATCGAACCCTCAACCACTTGGTTGAAACATCTCGCGGAATAAAAAACACCCCCCCGCGCCCGCGCCGCGCCGCCCCGCTCCGCGCCGCGCCGCGCCCCGGTCGCCGCCGCCGCCGCCGCCGCTAAACACAAAACGCGGCCGCCATATTGATTTTATTCAAATACTATTTATGCACAGATGGACTAATCGGGACCTATAATGGCGGGACAAAACAATTGGCCTCATTTAACTACCTAGAAAATCGAACCCGCGACCTCTTCATTACCAGGCGACAACATTAACCACTAACCCAAGGCCGCCATCTTGATTTTATTCAAACACTATTTATGCACAGATGGACTAATCGAGGACCTATAATGGCGGGACTAAACAATTGGCCTAATTTAACTACCTAGAGAATCGAACCCGCGACCTCTTCATTGCCAGGTGACAACATTAACCACTAACCCAACTCGATTTTCGAACTCAACCATTTTGTTGCCTTTATTTACACACAGGCTAATCGAGACCATTCAATATTGACATCGTCGCCTTGTAATCAAGGGGTCCCAGGTTCGAAACTCGGTGGAGGCACATAGTGGTCCGAATCACCACTTTTCAACTGTAGGTCCACTCCTGATTAGTTTTGCCGTGCATAAAACGGACTTAAAAAAACTAACTCAATCTATCAATCAATCAATATTGACTCTACCAGGAATCGAACCCTCGACGCCTCTTGTTTTACAGAGCAATAACCTTAGCCGCTAAACTTTCGAGGTAAAGCACCTTCGGCGCCATCTTTAAATCATTTCTTCATGTCTTTGAATCATACGCAATGGTTGCGCGCGCATTTCCTCCACACACACACAAACATACGCACGTGTTAGGTTAGCATACATCAAGAAACAACGTGACAAATCCATTGACCCCCCTCCCCCACCACTTCCGATGCCTTCAAGGTGATCAGACACGTTCTGCTGACTCAACAATAAAACCGCTCGTGGCCCGCTACACCGGATGTAACATAACACCAGGCGCATCAAATTTTTGCTGACGCGTAGGAACAAAGTGCTGCCATTACTACTTACAGGATTGCGCACAAAAAAATGAGGCGATGTTTTCAGATGTAAAATGTTCTTAAGCCGTTCTCACTTCTGTTGTGTTTGTTTGTGTGTCTGTGTGTGGACTTACAAGTGTTTTTGCTGGAAGGGTAGCATTAGATAGGCATAGAGGATGAACCTGATAGGTGGAATAGAATTTAATGGTCGGTGTATCTCCGTATTTATACCGAACGTCACGAGCTTCGATTGACAGAAGTGTTTGTCGTGCAGTCATTAACCTAACTTAACCTAACCTAACTTTTGAGTTTGAGTAAATTGGTAGGAAAATTGTATCTTGAAAACATCAATAGTGACTTACTGTATTATGTAAATTGTATCTTGACTTGCTACATTTACTGGTCAAATTATATGTTTTATTTAATCCTTAAGAGATTTACTATTTTATTTCTAATTTCTCTCTCCGTTCTTGTCTAAAGAAAAAAACAGTTTTGCGCACAGACTTTAAAGCTATCAAAGCGGCAACTTTGGATCAAAATCTGTGCGGAAAACAGGTCAGTGAGATTTATGCGCAATTCTGGATCTAAAGTGTGCGTAATTCGGTTGTGGCGGCCAGTTGGGCCTGCGAACAGTATATTAGCAGAAGTGCCTTGGAACCAGTTAAAGTAAATGAATTGCTAACAAAATAGCTAGACTGTTCGGGGAAAAGTACATGCAGTTATTTGCATTTAATCCTTTAATAGCAAACATTACAGACATGATACAAATGTTGGATCATCACTGTTTAGAACTTAAGAGCCTAAATTTTCTGACCAAGAAACAAAAGAGGCATTTTAGGCAAATTCTCAGCGTAATCATGATTTTTGTATAGTTTGTGCATGCCTCTTAAAGGGTCTACACCTGAATAGTAGTTCGAATCCCACTTTAAACTGTAGTTCCAGTCCCGATTATGCTATCTGCACGCACGTACATACGTACACTGATTAATTGAAATTGATTTTTTTTTTGCTTGTGTCAGCCCTTAGGCTATTTGCACCGATATGATTCACGGGGACAAGGCTCCAACAACAAACCTTGGATCAGGCTACACCCATGAAGGTGGATAAACAATTTATGTTGAAATGACATTTCAGAAGGAATAAATCGTGCATGTATTCGATTGAAATTCCATGATGAGTCAATCCATGCAATGAGCAAAGCGGAAGGTGCACTGTTCGGAAACGGAAGTGGCCGCGACGGAATAAATATTTGTTTTGAAACTTCTGAGTTCAAGCAGCCATGTAAACAGGATATGATTTTATTTTGTTTTATAAGGAGGGCATGAGCAGAACCGTAGCTAAGTAGGGGAAAAGGGGACGGGAGGGTCCGTTGCCCACCCTGGCACCCACTTAACGTCGCTATGGAAAGTACTGAAGCAGACAGACAATTTGTTCGTTGAAATTGCTTATTGCTGTCTTCCGTCCCACATTGCCCGCATTGCTATTTCGCTATATATTACTGATTATATTAAGTCGCTTTTTCTCTCACTCTAGGTAAATCAGGGCGGCGAAGATGAATGATGGCCGGCCTCCGTGGCGGAGTGGTTAGCACAGCACACTACGACGCCAGGATTCGAAACCCGGCCTGGACATTCTCTGTGAGTCTCCCTTCATCAATTTAATCATATCATCACTCATCCTCATCTTCGCGATTAGCCAAAAGTGGCAGAAATGCGAGGCAGAATAAACTAAATCAATCAAAAGGATGAATGATGAAATGATGAAACAGAAAATTGGACAACCCGACTTATCCAGGAATCTTACCTATTCTCCATCCACTGCAAGAACGAAGTTACTGTAAACAAAACCACGTGACTTCTGAAAAATAGTTCCTTTCCTGTGTGTTAGTTCCGGTGGTATTTTGCACTTGAATAAATTGGTCGTAGTTGAACAGTTCATAATATGAGATCCCACAATTTCAATATAGCAAGCAGCTTTATCATACGCGCTATATTCCTATGCTCAATATTCCTGCGCAGCTGCCATTCGAGCAACCAATAGGATATCTCAGAAGTCACGTGCATTTATTTACATTGCTTCGTTCTTACAGAGGACGGAGAATAGAATCGTGCTTAGAGTTCTACTTGGAAGAAGTAGGAGCAGAGTAGAGAAATCGGGACGGAACCGGAAAACAAATGCCTGGCGGAAATGTTGTCCACCAACCCATCAGGGCCCCAATCTGAAAACTGCTGCGCGCTTCCAGGAAGTTCGTCTGAATACCCTCCCCACACCAAAAGAAAAAAAAACTCCTTGCACTTCGAAAAGCGCAAGGCCAACTCGTGACACAAGTTTTAAGCACATCTGCTAACAATGTACGAAGGGCATGAGCTGATTGGAATAGTCAAGAAAACGTTTTGCTTTATTTGTATTGCATGATAATTCTTTCGCGTGCCACAACCTTTGCATTGCAAGGCTGCATAACCATACGGGGCGACACGTGTTGCAGGAAAATGCCGTGCTTGGCCGGAATGATGTTTAGGAGGATGAGTGAGACAAGTTTCTGTTTCAGAATAGAAGTATATGTCGAACAAGAGTCCTCGGATTACCAGCCGGGTTAACTCGACGATATCGTCCAACGTTTCGAGCGCAGAATGGTGATGATAAGAGCAATGTATGCGCTCAGAACGTTTGACGCTAGCATACTTGTCGCCAGGAAACCTACTTTAAAAATGTACCTGTTATTTGCATGACAGTAATGAAAAGAACATTAAATTACCACTTGGGAATATAAAGCTTGTCCAGGAACGTTACTTTCGCCAACTTTTAACACACAACAGCCTTGCAAATGTGTAAAGTTTGTTAAACACATACAGATAAGCACGTTTTTAATATAAAACAACAAGAATTACGATATTTAAAACGTCATTTTCATCTTCAGGACATCAAAGAGTTCATAAAAGTAACTTTCAATTCTTGAACCCTCATTTTGAAAACTATTCGAGATTCTTACGTTCATATTTCTGATCGAAATGTTCAAATTTGTTAAAAATTTCTATTTTTTACTCAGATACACATAAAAAAGTCAAAGTTTGTTGTCTAGTGTAATTTGTACAGTACAATTACAGCAGGCTGTTATTTTTAGCCCCTCACGGAAAACCCAAGAGACGAATATGTATTTGTATGATCTGGATTGCAAGAGAAAGTAGAAAATTATAACATTAAATTCCTTACGATTTCCGCATATTCAATCTTTTCTTTCCGAATGTTAACGAATTTCCTTTCTGACAAGAACACACTAATTTGGGGGCGGTGATCTCAAAAGTAAAAACCCAAGAAGCCCCATATTGAACTCTTAAGTTAGATGGCTTATAGAACCTTGTGATACACAGAGAGCTTTGCTAGCCTTCAACAAATTGCCCAAGCATGGTTATACAGGGAGAGGCTTCAATAACGATATGACATACAGGCTTTAAATAAAACAAGGCTTCTTAATTAAAAGTCATTCTGTGGAGACACTCCTTACGAAGACTAAGAGCAGTAAAATACCCTAGGACTAAAACTTTTATATCTGTGCTGAAAGCTGATAAGGATATAAGCAAGGACGTATTTAGAGGGGGATCCTAGGGGTCCGGACTCCCCCGAAAGACGTACTACGTCCAAAATTAAGAAAGCAAAATTCTTCTTTACTGTTGTGTAATATGAATTTGATTTTCTCCGCAGAACTTTCGTAACACTACTAATAATGTCCATAAAAATAATAATCAGGTACTTACTTTCCATCATGGACCTAGCGACCTTTGTGGTATGCAATAAATAACACATTAAAAATGTTTGATATTAATTTTCTTGGTAGAACAGCTGTTTTTATATAAATTATAATAATCTCAACTAGACAGAAGATAGATAATGAATACATGCTGTTATATGTATATTTTTATGTAATCTTTTCAAGTGTTCATGTAATAATTAATTGTAATAAATAACTGGCCTATTTTAATATCGTTAATAGACATATTAATCTTATTAGCCTATTAATTGTAACTATATTATTATTATTATTATTATTACATGTGAGATAGATCGGACCCCTCCAGAAATATAGTTCTACAATGTGACTGGATATAAGGACAAACACACAGCCCCACAGAGTTGTACTGGCTGTGCGCCAGAGCCCCGTTAGCCTGAAAGAGTGCAGCCCACAGTGTACTGACGTCAGAGACGAATATGCAATGATATCTTTTAGAGGCGTTTGAGGTGATTTCAAAGTTCATACAAGATCTCACCAACAAACTTCCTCATTTCTTTACGTTTTTCCCTTCTTCGAAAATACCATAATCCACTTGCATAACATTATTATATTTCCCCCTTAAGTCTTCGCATCCTGTTTTCACACGCACAAGGATTTCACTGTTTACGCACAGGACGCTATTGTTGTATTCAACTGGTACCCACCTGGGAAATCTGAAGAACTACACTAGGCAACTGCCTACGACAATAGTCTTACGTAATGTGTGTTCTAGGATTTCAGAGAAAATATGGCAGGCACGAAATTGCCATTCGTCAACTATCGCAAGGCAACGGTTGTCGAATCTATTTCCTGTTCGCATATATCTCGGTTGTTTGCTCACATGTTCACGTATTGAATGGGTGGGTTGTGGAATGAGACATCTTGTCTATGCCTTACACGGAAATTCTGAACTTATCCTCTCAGAGGTTGCTTTTAAATACAAGGTTACCCGGTGGAAATAATTGAAGTCGTGTTGCAAAGTTAAGTCTCCTTTCCGGTGACGTCTGCAGAGGATTTCAATCGGGTTGTCTCAAGAGTGTCCATCGTTAGGTTTCTTTCACACTCTTTCCCTTCGTTTGCTACACAATCTCTCTATCCTCCTTCGTTCTTCTCGTTTCCCTTTCTTGATTTGTATTTTCTCTATTCTTCCTTCTCTCTTTCTTCCTTGCTACACATCCTTCCCTTTCTTATATTCTTTCTTCTTTTGTTTTTCATTTTACTTCTTTCTACACTTTTCTAGTTTTGTCCCCTCTTTTTTCCTTCGTCCTTCCTCTCCTTATCTACTCTCTCTATCTTATCCCTTCTTCCTATGCTTACTCGATATTCTCTGCCTTTCTTGTGTCTTTCTTTTTCTATCTTTCTCCCTCCTCTGCTCTTCTTCCTTCTGTTTTCCTATATCTTTCTTCCTTGCTTTTTATTTTTCCTTTGTTTCTCCTTAGATTCATTATCGCTTTCTTCTTTTTCTTTATTTTTCCTTCATTCCTTTCTATTTATCCGTCTATTTCTTTCCATATTAAGATTTCTCTTCCTTTGCTTTTTCTAAATTCTCTGCCGTTCTTGGATTGTATCTTCTTCTCTCTCTCTTCCTGTTTCCCTGCATGTTTCTTACTTTATTTGCCCTCTGTTCTCTATATTTGTTTCTTCCTCTAATTCTCCAACTCTTGTCCATTTCTCCTTCTCTTTTCTTCCTTTGTTTCTTTACCTCCATTGCCTTCTATCAATTTTCTGTCTCTCGTTCTTTCTATGTCTGTATATCTCTCTTCATTACCCTACGTGTGCTTGATTCCATGCATGATCCTGAAAATGTCTCGTGTATTTTGGTTGGGCAGAAGGATTGGCAAGACTATTTCCCGGTGGGCTGGAGCCCCTCACTTACCCAGTGGCAACGCCTCTGCTGCTATTTGTCTGCGGTTAAGCAGATACCGAAAAACATGTTTGCAGAACTGGGATATCATGTCTACGTGACGTTTTGAGTTCTTGTTCTTAAGCTCACTTTATGCACAGACGGGACTGGACCGACAATTATAAGTGGGAACCAAACCACTATGTGTGATGACGTTACCCTTACGCCATCGAGGACGCCATATATAAATTTGTTTCTAAACGTCTTCAAATGAATGAAATGCCAATTTGTACTTGTAGTCATTTCACATTTCTTTTTACTCCACCACTGCCTAATCGCGACGATGAGGATGAATGGTGATAATCGTGAAGGGACAATCACAAACACTGAACTGGCCATGGGTCCAAGCCAGTCAGCCAGTAAGGATGTAGTTATCAGCGGATATAACGTGGAAAAGAGGTTGGCATTTGAGTGGGTTTTGAAACGGTCGTTGGGTGTAACACATAATCTTAACAGTGAAACACACGAACAAGAAAAAAATAGTGGAAGAAAAACACATGTTTTCCTCCTTCCCCATGCACACAGAAAATTAGTCATTTTTTTAGAATGAGTTTGAGAGAAGGTCTGCCTCCTACTAGATTCCTGTGTGTGTGTGTGTGTGTGTGTGTGTGTGGGGGTGGGTGTGTGTGTGTGTGTGTGTGTGTGTGTGTGTGTGTGTGTGTGTGTGTAAAGATACCCACTACACATTGCAGAAGACACATGGGGTATGTGAGTGAAACCAAGAGACCTCCTATGCAGGGACATCGTTGGAGAATTCTAACCTGAAATCACGCACCTCGGAAATCGAACCCGGGCCTTTCTCAGTCAGACGCCCCACAGACTGGATAAAAGTAACTTTATTTTATCCAATGCGCTCGCAATATATCAGGGCGTATATTCTAGGTTAGCTAGTTTATTTATCTCTAAAATACAGTGGAAAATTGATTTGCAAATGTGCATAAAATTGTTCATTTAAATAAGAAATCGGTCAACAGATGAAATAATAATAATAATTATTATTCTTTTGCGATTCGTGATCATGATCACGATGATCATGATAAATCATGGGAATCGAGCCCCGCACCTTCCGCGTTGCAATCAGACGTCCCACAGATTGGATTACCGCGGTTTTCTCTCTGTGTGTGTATACACACACATATGCGTGAGCGTGTCAGAGGCGACCTCCGTGGCAGAGTAGTTATCACAGCGCGTTGCGACGCCAGGGGGTCTCAGATTCGAATCCCGGCCTGGACATGGGTGTTCTTTGTGAGTATCAATGCCATCATCATCGTCGCGATTAGCCAAAAGTGGTAAATAACAAAAAGCAAATAAAAAATCAGACGTCTGTGTGTGTGTGTGTGTGTATGTCAATCTTACCCAACTTTTATTTAGGCCTCCCAGTGACGTAGTAACAACGTCGTCGGATTGTAATCAAGGGCTCCCGGGTTCGATATCTGGTGGAGGCATATTGCACAGTGGTTCGAATCCCACTTTAAACTGGAGATCCTGTTCTGATTCGATTTAAAACAAAAATTCAACTCAACCAATTTTATTTCAATTTCGCACTAAAAAAAGTTCAGAAGGTCCCACCGAGATTTGAACTCGGATCGCTGGATTCAAAGTCCAGAGTGCTAACCATTACACCATGGGACCGATGCGTCGCTTGCGGCTTATCTGTCGCTCGGGTTGCAATACCCTTGTCTCGCTGCGCGTCAGAGAATAGAGGATGACGTCAGTCGTGACGTATCCCTGTCGCCAGCACAGTTTTCGTGCCTTGCAAAGTTTGCGAATGGTGGGACAGCCATGCATACGTAAACATGTGGTCTCACACAAAGTTGGCCTATTCTTGATTTTGTCGAGAGCGTGTCCTCTCTAAGATTGGAATGCAAAAGTAGATAGTTTCTAGCTCTTCTGGGGCTATAATTAAATTTTGAATAATAAATTCCGAGATGAATCTAGACGAGATAGAGAACGGGACACACCATAGTCGTGGGCCTCGCTAAAAATTTTTGTAGGGGGGTCAGGCCATTGATAAAATTTTATTAGTAGAAACAGTAATAATAATTATAATTATTATTATGGTTATTATTCAATATTAACTATTATAAACTAACAAATATAAATTCATTTTAATCGAAATTTCTTCCTCATTTAATTAATATTATTACTATTATATCCTTGGAAAAACACTTCTACTCGATTTAGCTCTTTCATAATTTTTAAAAATTTCGCAGTCTTAGAACTGCATAATTTGTATCCATGTACATTGTACACATATTATTAGAATAATTAAATCAAGAAGATTTAGGTGGGCAGACCATGTGGTACGAATGGAAGAGGAAAGAAGAGTTTACAACATTCTTGTTGGGAAACCTCATGGTAAGAGACCTGTAGGAAGGCCAAGACGAAGATGGTGGGATAACGTTGGTTGGTTGTAGTTCTTCTAATGCGTGATTTCTATGGTGAGAAGCAAAGTGTTTCAAACGCGGGGAAAACAATGTGTTCCTAGTTTTATCTACTGATCGTATTTGGCGCTGCAGTCGAAGCGCAATTCCAAGACTTCGAGACTGAACATCAAACGGTCTCTCATCTTTCGGACACGGGCTAAGTTCTCACTCACAATACGTTGGAAGATGTAAGGAAAAACGAACATCTCTTAAAATGTTTACAATCGCATTCACAAGACTCGCTAAAAAGATCTCCGTTCCGTAGGGACGGCATCCATTCCGTTCCAGAATGGGAGTTTTATGCCTGTTCAAGTTATAAACACATTTAAAAGTTTTACGCAAGATACGAGTATCAGCTAACCTTTACTCGATCTTTCCTTATTTCCCCGTTCGGCCTGGCAACCAGATGCACCACGCCGAACCAGATTCCCTGGAACAGATAAGATTTTTCCGGCATGTGGCAGCTGCGAGATGCATTCAAGGACGCGGTTAATTTTTCAATTCATTAGACAACACATTCGTTTTACTAATGAACCTCAATATTGCAACAGTAGAATGAGCAGAAATGTTACAGGGATACTATTTACACAAGGTCATGTATTGTTTGATACGGAAAGTACTGCCTAAGCGTGTAGAAGCTTGATTCAAAGTCCGCTTCATGCACAGATAGGCTAATCGGGATTGCATCTAGAGTTTAAAGTGGGATCCGAACCAATATGTGCCTCTATCGGGTATCGAAGCTGTGTCTCCTTGGCTACAAAACGAAAACTTTGCCACTACGTCATCGGGGAGGCCCTAAAATATATATAAACAATGGATTAGTCGCAGTACAGGTGGATGTCACCAGGAATCTTTACAGGGAGTGTCAGTTAAAAGTAATGTTAATGTAATCAATAATAATTATTGTTACAAATATTTTCGAAAAAAACGACGAAAGCAAATCACACGAAGATTCACGTGAATGGGAATTCTAAACACATGTAATTTTTCAGATTTTGGAATATTGTAGCAGTTTTTTGAAAAGAGAGAAAAAATCGAAAAGATCTGCCGTGGCTTCGGCCATTGGTCCAGTCGAGCCTTAAAATCGCGGTAGTGATATCTACGAAGCCTGAAGTCTAGAGAATAAAATATAGGAGAAAAATCCATCAAAAATTGTAAATAATATTATTCATATCAGTGAGATGATGATGCTGATTCTGGAGTTGGCAACCTGATTTCTTGCGAGTTGGTAGCCCGATTTCCTATGAGTTGGCAACCTGATTTTCTTATGAGTTGGCAACCTGATTTCCTATGAGTTGGCAACATGTTTTCCTATGAGTTGGCTACCTGATTTCCTATGCATTGTAAGTGTCTTGCTGCTTCTCGGAAATTGTTAGCTTTTATTTCAGAAGAAAGAACTTAAGGAAAAATGACGTGTAAAATTCGTGATTTCTACGCGAATCGCTTTTTGGATTGGCACAATTGTAGCAGTAATTTGCTTCTTGGCAAGAGTATCTCTTCGTGAGACAAATCAAGAACAAAGTAGGAACTAATGACCCTTCAAAAAAAAATTGCGAATTTTTCCTGTCCCGAACGTGGGGATTTAAAATAATTTCCCGTCCCGACCAATAAAATTCTGTCCCGCACACCCCTAGTCATTAGTACGTATTAACTCGTTGCTTCGCAATCTGAGACTTTGTGAAACACATGTAATCTGAGCAGTTCCTTTTCGATCGATTTATTCGGTTTACTTTAATTCGCTTTTCTGTCACTTTTGGCTAATCGCGAAGATGAGGATAAGCTATGATATGATGATTTTGATGAAGGGGCACTCACAAAGAACACCCATGCCAACTCTGGGATTCGAACCCGGGACCTTAGGCGTTGCGGCGCGGCTTGCTAACCACTCCCCCACAGAGGTCGGCCAGTTCATTTTCAAGTCATATAATAACGCGTTACAGAAACGCGTAGTGAGAATGTTGATTATTAAGTCATATTTACTTAATGAAATAACGAAGCGAAATTGTAAATTCAACAATGATCTTGCAAGAAAATATCCAGCTCTTGAAGGATGGAAGAAACGAATATGAGGTAACATTTAAGGTGGCTGTCACTTTCCCCTGCTGTTGAAAGTGTGCTAGAAATGTTACTGTATATATATATATATATATGCAACCACTATATTAAATCAAATAAGTCCCTTATGGTTAATGGTATAGAAAAGAGCCACGTACCGTTGTAATGTATTTAAAATGCTCTACAATTATAATGCCAAAACGTTGAATAGTACTTTATAATTATTAAATAATTTACGAAAAACTCATTAAAACATATAATAAAAAATCTAATTTTATCCATTTTTGTTACTACAGGGTGGCTAAATAAGTCACTTAACACCCTCAGTACAAGGCCACTGCAGCGCGCAACATGGAAATGGTGATGACCAATCGTTATCAGGCCAAGGGGGAACCACATTGACGCCACCCACACGGTCGGCGGCCATCTTGATGTCCGCCATCTTGAATTCAACTTCAGAATTTTAAATGGGAAGGGGGTCGTGCGACATATCAAAATGGGCTAGAATTTCACAAGAAATGCAATGGTGAAGGTTTTTTCGACGTATCTTTAACCAGTAAAAATATATGTCTGAATTCTTGTACCAATTTGCTCCTTTTCGAGGTGTTAGAAAAATGCCTTAAAATTTGTTTAGCGCTTCGGTAATGCATCGAGATCAAAGTGACGTTTATGGAGAGACGTTCGCATGCCATTGCACATTATTTTAATCGGATACATCCATGAAGAGCTGTGCATTATGAATGGTTGTCGCGAACAATTTACAGTGTGACGCTTCCATTGAATTAAAAGTCCTTCACAGTGACAAGGCTAATGTTTATGTTCATAAGGAAGTTTATAAACAGAATATGTGACCCTTGTCATCTGATAACTAACTTTGGACAAAAACTGGTTCATAACATTCCCATAAGTGTTCTGGTGTTCTTCCCTATTGAAAAAAACTCTGTAAAAAGTACCTTCTTCCATAAGCAAGCATGGAAAAAACTGTTTATTTAACAAATCCAAGTAGCCCTAAGCATTTAAGGTTCCGTTGATGGAAAATTGACTAACCAATCGTGTTCCACACAGCACGCCACACCATTAACTTACCAGCACTAACCATTCAGCTTTGATCTGTCGAAAATGGTTTATCAGGTAAAAAGCATCGAATATTCTGTTTATGAACTTCCATATGAACTTAAACATTAGCCTTGTCACTGTGAAGGACTTTTCATTTAATGGAAGCATCACACTGTAATTGTTCGCGACAACCATTCATAATGCGCAGCTCTTCATGGATGTATCCGATTAAAATCTTGTGCAATGGCATGTGATCTTCTCTTCCTAGACGTCACTTTGATCTCGATGTGTTACCGATGCGCTAATCAAATTTGAAGGCAGTTTTCTAACACCTCGAAAAGGAGCAAATTGGTACAAGAATTCAGTCGTAACTTTTTACTGGTTAAAGATACGTCGAAAAAACCTTCACCATTGCATTTCTCGTGAAATTCTAGCCCATTTTGATATGTCGCACGACCCCCTTCCCATTTAAAATTCTGAAGTTGAATTCAAGATGGCGGACATCAAGATGGCCGCCGACCGTGTGGGTGGCGTCAATGTGGTTCCCCCTTGGCCAGATAACGATTGGTCATCGCCAATTTCAAATTGCATGCCGCAGTGGCCTTGTACTGAGGGTGTTAAGTGACTTATTGAGCCACCCTGTATATTTCAGACAACGTATCTCGTACATATAATATACTTTATTCGATAAATTGCCCAATCGATTTTCTTTCATTTGGTGCAAAAAAAAAACAACAAAAAAAACGAAGGTTCAATCTCTATCCTGTGAGAAGTTGTACGCGTTTAAAGATTGCACTATACAAATTCTGACACCGGCCATGTTGATGACGTCATATCTCAGAAACCCGCAACGGGATTCTTTGGGACTCACAGTTTCTTTCTTAATGTCCAGGTTAAACTCTAATTTGAATGGACTATAAGGTCGGAATTTATTCCTCGCATAAAGCGTCTCCGGGGTTCACCCAGCCTCAAATCAATTGCTACCTGGAGGCAACCCTGGGAGGTAAAGGCGGCCGGAGCGTGGTGCTGATCACATCACCTCCAAAATGACCGAGACAGAGAATGTGTTGAGGCCCTACCCCCCATCCCCTAAATGTGCCTTCGTGGCACGGGGAACTTTACCTAACGCTGCATCTAATGCAACTTTAGTTTGGCTACAATAATGAGAGAATAATCATTAATTCGATTAAGCCCTCGTCAGGGATTCGAACACTCGGCACCTGCCCTAACTGCAACACACAGAAAGCGTTCGGCAGATGAATCGGTGTGTGTGTGTGCTCTGTAAACCCTTTTTATGGGTGTGATGCAGCGTGGTAACATGGTTGGCTGTACTCAACAATCTTGGTGGGATTTGATGACAATAAATTGATAAGATAAGAACTTCTAATGAAAGTAGAAGTAATGGTAGGCGAGAAAGAGAAATAATGTTCAAACGTAGAGAGATTAATATAAACTTTACAGCCTGAATCATCACACGCGTTGCGTAAAGTTACATGTCGATAACGATGTAATATAGGAATGAAACCTTCATTACTTTATTCGACTGTATGACAGATCTCCAAAGAGTTTCTCCATTTGATTTGATTTTTGTGATGATGTGATGAAATTCAAGGGACACTCACAAAGAACACTCGGGATTGGTGGCGTTGCACTGTGCTAACCACTTCTCCACGTAGGTCGGCTGAAATGTTTCTCGTGAATACATTTCAATATGCGTTATAATGTATAATTGAGTCTTCCATCATATTATGGACGAAAATATTTCAAATTCTAGCTCTCTCTCCAGAAAGGTGCGGGGAGAGTAAGAAGCAAAGTAGAGAAGTTAGTAGCAATTAGAAATAGTCACAGAATGACGTATGCACAGTCCCCACCAAAAAAAAATACGGTACCTAGATCCTGAAATAGTAAATTTGATGCAATGTGTTATGTGTGTACACTACCTCGACGACGATAGCAGAAATTGCTGTTAAAGGTATCTCATAGCCATGGAATTAGGTAACACACACCTCATTACAGGGAATTGGGTAGGCTAATTCAGGAATCCCAGTTTTTTAGTTCAAGTCCACTTTATGCACAAATAGGCTAATCGGGACTGTATCTACAGTTTAAAGTGGGATCAGAACCACTATGTGCCTCCACCAGGTATCGAAACCGGAAACCCTTGATTACAAGGCGTCGACGTAACCAGTTTCCCAGTTTATTGTGCTGGTCACTGTACCTTCTTCAAAACTTCAGAAACACCAAAAGCTCTACATTTCCATCAATTCGTCAAGAGCACCCGGTAGTTTTGTAACTACCTACTTCATTCATACAATTGTGTCCGTGATACTGAGCCAGGCCATTTGTAATGTGATTGTAGCACAGTCGCGTAAATAACACCCCCGCAACACCCCCCCCCCCCTCGGCGGTGGGGGCGCATTAAGAATGATATATTGATTGATTTGTTGTTTTAAGTCCACTTTATGCACAGTAAGGCTAATCGGGACTGGACCTACAGTTTAAAGTGGGATCCGAACCACTTTGTGACTTCACCGGGAATCGAACCCGAGACCCTTTGATTACAAGGTGACGACGCTAAAGAATGATAGATTTTCATTTTCGGTGTTAAAATATATTTTCAACCAAACATACATTTTTATACCCCTACAACTGCAAACAGAAAATGTTAATCGCTAGAAAAGTAGAAAGTGAATTACCAAATTCAGAAGAAAATCTTCATAGTTCAACCTCCGATTATTATTATTACGCAAGCACTATCACAAAAGAGATTTTGGTTTTGCTACTCATCTATTTTATACAGTTTATTTTGGTTCATTGTGAGTCGTGCTGGTTGTTTGCCGATAGGTTAGATAAACACTTTAATGGTGCGTGGTGTAAAGGTTTAAGTAAAAAAATCAAAGAACACGAAATATACTCAATTCACTTGAATGCATGTATGGCATATAGTGCCTGGAAAAATCATAAAAAATATTCAAATAATGTTGCACCAAGGTCTGCATAAGTGGCGCGAAATCACTAAAATAATTTTAGATATAATAATAACATTATTCACCTGTTGTTTGGCCCCTCAGTGGACATCGACATCATACTTAGCGAGATGTAACCCACTACTTAAAACTCATGTATTTTCACACATAATTTTTCACCGTTTGACTGTTGTCTTAAACTTTCGTACCAGTTTTTACATTGATTCAGATTGCATATATTTTGATATTTGTACACACCTAATATAAATGTAGGCGCGAATTAATATTTTAGAAAGGAAAACTTTAAAAAATAAATGAGTAGGGGTGCACAAATGAATTTGCGGGGGGGGGCGCAGAGCGTGTTAGTTACGCTACCGTTGTAGCCGATACAAATAACCAATTGCACATTTTAAATGCAATCAGGAATATATGCGTATTTAAGAAGTGTAGATTTAATTGTATTTATCTTTATTCATCAGAAATGTTATTCCCCCTCTGTCGATTTATTACTTGTTTCTAAACATGCGAATTGATGCATTGTTTAAATCGCAAATGAACATAGCAAAACATCTACACTTGTGATGCACAGCATGCCCTGATTGGATTAGTGCTAGCACATCACTGTAAGCAAAATTCGTTTAGTCAAAATATAGGACACAAACACATTCACAGTCACTGTAACAAATTACTGGGAAATACTAGCCAAAAATGTGAAAATGATACATTTTCAGTTCGAAAATTAAAAGTTCCTGAGCACAAAGTTGCCAAACTTGCAGACAACAGCACTGTCGTGTGTGTTTCAAGTTTAGGGGTATGCGGTACGGAATGCTTTTGTTCGGGATGGGATTAGGACAGGAAAAAAACAGAAGTTTGTGACGGGAAATGTTCACCCTTTCCAGAAAAGGAAGTTCTCGGTGAAGAAAACGTCCCAAATTTTCGAGGCGCTGAGAAAATCGCGAATTCTTCACGATATATTTCCCTGAGATGATTATATTGAAGTTTCTGGAATAAAACTTGTCATTTCCAACAAACTTACAGTTTCGAAACCTCGTAAATCAAGCATTTACGAGCTACCAGGTCTTTCCGGCGGTTCGAGATACCGAAAAGAGGGAATTAATTTTTCTGGATCGGGATTATTTCCTCTAAGATTTCGATAACGACTACTTCTTCAAGGAACCATTTTTCTCAAATTTTCTTCTGATTTTCTGTTTCTCCATTGAAAGACACTTTGTTCAAGTTACGTGATGCCCAAAATGTATGACATGACATTCACGATTTCTTTAAAATTCTCTCCGGGCGTCGGAAGTACGTTTGAAAGGTAAGACATGTAGCCTACGTTAAAAATTGATGTCATAGATTGGTTATGCCACAGGAAATGGTAATAAAATATTAGAACAGAATCTATGTGAAATATGCAATAAATATACCTTACTTTACCCTCTGCCTCTACAGGACCTTGGCCTCCTCCACAATGGACTGCCAAAGGGGTTTATCCCTTGCTTTCTTCCTCCATGCTCTGTTGACAAGAAATTGACTCTCACGTATTTCTCTCTTTATGTACAACATTTATTTAAACTTCTACCCTTCGCCGTATATACATCTTTCCATTACAGATCCAATATCAACTGCTCCCGTTTGCCTTTTGCCCCAAAACACAGAGAATTGCACTTATCAAGACTCCACTCTACGAGCGCACTATTTAGTATAGCGCTAACCCGCCCCCGCAGAGGTCCCTAAACTACGGCGCTCACTCTGTGTGTATTTCTATACATCCATAAAAACGGCCTGAATCCATCGGGCCTTGTATCGAAGTCTCTGCGAGCCTGGGATTCTGAGATATGACAGACCTTAACAAGTTGGAACCGGTATTTATACCTCCGACAAACGACCCGCCCCCAAACCACCGGGACGAGGCCCTATTGTTACCTTTCAAACAGGGAAGCCGTTTAGAGAACCCAACCGTTGGCTTCCCCGGTTACTGGGCAAAAAACAACCTAGGCCAGAGCATGTACAACGAAATACACTTTTACAAACATATTTTCCTTTTTGCAGCTGTGTGCGTAAAAGCCCCACAGCAGTTCTCACTCCCAACTTCCTCTAGCCACCTCTTCCTTTCCCTTCCTGCTCTTCTTCTTCCCTCTGGTCTTTCATACATTAATTTCCTCACACACCTCCTTCCCTCCATCCTTTCCACATGTTCTAACCATCTTAGTCGTATCCTCTTGATATCATTCACAATATCTGGCTGCTTATATAGGTCCTGGAGTTGTATGTTTATTCTTATACGCCAGAGTCCCCTTTCATTCACTGGCCCATATATTTTCCTTAGGATTTTCAGTTCCCATACGAGTAGGTTTTTTTCATTTTGTACTGTTAGACACCATGCTTCTGCTCCATATGTAACTGTGGGTCTTATTACAGTATTGTAGAGCCTTATCTTGAGATGTTTAGATATGCTCTTTGTTCTGAATAACTTCAAGAGTAAAAATAGCATCTGTTGCCTGAAGCTATTCTGTTGTTTATCTCTGCACTTATATTATTCGTATCTGTTAAGATTGCCCCTTGTATATGAACTTCTCAACTCTTTCAAATTTCCTATTGTTTATTTGTATACCTTTAACTTCTTGATACTTGCTCTTCTCCCGTGTGTTCATCATGTACTTTGTTTTTTCTAGATATATGAAAATAGCAGGAGCTCTTTTTATCTCCTGATAAAACTTATTACTCTGCTTAGTATATAGAGGCCATCAAAAAGTGCATTTTTACCAGATATCAAAACTGGAGATAAAAAATGTGTAAAATCCTATAGACCAATCTCACTTCTATCGCCACTATCAATTATTTGTGAAAAAATCTTCAAAAACATGTTATTTCAGTTTACGTCACCATATATCAACACAGCACAACATGGTTTTCTTCCAGGTAGCTCTTGCCTAACAAATCTTTCCGTCTTACTTTCGCATGCTGCAAGAGCTATTGATAATAACTCCCAACTTGACACTATATATTTGGACATTTCGAAAGCCTTTGACAAAATTAATCATAAATTTCTTCTTCATAAATTATCATCCAGATTTAACATCCATGGAAAATTTCTCTCTTTACTCCAGGACTACCTCCATGAGCGTGAATAACGTGTTGTGCTTTCAGGTACCTCTTCTAACCTTCTTCCCGTTTTGTCTGGAGTTCCTCAGGGGAGTGTCTTAGGGCCGCTCCTATTCCTTCTGTACATGGATGACCTCCCTGAAAAACTGTCCTCCCTCCCTATCAATATACTTTTGTTTGCGGATGATTGTAAACTCTTCAAGGAGATCTCATCGCATCATGACATGATGATTCTTCAAAATGCTCTCACAGAACTTGTTAAGTGGTGTCGTCAGTGGAATTTAGAACTAAACCCTCAGAAATGCTCTTTCCTTACCTATTCCCTAAAAATGAACAAAGTAGTGTCTACTTATTCTATTGAAAACAATCCAATCCAAAACGTTTCCACCCAAAAGGACCTAGGTATTATCATGGATGAAAAACTCACTTTTAATAATCATATTATAGCTACCACTAAAAAAGCCATGCGCCTTCTCGGTCTTCTATACAGATTCAGCGAAATTCAAAACCCATCATCATCTCTTGCTTTATTCTTTAAATCTTTCATCTCGCCCATCCTTGAATACTGTTCCCCAATTTGGGCAATGGCCTCAAAAACCAATCTCACCAGAATATATTCTGTTCTCAGTTTCTTTCTTGCAATTGTTCGCCATAGAATACCTTCCTTTCGACATGTATCCAAATCAGACACCATGGCTGCTCTGAATATTCACACTCCATCCTTTCGTCGTGATCTAGCTGACATGAAATTTTTATACAAGATAATAAATGGCAAAATCAGAACAGATCTCCTAGTCAGTAAATTCACACTTAGGGTACCCCAAACGCAAACGCGCAACCTGCAACTCTTCCACAACTCAACCACTAGGCTATCCCTTCTACAACGCTCCTTGTTTTACAGGCTCCCAGAGATCTACAACAAACTTCCCCTGAATGTAGATATTTTCCTTCCAGAACGTAATTTTTGTATATTACTGACCAAGAACATATAAATCTATCCCATCTTGTTATTGATTTTACATTTTGTTATTTTTTGTTTCTACTTTATGTTGTTTCAGTGTAAAATGGCCAAATAAGACTGTATCTGAAACTCTGAGTAAATAAATAAATAAATAAATAAATAAACATTCATGAGAAGTGACGTGAACAATAATAATTATGCAATCCTTAAAAATATTGGTTTTAAAACTAAAAATCCATGATTTTCACTTTCAAGAATATATTACATTATTTACTATGAACGATTGCGTGCCTTCCAGATACCAGGGGTCCCGAGTTCGAATCCCAGTGCGGACAGGGATGTTTGTGTGTGTTCCTGTGAGACTACAGAAAATGCAGAGAAAATTTATGTGTGTGAAAATTGAAAACGGGGGATACTACGACTTTGATGTATTCCTTTTGAAATAAAAGATGGTGTAGTGGTTACATCGTCGCCTTGTAATCAAGGGGTCTCGGGTTCGATACCCCGTGGAGACACATTACACAGTGGTTAGGATCCCACTTTAAACTGTACGTCCAGTCCCGATTACATGTGCATAAAATGGACTTTACACAACAATTCAATGAACAATTGTATCCTGCATTTCCGGTGAATGTATTCTCACCTTTTTTCTTTTTCACTTGTAATGACCCTAGCCATGGAATATGTTGGAGCATGGATTTTTTCACTGTAGCAACTCGGACACCATTTCTGCTAAGTCAGGTTCCTCGAAACCTACACCAACCTTCCACTAAAAGTTCCTTGCGATAAGTACTGCAACATCGGAGTGCAGAAAAAATATTACGGCGGCCGATGCATTCCAGAATTCAGTTCCGAGAAATGTTGCGCAGTCTCTCCGCAAAGTTAAACGTGTTCGAACCAGGGCACTTGCAATCTAGTCACGTTCCTAATCCCTTTTCTTCATTGTCCTTTGAAGGTCAGTCGATGCTGGCTCCTAGCACGAGAGAACTGTCGTCAGCGGACGTGAATGAAAACGATGCCTTCATCTGTCTTCCAGGAATTTCTTCCTCCGGAACCTTAAACTGAAGGCGGGGAAGGTGGGGGGGGGGGGGAAGTCGCGGAAAAGCAAGCAAATATTTAGTGTTCAATTTGTGGAATCGAGACAACAAGGAAGTGAAGAATGAATTCTAAGCAGCATGGGCCACGCTATGATCTGCATAAATTATATCGCCATAACAGAGTACTCTGCAATAACAACTTTACTGTGATGTAATCCTGGTCTTATTCGTAGACGAGCGGGTCTTCTTTATCGCACAACGCGAGACCTACATCTTGTTCTGACGTCAGATGCGGAAAGCGCAGTGGTAGCGTCGTCGCCTTGTAATCAAGGAGTGCTGGGTTCAATACCCAGTGGAGGCACATAGTGGTTCGGATCCCACTTTAAACTGTAGGTCCGGTCCCGATTAGCCTTACTGTGCATAAAGTGGACTTAAAACACCAAATCAACCAACCAGTCAGAAGCGGAATGCGTAGGTTGTTAGGTTTGGTTCTTACTTTCTGAATCACCTCTAAAACTGTATTATTTGTTGCAGACTGACGTCTCGATCAACAGACAGTGTAATCCTCTATTGAAGTTCTGTGTCGTGTCCAAGGGCACCGTCACAGGAGGCTAAGGGGGGCGTCTTTGTCCTCCCTGAGATATCTGGATAAAGTTCATGTACCGGTACTTTGAATGGTGAAATTGTAGCGAAAATTTGTTGTAACTACCGGGGGACGGTGAAAAGTCGGGAACTGTTCCACAAAGCGACAGATGTCTATGGAAAGGAAGCAAGGAGACTCCAGTTTCTATTTAAATGGTGGACTCAAGTCTGAACTCGTCAACAACACCAAAGTATTTTCAAGTCAATTTCAATTTTATGACTTGTAAAATAATAATAACAGTAATAAAAGTAAAATATAAGTTTCTACGACTGAAGGGCAATATATGAAATCTTACTCCGCCCGCCTTGAGAAGAAATCCTGCTGTTGGCCTTCGTTCTGTCGCCTTCAATGTTCATTTTTTAGATTGTCTCTTCCTCATTGTCATTGAGAGAGCTGTCAGTTCCAAAATAAAATGAACTGATTCCCAGTGCAAATCATTCATATATTGCCGGGTTAATGAGTGACAATACCCACACCGACACTGTTGGCGGTCTATTTGCTGACTTCATAGCCATTTTGCAGGTTTGTTAAAGTTCCAGGAACCCATACATTCTAATAAGTTTTACTGGTTTCTTCTGCAGGACTGGAACCTTCCTTCTCGCATAATTTAAATTCGGTCCAAGTTGCGTATTGTTTCATTAAAAATAAGGTTCCTGGACCGTATTTAAATTCATCCGGAAGAAAGGATCCTGGACCGTATTTAAATTCATCCGGAAGAAAGGATCCTGGACCGTTTTGAAATTCATCCGGAAAAAAGGATCCTGGACCGTTTTGAAATTCATCCGGAAAAAAGGTTCTTGGACCGTTTTGAAATTCATCCGGGGAAAAAGGTTCCTGGACCGAATTGAAATGCTTTACAGATACGCTTGCTGATTTTCTCTCCTGGACCGGAATTGAATTTATTTAAAATTCCTGGACCTTTAACAACTCCGGGCTAGAGTCAACACACTACAAACGGATTAGCTAGCAAACCACTACCACTGTTTCACCATCTTGTGACCTAGATAACCCTTTCAACCTCTCCATGCGTGTTTGCGCGAATTTATTGCCTCTATTCCGTCCGCAAACAGGAGTTAGATGACTTCGATAAACTTCGTTTTCATTTACATAATGCAGGGACATGATGAGGCACTCCAGGAAATTAAATTCCTTGCTCTCTCTCTTGTTGTCAACCTCGATATCTTCGAAGAGATAAGCGAACAATGGTCTGCTTTCCCTTGTAGCTTGAACAGTACAAAAGGGCAGTTTTCGAGTTTATCTAAGCCCCGCGACAGGTTAAGTTTGCAGCAACATTTCACACATGTAGACCCAAAAGTGCGCGCAGAATACTGTTCCGCTGCAATAGTCCCGATTTTCTCGCTGCCTGTAACATGAACAGCTCGACGGTTGAGGCAAGATTGGCACGGGAGCTTCTGAATGCCGTTCTCGCGTGGATTAATACATAAAACTTGCTGCAAACTTAACCTGTCGCGAGGCTTAGTGGGATATCCCCAGCAAGTTCTCGCTTTGTTTTAAGATATACAGAGAAGTGGAGTTAACGTTATTCATGTTGATTTATGACCCGGTTTCTCCACGTAATCCAAAGATATTGCATAAGTCATAATGGCTGCTGGGTTTGTATAAATGGGGTGTCATAGCTATTTAGACCATTATAAATTTCCCATTGCTGGTCAACCCATACCAAACGGTCCAAGAAATCAAGAATTCGTTGCATTACCATTTTGAAAAGAAAAAAATTGTAAAGGTAGTTCAAAACGCAATTTTTTTTCAAATTTGATGTCCTTTGAAAATGGCGTCCGGCAGTTTATATCTTTCCAGGCATCGATAATAATGATAACTCAGCTAAGGAAAATGATAGAAATCTGGGTTAAAATAACATTGTTTTCAGTATATTTCAATATACATTTTATGTCCTGTGCTTTTTTGATAATCTCTAATGCAAATGAATGAAATTTAGGGCCAAAACTGTTGTTCGATTTTGATCAAATATCAAAGTTTAGAAATTTTCTAAGGGGAACTAATGGAATGTTAGAGCCATAGTTTGTTTTAGAGGATACACATACGTCCAAAGTTTTATCAGACAATATTTTGAGCTCTGTTACTGGAAACAAAAATGGACGCCATATTTAAACGATGTCAAGAATTAGGAAAGTAATGCCTGTTTTGAACTAGACTTGCATAACGGTTATCTCAACAAATTTTGTAAAACGTTTCAAAAATGGTGAAGCAGCCAGTGCTGGACCATTTGGTATGGCTTCAACCTTGCATGACTTCCCCAGGTATTCAGGGTTTTTTAGCTTCATTTCATGTGTTCAATAATGGGTAATGCCCAATTAACTTTGCATGCTAATAAAGAACCCTCAACATTCAGAGAGGTATCATCGCTGTTATTCGATAGGGCTCAGGCCCGACAGCTCCCATACGCCAATGCAGGGAAGGGCGTTGTCACCGTTTGGCTCTTGTGCGTGACGAATTGCGTCAAGGACTTACTTCCAAAGGTATAAAGATGGACACGTTACTGAATGGATACCTCGGACAAGCGATTATATCTTGTGTGTGTACGTGCATATATACGTACGTGTGTATAATAGACCCTAACTTCCTTGTCGATGATCTTTCGTCTATCTCATATGCTCGTACGTGGGTAGTGTTTTGTCCACCTACACCAATGAAGTTTCCCGTCCCCGTGGTCAAATGCGCTGAGTGGTTCACTAACGATATTGCCAACAAAGGTTCCAGGTTCGACTCTTGGTCCGTACATTTACGTCTATTACTTCTCATTCTCTCGATATTTCTCTATTTCCTTCTCACCATGTATTTTATAATTTCTTTCTTTCCCGTCTTCTTACCTCCCTTTCTCTCTCCCTCTCTCATGCTTTCTTTACTTTTCTCTCGCTATTTTTCCATCTATCTTCCATCTCTATATATCTCTGTCTCTCTATCACTCTTCTCTTTTCCTTTATATTTTCTTTTTTCTCTCTTCTTCTCCCTGACTTTTACCATCTCTCTTCTTCTCTATTTCTCACTGTTCCACTTACTTTTCCCTCTGATTTCTTCTATCTCTCTTTTCTCTCTTTCTTTTCCACTGTGCTCTCTTTTTCTCTGTATTTTTCTATCTCTCGCTATTTCTCTCCAATAAATTCACGGGGTCTAGATCCCACCCTCACCCATTCTTTGGCGAGGTCCCTGTTGTTATGGCAGACCATCTTGCTGATGAAGTTGAAACGATGAACCTGATTAAATTATTGTTAAATAAACACGTACCATCATTCATACTAATTATTAAGTTGCACATCTAGCAGAAGAAATGTATTCTCCCATAGGGTTTTCATATCACACTGAATGGACTTCCACCCTAATCAACAACTTCCTTCCTGTTTACTGAATGAGATACAAAATAACAATAATACAGAGCAGTGACGGTTATTTCGAATGTTGAGGGTCAAAGTTTGGGCCGTACACAATGCACAACAATAAAAATTGTTTATTGTGGGTGAATATTTTGAGTAAAAAGACCCTTCCTCCTCTACAGGTGAGAACTAAGGGGTAACACTTCTGAATGCACCTAAATGTTAAAATATCTTCCACGTAGTAAACCCTGGACTGCTGACTAGCGAGGCCCTGGCGTGTGGACTCAGTCAGAGATACTCCTCCGTGGGACTTGTGTTGTGTGCTGTCCTTGTGTGTGCTATTTATCCGTGTCATCGTGGTTAGCCAAAATTGGCAGAAATGCGAAGGAAAATCAGTGAATCAATCCTGTACACGTGTTGGGGGGTCTTATCTTGGTCATCCGAAGTTGGCGCTGATGTTAAAATATTAACGTATCGTACTTTGAAAGAAAGGTGCGTACGGTTAGGCGCAAATTGTCGATGCTATTTATTTTCTATTATGTATCTTCATTCTCTGTGTTATTAGGATATGGAATTGAACTTGTTCTGAAGCAGATGTCCTCTGCTTATTCATGCTTTTTGTTTCAATTTTTGAACTCTACGTAGCGGAAAAACAGAATGAGTGAACATGATGATAGACATTATTGGATATGGTGATGGATCTATTACGCGTATTATGTATATTATATCATAGATGTACGTACAATTGATGTCATTGATTTATCCACATCATCAAACACCTCGCGGAAAATTATCATACAAGCCCAATTTATGGTCATTTTAGGAGTTAAATTTATCCACATACCCAGTGGCACCAACTTATATGGGCCTGTGGGGCTGAGTCCACCCAATAATTTGACTTCATTACTGACTGGGTGTTATCAAAATACACTGTGTCCCCAAAAGAACTTTGATGTCACACAGCACATCTTGTAATTGACATAGAGGAATATATTTGCTGTAGGTGATTCACCAAAGCCTAAAGTTTTTTGTCAGGTATTGAATAAGATGGTGCACCACCACACTGGGCCTTAGACGTGAGAGATGTCCTTGACAGGACATTTTCAGCACGTCGATTGGAAGAGATGGTCCAATTGCTTGGCCTTCTAGATCCCCTGACATTACACCCCTGGACTTCTTTTCGTGATGATATGTCAAGGACACACTCCTGTCATTGATCTTGATGATTTGAAGGGCAGAATAAGGCTGTCATTGCCACAGTTGACAGGCATGTGCTACGGAGGGTATGGGCAGAGTTGGAATTTCGATTAAATGTTGTAACCGCCACCAGGGGTGCACATGTTGAAGTAGACTATGCACAATAAAACTTCATGTGTTGGTAAATCAAATGGGACATGGTATGTTTCTTTATATGAATTGCAAATTGTGCTGAATGACATCAACGTTTTAAAGTACCTTTAGGAATATAATATCCTGTATTTCATAATAGTTTGTTACATCTCCTGTATGATACTTGTCAGTGTCCTATATTATTTTCACTATCCCCGGTGCCATCGTTATTAGGAAAGTAAGTGAGGAAAGGGCTTGTTACTAAGATGAGGATTGAGAGGCACTAAACTTCATGAACATCTACAGATTTTTCATCATTTTTCCAGATTAGGCACTCAAAAACGCATTTATCTTTGATAATGATGGGTTAAAATTTTTGGGTGCGTCGGCATCGTCAGCCTTCTAACTATACGAGAAAAAATCCTTTTAAATAAGGGGTGTAAAGACCCATTTGGGAAAGGTTAAAAGTGCAAGGTTATAAAGGGACCTGCACAAGACAAACACAACACATTTAAAAGGTAAGAATACATTGAAAAACTTCATCATAGACAGTAGGCTAGCTATTCTTAAGAAATGTAAGGGCCTCCCCAATGGCGCAGTGGTAGCGTCGTCGCCTTGTAATCAAGGGGTCCCGGGTTCGATACCCGGTGGAGGTACCTAGTGATTCGGATCCCACTTTAAACTGTAGGCCCAGTAACAATTAGCCTTGCTGTGCATAAATTGGACTTAAAACACCAAATCAATCAATCAAAAATCTAAAAACGTTTACAAAAACACTCTCAAAATCCCCTAACATGGACGATATATTGTTGAGGACCTTAAAACGCAAGGCAATTGTAGCTGTAAAATAGGTAAAACGGTCGCCATAAAAATGTATGTATTTCTCTCAGAAATGGCCTGAAAGAATTTTTAAATGTAAAAGTCTACATTTTCTGGTCAAAAAATCAAGAAAAGGCATTTGCGGGCAAATCACCAGACTTGTGACATACGTATATTATTGCATAAAATATGAAACAGAGTTGAGTCCAACCAATGTATCTAAAAAAATTGTCGATACTGAAATGACCTTAAACCACTTCGGCGGGAAAACCCTTGGATGGTGTGTTTGTACTGATGAAGGGTCAAAGTGCAAAAGGGCACGAAGACTATAACAACAATTTGACAGGGTGCGTGAAGTGATACGAAGCCATTTGCATATGACCTTGTCTAAAGTCACACCAGAAGTCGTGACGCATGCCTTGCGTAGAGGAAGAGACCGACACAGGAAATCCCGTTGTTCCCGCCTCTGCCATTGGCCGCTACGCACAAAGGAAATTCGCTCAATTCGCGAATTGCCATTGGCGAGACAATGGCTAGACGAAAAGAGAGGCACGGTTAAGAGAGAATTTATTGCGTGCGTGCGGGTGATCACGGGTATTATCAAACTTATTGACCGAACGCGAGGAGGAGAGAAAGCCACTGGAAAGCAAGATGGATGCTTGTTGTCATTTAATTCGTTTGCCCAGGTGTGACTCATCGGGTATGTCAACGTAATATCCTATCCAGTCGGATGATCTCAAGGCGGAAGATTTGACCTTGATAAATTAGCGTTTCCTGTTACACGATCACGTCAAACTCAATTCTTATGTGCAAACTTATGCTCGGATAGGCTAATCAGAACTTTACTTACACAGAGATAATAGTTTCTTGTATCGTAATATTTGTCTCAATAGGCAAGAAAGATGAACGTCTGCAGGATTTTTTCCAGACAGGGGAAAGCAAGGCATTCTTTCTCGGGTAGAAGGGGGGGGGGCAAAAGAGGCACATTTTCCACCATAATAGTATTGCCCCCTCACAAAAAATTCCTTCAGTTTGAAGTTCTCATGTTCCTGCAACGCCCTTGCAATAATTAACATATATTACTGTGAATGAAATTATATTATGTGTGTGAAATATGTACTTTTCGCTTGACTTTCATTCCGACGGCGGGGGGCGGCTTGACCTTCCTTTCCGACAGGACAAAATTATTTTAGCAATCACGCACATTTGTTTAGAATTACCAAAACTTTTGGTCAAAATTACCAAATTTAATAAAGGCTAACATTTGTTGTTGGTTACCAAAAAGCCTAACCAAACGTATTTTGTTAATTGAAACAAATCAGTTTTTGTGTATACTATAAAGTGAGATTAGAACTGTGCAATATGCCTCCACCGGGAATCGAACCCAGGGTCTCTTGATTACAAGGTGACATGCTTGCTTGCCTGTAGGAGGAAGGTAATTATTTTTTTTAAATAAAAAGTGTTGTGAAGTGTGACGTCATATTTACAGATGGGAGAGAAAAGGAAAAATAAAAGAGCGAAAGTAGTGTAACACTCTAAACGGTGTAACACAACACCTAATCGATTGCTAAAGGCCACCGTACTTGGTGTGGCTCGATAGCAAATGGTGTAACAAGATACCAAAGATGGAGCTGAACTACGCCCCGTTGCTAGAGGAAGATTATTTCCGGAACATCTTTGGCTGTTATGCATTTGAAGCATCGGAACGAGTCACAACTCTCGAAGCAGCCAATTAACCAAGCGAGCCACTGACGTCATCTCAATCCAGAACCTATCGCTAAGCCCCTTGCTCAAGCTCTGCACACCCACTAGGCTCGCTAGACAGACTCGCTCAGTCTGCTGGAGATGTTCCGAAAGTAATTGGACTCTACTACTTTTGGTGGCATTTCAGTTGCATATTTTTTTAGGGTGTGGAGAAACAGGTCCTTGAGGTCCTACGCCTGCTTTTCTGTGGGTGACACGTGATCAGCGCATCGAATCCCATCGCCGCCCCTTTCTGGCTTTCGAGTCCGCTATTGCCTCCAAGTAGCTCCCCGATTGTCCTCATGGTTGTTTGTCAACACCGACATATTGGAGCTCCCACCGAACCCAAGACCGCTAGCCATTCGGATACGCGAGAGCTATAGGAGTGAGAGAAAGCAACAAATAGCTAATCGCGACGTTGAGAATGATTAATGATGAAACGAAACAACCAGGCCGGAACTCGAATCCGAGAACTTCGGTACCAATATCGAAAGTCGTTCATACTCGGAGCCGACAAAGAAATCGTTTACTACAATGAACACTAGATCATATTTTCCTCACATGCATTGCAGTTTTAGATTGTATGCTACTCCACGCAAGAAATCTTGCATTGTTCCTTTGCTGCCATTGGAGTCAATGCACAAATTTCGAAGCCTATGTTGCTTGTCCTCTCAGCCTGTACAATGGCCGCTTCCACTGTCGCCAAACTAAGCTTTGAAAAGGAAATTGACCCCGAAGTGCAACTGGAAGTTTGAAAACACAATTGAAATGCAAAGACAGTTTAGGAGAGAGTTTCCAACAGACCCACCTACGCGAGTTACCACCACTCGAATTGAAGCAGATGGAAATGTTCTGTATGTCAACCAGAAACGTTCCGGAAGATCGCGGACATAGAAAGACCCACAAAGCAAGACAGGTTGATGGAAACGTGTACAGTTTAAAGTGGAATCCACAGAACCACTGTGCAATGTGGTATAGAACCCGGGTATCGAACCCGGGACCCCTTGATTACAAAGCAGCGACGTTGGAACTACGCCATCAGGGAAGCTCCGCGAAAGAGGGCAAAGAATATACATTATCAACGACATCCGCTATCAGAACTCCGAAGGTTACACAAATACAAACAATTATCCCAAGGTCCATCTCTGTCGGATGGACTTTGCTTTTCCTTCCCATCCTCACTATCCAAGGCCTCATTTCTGTTTCTAGCTATTTCTCCTTTAAACAATTGCACCTTGCATACAATAGATTACTTTATTTGAAAGTGTTGTGTGTACAATTGAGGCGTTGCGGATACGAAGGGCGAACTCAACAAACGAACATTCTGAGGAAAATGCATTTCAAGTTGTGAGGCACAGGCTAATTGAACAAAAACTTTGGAAATCACACTGGGAAACTTTCCGATATTATGTTATGACCTTTTTGTTAAGTTCACCCTGTGCCTCACAACGTGAAACACACTTTCCTAAAAATGTTCGTTTGTTGAGTTCGCCCTTCGTATCCGCAACGCCTCAATTGTTTCAGACGAGTAACAATATACCACGATGTGATCCTATAGCCACTTTGCTTTCTTTTGCTTCATCGTATTTACATAATAAAAAATAATAAATTATGGAATTTACAAAAAGGCGAGACTTAGGCAGATTTTTAAATGCATGCCTAGTTCTCGGTCTTGCCTCGATTTATAACTCTCATCTCTTCCTCGTCTCGGTCTGTACAGTATAAACAACATATTCAGCGTGCCATGTTCAAGTTTTACAGCGCATAAAATACATTAAAGCAAATACGTTTTCTTGATAAAGTTTTTCTTTCGTAACGCCTTGTTTCGACGCTACGAACCCTCGAAAAACTTTATATCCGGGCTCAACAAAACAGAAACGGACTAATATTTAGTTACTAAAATTGTCAGTCACATACACAAAGAAAGGCGCTTAGATTCTCCAAACTGTTTTACAATCGGATCGCTGTGTGAAATGTCAGGCTAATTACTTCTGGGACCACCCTCGTGTATTTGTGTCAATTTCGAGCACGTTACTGGAGTGTAAGGGGTGATCCTTCCACATAGTACACCCTGGACTGCATTTTGCAGACTAATGAGGCTCGGGCGTCTGGACCTACGGCCAGTATAATGCTCGTAGAACTGTGCGTGTGCTGTCTTGTGTTTTGTCCTTATCTGTGCCGAGTGTCCCTTTACAGCCTCAGCTTTTAACCTAAGTAAGAATATTTTAGTTTTCTGAAGTTACAGTTATGTTGTTATTCTTATTTTAGTTCAGGTAAGGGGCTGGACCCCGTATATTGTGACGGGTGCAAAATAGCCTAAGTGCCTACGCACCCAAAATTGTAAATTCAATCAATTGAGCACGTTATCCTACGCGTGGTGACGTAAGAACGTTAAGGAAACTGCATCATGCGAACCACTTCTCGAGACTATCTTTGAAATATATTGCATCGTACAATAGCGATAAGATAAGGCCTTATGCAAGAAGAAGTTTGAATTCTTCAGATTCTAAAACCCTTTAACTCTCTCCACTCTTAGTGAATAATCTGTAAGGGTCCAAAATTTAGACATTACCAAAAATGCCAATTATCTAATTGTCAGCAGGCTGAAAAATACAATTTTTCTTGTTTTTCCTCTAGTTTTTACATTCTTCATCTGCCTCATATTTACTATCGTCAGAGATAGCATTTAAAATATCTAGGCTCTTCAAGAAAAACACTTGTCAACAAATGTAATTTCACAGCAGACAGTTATTTGTGTTTATTGTTTTAATAACATTATTTGTGTTTATTCTTTTAATAGCAAACATGCTGGATCACTGTTTGAAACCTTTAAACATGTACAATATAAAATTGTACTATATTAGTTTTTTTTTAATTCAGTGCACTAACTAACTCTCTAGCCTTCTTAAACCCGAAGGTTTACGGCTGTAGCAACACAAGCCTTCCATCTGTCCCTATCCTGGGCAAGACCAACCCAATGTTTTCCATCCTTACCGATTTCCTTCAGGTTCACCTCAACGTTATCCCTCCATCTTCGTCTTGGCCTTCCTACAGGTCTCTTACCATCAGGTTTCCCAGCAAGAATCCTGCAAACTCTTCTTTCCTCTCCCATTCGAGCCACATGACCTGCCCACCTAAGTTTTCTTGATTTAATTATTCTAATAATATCGGGACATGAATGCAAATTATGCAGTTCGAAATTATGTAACCTTCTCCACTCACCTGTCTCCTCATTCCTTTTAGGACCAAATATTTCAAAGTTTTCAAATTATGTTCCTCTTTGAAGCAACAGAAAATTGCAGTTATATTATGTGCCTTTTACCGAACACCCTAGATATAAGGGTTGTATTAAGAAAAACGAACATGTGCTAAACTGTCTGACATGTCTATTATGTTCTCATAACATGCTGTTTAATTCACATCAAAACGGGAGCACATGCTAGTATTTTTATTCATACGGAATACAGGACGTGCTCCAAACAGTTGAGAAATGTGTAAAGCAAGGCTACCGAATCAGGCATCCATGATTTTGTCGGGACACTACATTATTCTTAATCCGTGTCCCCATTCTTTATCTGACTGCGATTCAGAAATACGATCAGTTGCGGTCTTTTTCGTTTAATTGAATTGAATTGTTAAGTCCACTTTATGCACAGAAAGGCTAATCGGGACTGGACCTACAGTTTTAAAGTGGGAACCGAACCATTGTTCCATACGCCTCCACCGGGTATCGAACCCGGGACCCCCTGATTACAAGGTGTCTTTTTCGTTTAAAAAAGGAAAACAAACTGCTGATTATATGTATCATTAAATTAATCCTGATTTTAACTGATTAGGAGGAAAATGCTGAACTAAACTAAATTTGCAGTTTGCTAATTGCCATTTACATTTCCAATTTGTTTTTACTTTGCTTTGAATGACTCGGAAACAGGCGGGAAACTTACTCCTGTATTAAAATCTAAGAAAAAAAAATCGGTTTCATAGTTCGTGGCGTGTTTACAGCAGCATCTTGTGACGTTTTTCCTACGCTTTGCGTACAAAAATGTATTACGTAATAATTCTGCGTGGAATAACGTCACAATTCCTCATTCTTCGTACGCTTTGCGTCTCGCTTGTCTTTCTTGATTATATTAGCCCCCGCTAGAGGCCTCCATTGACCTCTCACCCGGCGCTCGCTTCTCGAGCTGACACAAAAAAACGGCAGTATTCAGTTCCGACTTGGCAGACCTACGTGAGAGTTGTCAGCGTGACTTGACTGAAAAAGGGGGAAAAGGGCAGAGAGCATGTTGCTGGTTTAAGTGTGCAAGTCGTCTCGCGGGCGAGACTTTAACTTTATTCTGATTGCAATTGCACACTTCGTTATTGTTGCTCTCTATGAAGTTCGACACGTCAACGCGAGATAGAAGCACCTTTTGTGACGGATCTCATACGCTTGCAAGGAAGTTGCATTTGATTGGAGTGAGAAGTCTAACGAGGGCCTGTTAGATTTCG